>NW_026731596.1:440000-932500 GCF_028476545.2 Physella acuta
CAGTTTTGAGTTAGGGTTCCATCTTGTTCATTTCTCAAAACGTAAGTACAGATTTAGCTTTTGAAGACTAACTCGACTAAACATGTTCGCTAACATTAAAAACAAAGGTGGTCAGTCTTTTAACAACTGAACAACCCACTAAAATAATTCCACATTCTACAGCATCTCCCAAGGTCAAACCTGGGATTTACTTTACCCATAGATTACATACGATATATACGATTTACATTTGTTGTTTTTTTTACGTTTAAGTTAAATATTGGATATAGTTAATGCTTATTTTCTTACCAGTAGACTTAGTAAAGCAGGATTCAGAACATACTCTACTGGTTTCACGTGTACTTAAATGTACATGTTTCTGAATGGCCGCAATTTGTTAATTACGATCTATAGATCTACTTACAAAATTCTCCCTCAGCATTATCTACAAATTAAACCTAATGCACAGTGCAAGGGTATTTATTATGATATGCTTCCAGTAGCGACAAACGTGTTAATTATAAGTACAGCAGTTTGATTATTATACTAATTAAAATATAATTAATACTATCGTATGTATGTCTACCTAATGAAGAGTTATTTTCTAGCTTCGAAGAGTTGTTCTCTAACTTTAAGTCACTAATACAATTACTCGGCATGCATGGTGTGTACAGTGTAAGCAGCAGTTCAAACTTCCGTTGTTGTCATTGGTTTCTGTAACTGAATTGTGTTGACTAAGAATTCAGCGAGGTCAGATGAACTCTACTTCATCTGCCCCATGTATCTTGGGCACGAACGGGATTAAGAAGAAGAAGAGAGGAATTCAGCGGTGTTAGTGCTGTTGTATGTTGTTAGGATATGGTGGGCTAGAAAGTAGATCAGTATTGTCAGCTTTAAACTGACACAAAACTCGCGCGATACGTGTCAGTATGCTGTCATACAATTGTATTGTTTGTATGGAATCAAGTGTACGAGCACCTTCATGTAACAAGTCCCCGTATTCTACACTTAACCCGCCAATTCATGCTGTGCTTGTTGAATTCAACACACGGATATACGTCGTGAATCAAGCAGCAGATAGGGAAGTTTACCCAAAGGTCATCGTAACTTTCTAGAACATCCGGTGTTTGTGTGTGTTATCTTGAGTTTGTTGATAGGCCATGTGCTAATCAAGTTTCCGGCCGGCAATTTTTTCAAATTAATTAATATAACAACAGTGCTGTCTAGCGTGTGTAGCAGCTATCATCAAGTAGTATTGAATTGTATGTTTTTTAACCAGATGTTTTATGGTCTAAACTTATTTCTATGAAATTTTTGTAACTGCATTAAGAGGCGAATAGCAGCATGTAGTCTACTCATTAAGTGTTGCACCGTATCTTGGGTGCAGGTATAAAATTATTGTAACTGCATTAAGAGGCTAATAGCAGCATGTAGTCTACTCATTAAGTGTTGCACCGTATCTTGGGTGCAGGTATAAAATTATTTTAACTGCATTAAGAGGCTAATTGCAGCATGTAGTCTACTCATTAAGTGTGTTGCACCGTATCTTGGGTGCAGGTATAAAATTATTTTAACTGCATTAAGAGGCTAATTGCAACATGTCCTCTACTCATTAAGTGTTGCACCGTATCTTGGGTGCAGGTATAAAATTATTTTAACTGCATAAAGAGGCTAATTGCAGCATGTAGTCAACTCATTAAGTGTGTTGCACCGTATCACCGTGTAGGTAGTCACGTGTGTCAAATGCCAACGGGTCTTAGTGTGTAGGATACAAGAAGATGTCTAGTTTGGTGACCATTGAATGCTTTAGGTGACATTAATTAACCACGTGACCCGTGGGATTTGACCACGTGATGAGACAAATGGTAGAATACAGTAGCTGAACCTAAAGGCTTGAGTTTAAATCCAAATCTAGACCTCTGCTAATATCCAATCATTGCTGAAGCCCATAAATCGACATTTGATGATTTTCACGGCCCACATAAATCAATGTTCTATGATTGTCATGGCCCACGTTTAATTCCTTTATGCAGCAATAGAAACACGTCGCTTCTCCTACAATTCTCTCCTTACTTTGCACCAGCAAACGGTACTTAGATCACTGGCATATCCGAATACAACCTGGCTTTTTGTGGTCTGTTGCCTGGCGACTCGGGCTTTGTGTGATGTGTTGCCTAGCAACTCGTGCTTTGTGTGATGTGTTGCCTAGCAACTCGTGCTTTGTGCAATGTGTTGCCTAGCAACTCGTGCTTTGTGCGATGTGTTGCCTGATGAGAATGCTTTAAGAAACACCATTTCATAAGCTGCCACACAAGCTCCACATTTCAGACATTTTGTTTGTTTTAGTTGTGATTGCTGCCGTCGCTACAACAACCCAACACACGAAACAGTCCAACTTTTTTTTTTTACATAGTTAGACCTGGTCTATCCTGGTCGTGGAGGAAACACCTCACAAACGTACAAACGTTATAAACATACAAACCTCACAAACATATAAACAAACAAACAAATAAACCTTATAAACATACAAACGTCACAAACATTCAAACCTCAAAAACATTCAATCATCACAAACATACAAACCTCACAAACATAAACAAACAAACAAATAAACCTTATAAACATAAAAACGTCACAAACATACCAAAATTCAAAAACAGTCAATCATCACAAATATACAAACCTCACAAATACACAATCATCACAAACTAACCTCATAAACATACAAACCTCACAAATATAAATCATCACAGATGAAGATACAAACATACAAACATCACCACAAACGATACAAATCTAAGTATTACGAATTGAACTAATATTTAACATCAAATGTGTTTTTAAAAATGGTCCTCTGTACAACAAAAAACATCCCAATCTTTCTCTGTAAACAAAAGTTTGCTCTGTGTTTCTCTATATCCAACGTTATCACAAATGTTATCGCATCGTTTTTCTATACAACATAGCCAACACTATCAATGCATTAAAAGCATGTTATAAGATTTTTTTTTATGTGAATGACCTTTCTAATCTAAAAAGTACATAAGTACTGAGGCACATTATTGGAAATGTGAATATTAATATTAATGTGTTATTCTCTTTCTTTTGTCCAATATCTGCCACCAAAAGAATGAGCAATGGATATGGCACTAAAATATTATAACAAAAAAAAAGCAATGCGAGATAAGGGTAGATAATTATCTTGAACTAAACAGTGTTCTCCCCTAGTTTCTTCCCTCCCCTGTTTACTCCAGCCTAGCCAGATTTTCTCATCATTTTTTTACCCTGCCAGATAAGCCTGGCACGCATCTCAGAGCCTAGCAGATATTCTTTTACCTGTGCCTTGGTGTGTTCGCCAGGCAGCCCCCCCCCCCCCCCCCACCAGAATTCTACCGTCAGCTCATAGATGTGAGCACACCATTATGTTCGTGTGTCGGTTTATTGGTGACCTCTATAGAGGTCAACATCAGGTTTTCATATTCGTTTACCTGAGCTGAACACGGCATGGCATATATGAACTACATTTTTCTTTTTTTAAATATACAGTTGAATAAAACACGAAAAAATAATAAGATAATATACTTATGTTTTACACTCAAGAGATAAGGCAAAAAAATTATTTAATATCCGTAATAATTTTTTCTTCTTTGAGCTGAAAAATAAAATTAGAAAATAATCTCCTAGCAACTGATGGGCCCGTCCATAGCTTTGGCTCCTAATGGCAACATTCCTTGGCTGTCTGCCCATCCTGCTCGCTCCTCCTTTTGTTGGCAGTGTAAGTTGTTGGGGGAGGGGAGGGTGGTACATCATTGCACCTGCGTCAGTCTGTTAGTTCGGTTACACGTCAAACTATCCTGCAACAGTTGAATCGCAAGTATGCATACACTAATGTGTGGATAAATTCAAACAAGCGTCTAAACGGTCCTATCCAAACTCATCCGTAGTGAAGTCTAATGAAGAGTTTAGTCCAGGCCCACCTTTCATATGAAAACTAGAATTGCTACAATATAATTAAATTAAAACCTAATAATTCTACACACCATTCGGTAGTTGAATCTTTTTTTTTTTTTAACCGTTATCATTCTCAGTTGAATGATGTGGAGTGTGTGTGTGGGGGGGGGGGGGGGGAAGAAGGTCGTTTGTCTCAAATGTTAAAATGAATTAATTTCCGAATGTGCTGAACTGCTGATGTTGCACTTATAAAAAGATGACGGCAAATTAAATAGGGATACAGACAAAAACTACAGTAGTAGAGCGATATAAAACATTTTTGGTTGAAATGTTTATTGCGTGTTATCTAATGCCGGTCACCATGATAAATAGAAAAATATATACATGACCGTGGCCTTTTTATTTAAATTTGTTTCGTTTTTTTACTTTGTTATTTATAATCATTGGATGTTTTTTGTTTGACCATTGACAATTGCGATGTGTAGGTGACAAATAACACACAAATATTCAGGTCGTTACCCTATAGTGCCCTACTATAATGGTAGGTCTTTTTTTTTAACAATGCAAGAGAAAACATTACTCCTCCTGCCCCCTTCCGGATACCCCATCACCATCTCAAATGTCTTTTTAAAACGTTTTTCTTAACTCAGCTTCGCGTTTGTTTGTTTGGATGTTTGTTGTTAAAATTGACATCGAAAATTAGCCCACTTCTGATTGCTCTAGAGACCTGAAATTTGGCATGCATGCTACTTTCGCCTAACAATTTCAGATGCAATCATAAAAACTAGCAATTAGTGACCGTAATTAGCTTAATTTAATTACGCCCCAAGGACCATAAAATTGAGGACATGATTTCTAAAGATACCGACAAGACTGCAGTCCTATTGACACAGTTACTTCGGCCCCAATCGATGTGAGCGCGCTGGCCGTGATCGTATAGTGGTTAGTACTTCGCGTTGTGGCCGCGACAACCCAGGTTCGAATCCTGGTCGCTCAAGATTTTTAGTCCGTGTATTTATAAACACTTTTTTAAAAACCACGTTTTTCATGTGTAGCAACGGACTAAAAAGGAGAAAATAAAATACTTAAAAAAAAACTTTTTAAAAAACCACGTTTTTCTTGTGGACTAAAAAGTAGAAAATAACTATTTACATACATTTGATGACAAAAAACGTGGGTCGGGCAGATGGGTCGGGAAATTTGATGGTGAACGTACCCACGTTTTTTGTCATCAAATGTATGTAAATAGTTATTTTCTACTTTTTAGTCCACAAGAAAAACGTGGTTTTTTAAAAAGTTTTTTTTTAAGTATTTTATTATTAACACGTTTTTATTAACTCAGCTTCGCGTGGATGTGTTTGTTGTTAAAATTGACATCGAAAATTAGCCCACTTCTGATTGCTCTATAGATCTGAAATTTGGCATGCAGGTTACTTTCGCCTAACAATTTCAGATGCAATCATAAAAACTAGCAATTAGAGACCGTAATTAGCTTAATTTAATTACGCCCAAAGGACCATAAAATTGAGGACATGATTTCTAAAGATACCGACAAGACTGGAGGCTTGTTGACACAGTTACTTCGGCCCCAATCGATGTGAGCGCGCTGGCCGTGATCGTATAGTGGTTAGTACTTCGCGTTGTGGCCGCGACAACCCAGGTTCGAATCCTGGTCGCTCAAGATTTTTTTAGTCCGTGTATTTATAAACACTTAGTCAATTCATACTTAATCAAGTCATTAGATAAAGTAGAAAATAAACTATATAAAAAACTTTTTTAAAAACCACGTTTTTCATGTGTAGCAACGGACTAAAAAGGAGAAAATAAAATACTTAAAAAAAAAATTTTAAAAAACCACGTTTTTCTTGTGGACTAAAAAGTAGAAAATAACTATTTACATACATTTGATGACAAAAAACGTGGGTCGGGCAGATGGGTCGGGAAATTTGATGGTGAACGTACCCACGTTTTTTGTCATCAAATGTATGTAAATAGTTATTTTCTACTTTTTAGTCCACAAGAAAAACGTGGTTTTTTAAAAAGTTTTTTTTAAGTATTTTATTGAATACATTAGTTTGCTACGCTGTCATGTAGTCTACTGATACTTGCAGATTACATATTTTGAAATTTTCTATTTTAGTTCAGGATGCATTTGTGTAGTAAAAAGCGTAGGCTCTATAAACTGTTAATAGATTAGTGAATAGTTTAGGATTAACAAAATGTACAAATAACAAAAGAGAAAAAAAAAAAAACAGAATTTTATTAAGACAGTAAGTCTAGCTAACAATAGCATAAGGGAAACAAAAGAATATATTTTTTAATTAATAGGAGGACTATTTAAATACACTTTTTGTTATTTATTAATAGCCTATAACAAATGTATTAGATTAAACTGCTAAAATATCTTCGCACTGGTATAGCTTTTTTTTTCACACACACAAAATCCAAAACAACTCAATTCAGAATTAGGTTAACAATAATAAACATTGTAAAATTTGACTCTTGTATGTAAACCTAGATTTTTAACTTTAAAGTATCATTTAACTCATGTATCGTTCTATAGTTCAATATTTATGTTTGTCTTATTATACCTATTTCAGATTCAAAATGGCAGAAGAGGTACGTACATCATTACACAATTTTGCAGAAATTGTTAAAGGGAAATAACCCTATTTATTTTTAAAAGGGAAATAACCCTACATATTTTATTATTATTTAGTTTTTCTTAGTTATATATTTATAATAGCAATTTGAAGTAAGCACAGTAGAAGCATAGTTGCAATAGATGAAGATTACTTTAAATTGTAACCTAGAGCACTGGTTCTCAATCTTTAAAGAAGAATTTATTCGGACTTATACCTATTTTCCAACAGAAGGAATTCATCATTTGAATGTGTATACTTATTCATTTAATCAATCACAACAAGATAAAAAAGTAGTGTATTGAGTGTGCAACTAGTGAAAATAAATAACAAAAGAGAACCTCTGGTCTAGGTTTTAGTTTACATAATTTAGAGCATGCGCACTTTAGCTCAATATTTAAGTACATTAGTTAGTTTTTCGTAATGAAAATAATAAATTATCTCAACAAATTTTAAAAATGTTTACAAGTAAACTTTAAACAATTTATAATAGTAAATTTAGCATTAGAATCTGTAATATATTTATTATTTAATTAGAGTTACTGATAAAATTCTGTTTATGTTTTTTTTATTTTATTACTATTATTGAATTAAATAGCAATGTATCTCTTTAATTTATTCTATATTGATTGAATATACATTTAATTTATGCATTCATGTAATCTGTTTAATGATACAATACATTTTTAGATATTGTTTATTATGCTTTTGCCTACTCTGCCAGAATGAACTATCAGTAATTTATTTTTATAAGTACAATAATGTACCTAGAATTATCATTCTAAATTACAACCAGAGCATTGATGTATGTGTTATTGAGAAAAGTATCATATGGCAGATTAAGGCAAGCATAATTGTAGTTTCTAGTAGTGAATTGCAAACATATCTGACACTACTGCAACTTGTCCCACCACCTGAACTTTTCATTTGCTTTTAGCATTTTCTTTAAAAATAGTTTTTTTTTAATTATTATATCTAAAAAATGCATAGGCCTACTGATTTAATTTTTCTAACCATGAAATGTGTAACAGTGCATAGCATTTCAACTAATCAGATATATTTGCAAGATTGTAGAAATTTTAAATCTTTATATGCAATGTCATGTACCTGCGTGTGTCTTCACTTATTCTGTCAGTGTTTTGTTTCAGCATCTTATACACTATCCTACTGTAGAAGTTCTCTTAGAACACTCTGTAGCGGAAATCAGCTTTCAGCGCTTAGAAGAGCTTGGACATGCGCTTAGATGTGTTACTGCTTGACGTGCCCTTGGTGACGTAGTTTTAGCCCAATAGCTTGCCCGCATTTATCTAAGCACTGACAAAAGGCCACCATTTGTTTTAGGGGCACAAAACATAACATCAGATTACTTGAAAAATTGATTTATGTTTCTGAGCTTAGTAAGAAACAACTTTTTTTTCTTGATTGTCAGCTCAGAAATTAATCAAGCTTTGATTTAAATGTTTTTTTTTAATGAAAAGCAAGATCCATATTTTCACATAATGTGTTTTATCTTTTGAATGTAGTTCATAGTTCATGCTGATGATTTTTGCATTTGAACAACAGATTTTTAGGGGAAATACAAAATCATGTTTTAAAGCGATTATTTTTATAAACGGGGAGCGCATTAAAATAAACGTAGCAGAGACTCTAAAGATTTAAAAAGTTCAAGGAGTTCTGTGTGGCCTTTTGTCATGAGCTAATCTGTTTCTTTCTTTCCATATTGGGCCTTATGTTGTTTTTCCATTTTTCAGGAAGATAAGAAGGGTCGGGCTGGGAGAGCCACTTCTAATGTCTTTGCCAAGCTCTCCAAAAAGTTGATGCAGGAAATGAAGGAGGTAGGGGGCGAAAGTAGTCGCCACACAGTAGAGCTGTAATGCCTGCTTGAATTTCTTTATCTCTTGCAGGCCATTAAGTCCAAAAAGGATGAGCCGAAGAGAGCTCAGCGTGCACCATCCAATGTTTTCGCCATGTTCCGACAGACACAGGTTCAGGAGTTCAAAGAGGTCTGGTTACTAAAGTTCTTCAGCACTGCATCGTCATAAACCTTTAATGTACATGTTCTCTCTCCTCACACTTCTGACACACAAGCTTACAGACGATGAAGAGGCCAGCAGGCTTGCTTGTGTCAATTTTGCTTTTTTTTGTTTCTCATTTCTCATCTACTGGATTGACCAGTGAACATCGGCCAGCTGAGTTATGTTTCTGTTTGCGGACTGGAGTTTTCATGTTTTGCACCTGGCACAGCACGCTGCATTCTCTCAATGCAAGTGGTGTCACCTCTGTGCCATTGCTGAGTTCTCACTTTATTTTTGTATATAATTTTTAAGAAATCAGGGCGTCACACAACCAATGTGCTGTCAATGTTTCGTCAAGCACAAGTACAAGAGTACAAAGAGGTCTGGGCTTTGACCCTTGTTGATCCATCCATGAACCCCTCTTACCCGTGTTTGCCAAAGCTCATAATGAGTGGAGTACTTGTACTCAATTTCCTAAACAAATTTCATTTCATATTGGAGTCTGTAAATCACATTATACTTTTTTTTTTGTTTTTAATTTCATCGCACAGAAGAGTTTTTATTTTTTACTGGACTCCAATAGAGAAAGAAAATGTTTGCTGATCACATCTTCCTGAATGAAACCGATCCACTGTCACCCAGGCTGTTTGTAGCTGGGTTCTTGTTTCAAACCATTTGAGACCCATCTCTCTAACAAGCAATAAGGCTGTCTATGCATCAGTCACCTCCATCACATAACAAGTACTAATGATCATATGGATAATGTACATCTGCTTCTCTCGCATGGATAATTTCTTAATGTATCATTATCATGCTAATATTTCATAACTCATTTTTTTGATGTGTATAATTAAATGTTCTGTCCTTTTGAATACAATGACATTAATTGGCCGGCTGAGTGGTTAAAACAATTTTTATTTTATATCAAATAATTGAATCATTTCTAAATATTTAGAAAATATACATCCTTATACAACATTTTCAAATGAAATTTTAAAAAAACTCCAGCCAGAGACTATATTAAATAATTTATTTTATAGGTGAACTAAACTTTTGACATTTTTTTAGAATTATAAATATAAACTTTTAAAAATTATTTTTTAACTTAAAAATTTTATCCTGTGTATACCATTTTTTTTTTTACCTCAACCATCATTCTAAAAATTATTTAACATTGTTTTGTTAATCTAACAGCATCATCATTTTTAATTTCTTCATATTTTTCATGATCCCTTATGAATTATACTAAACTACCATTTTACTGACATGATAATTAAGTAGTCATGACATTTTATATATTGTGCTTTCTGCAAGGAAAGATCAGGTAAAAAAATTGCTACTTTAAAATTTTGTCTTATAGTTAATAATGCTTTTGTTTATTTCTAGTTTAGTTCATTATTCTATTCATTAAATCTTTAATACTTTAAATTATATATTATCAGTATAGTAATGGCTTATAAGAATATGTTATATAAATATATTGCTATATATAGTATATAGACTATATTATATTATTAAACGTATTACACAAGTGATTTTAAGTATTCATTGTCACAAGAATAAAGAATAATAGACAAAGTATTAAGACATAAGGCCAATGACAAGAGAGATAACCCATTTAAACCAGACTTGAAGGTCAAATTACTTTGTTATCAACCGATCCTAATATTTCCTTGAATTTAGGCCTTCACAATGATTGACCAAAACCGTGATGGTATCATCGACATTGAGGACTTGAAGGATATGTACTCTAACCTCGGTCAGTTACAAACTTTAGTTAAATTACTGGTTTAATTAAAACTTAATTAACTTACCAGTGGTCAGTTACCATCTTTAGTTAAATTATTGGTTTAATTAAAACTTAATTAACTTGCCAGTGGTCAGTTACCATCTTTAGTTAAATTACTGGTTGAATTCAAATATAAGTACATTACTTTGGTCAGTTACTATCTTTGATTAAATTATTGATTGAATCAAAACTAATTTACTCTAGCCTTGGTCAATTACTGGCGTTAATTATTAAATTATTGGTTTAATTAAACTTTTATACTCTAACCTCAGTCATTTGATAGTGGCATAAAATTATTTTCATTAAAAATGTTCACATTTTATTTTAACTTGCATCCATGATTTTGCCTGTTGGTTGAGACTACCATAACTTACATGTGTCCGCCAGGTCGCATCCCCCCAGATTCTGAGTTGAACGAGATGCTTAAAGATGCCCCCGGCCCCCTCAACTTCACCATGTTCCTCAATCTTTTTGGAGAAAAGCTCAGCGGTAATTCATCAAATTGCTTTTAAATTTAAACATACGTCTATATTGCATTTTATAAAGCTTATGGGTAATTCATCAAATTGTTTTAAAATTTAAACATACTTCTATACCACATTTTATAAAGCTCGGCGGTAATTCATCAAATTGATTTAAATTCAAACATACCTCTATAACATATTATAAAGCTCAGCAGTAATTCATCAAATACTTGTAAATGTAAGAGTTGTTCTATACGACATTTTTATAATTACATCAAGTTTGGTTTATCTGAAATAATGTCTACATTGTCTCTGTGGCTGTTTGCAGGTACTGACCCAGAAGATACAATCAGGCAAGCCTTCTCTATGTTTGATACTGAGGGCAAAGGGTTCATTCCTGAAGAATAGTGAGTAGCAATTCTTAACAATACAATTAGGGTATTAGCTAAAATACTTTACGAAAATGTTCTTTTGGTCTATTTATAACACATGTGGTGGAGCTTTAGATTTTCAATGTGGTGGAGCATTAGATTATCTGGTGGAGCATTATGTTATCAATGTGGTGGAGCATTATGTTATCTGGTGGAGCATTATGTTATGAATGTGGTGGAGCAATATGTTATCAATGTGGTGGAGCTTTAGGCTATCAATGTGGTGGAGCAATATGTTATCAATGTGGTGGAGCTTTAGGTTATTAATATGGTGGAGCATTATGTTATCAATGTGGTGGAGCATTATGTTATTAATGTGGTGGAGCATTATGTTATCAATGTGGTGGAGCATTATGTTATTAATGTGGTGGAGCATTATGTTATTAATGTGGTGGAGCATTATGTTATCAATGTGGTGGAGCAATATGTTACCTGGTGGAGCAATATGTTATCTGGTGGAGCATTATGTTATCAATGTACTTTTGTCTTCACAGCTTGAAAGATTTGCTCTCTAACATGGGTGACAACTTTACAGCTGATGAGGTAATTAGCTAATTAAATAAAATTTGATCTTTCCTTAATTATCAAAGTTTTACTGAAAAAATAACTGCACAAAACATTGTGCTCATTGTAATTTAATTTCTTAGTCACACTAGGGGGGTTATCAGTTTGTTCATGTTGTGACAGGGGAAGCTACCAGAAATATTTTTTACTTCCCTTTAGTCATTTTGTGTTTAACTTTCAATTGTGTTTGCCTCTGTAGATCAAAGGAACATGGAAGGAAGCCCCCTTAGAAAAGGGCAAATTCGACTACAACACATTTGTGGGAATCCTTAAGGGTAAAGAGGATGATGGTGCACAATAAATCAGCTTTCTGTACCTAGCCAAGTGATCCACTCTCTTCTCATGTCCTTACAATCATTCAGGATTGATCAAATCGATGCCCCTAAAGGAAAACTGTTACTGTTATTTCTGGAAATAGTTTTCAATAAATTTTATTTCAATTTTGTGTTTCTTTACTGTAGAGATCTGAATCTCAAACACAGGTAGCTCTATTTGGATCATGGCTACCTAAATTAATTTAACTTGAATATAAAAAGATGTTCGTTTCTCCCCATTTTGTTTTGAACTGTCCCAGGCCAAAGAGTGTCACCATTCCATATTCACTGAGCTGACTTTGCGAGCACCTTGCTTGGTTGCCATGGCAGCTCTGTTGGTATCCCAGCCTGCAACACTCTCGTGTAGCTTGCAGGAGTCGTCCACCATTTTGGACTGCCATGAAACTAGGTCAAACATTGATGAAGGCTGCTGATGATGCTAGTTAGTAGATGGAACTAGTAGCATGAAGGGACCATAACAACTTCTTAACATCAGTATAATAATTACCATCTTGACATGCATATTCACTGCGGGCTTAAAAAAACCAGACTACTAAATGCTACTATGTTTCTCTACAAAACTGACCTCTGACCTTTGCAGAGAGCTAAATTTCTGTTGGCCTGGGACAATTCTTAAAAATGAAATTTCTAAATTAAAAATTTAGTTGCATTTATTTCTTCTGCTTTCCTGACTATAAATGATCTTTTCACATTGTAGATTTTGTTTTTATATATTTTGTGTCTATATGAGTGAGTGGTGAGTGATTTAGGTGCCAGTAGAAACTACCCTAGGGGTGTCGATTCTTTCATAAATTATTTAACCTTTTTTGATAATTCAAATATTTTTTTATGATGTCAAATTCATCTGTAAGATTGAATTTGTCATGAATAAAACGTTCATCTTTATGCCGTGTAAAAAAAAAAGAAAATGTGTATAAAATATTTGTACAAGTCTGACCTGTCCAAGTTCTCATTGATTAAAAACATGTATACATGTAAACGAAGGATTCTCATTGGTGCAATTGTTCCGTGTTGTACTGAGCTCTGTCTGGCGCGTGTGTGATAGACTGGCAATCACGTAGTTATGTGCACGTCTGATGGGGGGCCCCATGTCTAAGCTAGGGCCTCCTGGCATGGGCTGACCATGTGGAGTGTTCCTACATCCTAATTATTAATTAATTAAACCTCTGTGCACAGAAATATACCACTTTTTGTTTTGTTTGTTTACATCCACTGATCCAGGAAGATAATATTTATCTCGGTTCTCTAAATATGAAGTTTACAATTTCATAATAGGTCAAATATAATGAAAATACTGACTTAACTTGATTGTGCAAAATTTTCATCCAATCTGTAATAAGTTCAAATTTAATGAATCCTCTTCAAATATCTATTGAAAATTAGATTATTTTCACCTTATTTAAATAAAGGGAATTAATTCAAAGCTAATAATATTTGGGATATATTTGAAGTTATATCCCTTTAAAACGTCCGTTTGCTGAGCAATAAAAAAATAAGCGAAGGGCTTATAAATGTAAACATCAATCATTCATTCAATGTTGCGCTTCTCAGCGTAACCAGGGAAAGTGGATAAAGCGAGAGCTGGAAATTATTATACGGTGGCTTCAACATTTTTTACTGCTAGAAATTATATCTGGGATAGTTTCAAAAGAAAATCCTAAAGTAGGACTAACAGACCATCGAGAATCAAATGCTACAATTGGAACTGTAATCAAGAGACGATTTAAAATAAAATTATAGCAGTAGACTGATTAAATAATCAAATAAATACCAGCAGTTTAAAAAAAAATGGCCGAGGTAGAAAACAGGGCGTGGCAGTGTAACAGCAAGCGTTGTGACGTCAATGACCTCTTGGAGTAGTAGAGCTTGTCATGTGACCAGTATGGTACACCAACAACCGGCCACACCTACACGTCATTATACACACATCTACACCTACACGTCATTATACACAGATCTACACCTACACGTCATTATACACAGATCTACACCTACACGTCATTATACACAGATCTACAACTACACGTCATTATACACATATCTACACCTACACGTCATGATACACAGATCTACACCTACACGTCATTATACACAGATCTACACCTACACGTCATTTCACACAGATCTACAACTACACGTCATTATACACACATCTACACCCACACGTTCATTTAGGCTGTAATTTCATATCCGCTACAGGAGTAAATCATTAACACGTTATCATATTACAATATTAACATAGTATAGTGATATAGATCTAGTTGTCACATTACAATATTTACATAATGATATAGTTGTCACATTACAATGTATTACAAAGTAAACTGGTTGTGACTTACTAGACTTTACGATGTAAACTGGTTGTCTTGTTACCATGTAAACGTTAACCCACACATCTTTTTAAAATAAACAGGCTATACACACATACACACACACTCAGTGTTTCTTCCAGACTTTTTTCTCCGAGGGGGGGGGGGGGCACTTGATATTTTCGGGGGGGGGGGGCGGACACTGGTAAAATATGTTTTCTATATAAATTCCATTTCTTTCGGGGGGGGGGGGGGGCGGTAGATGCCTGGAAGAAACTCTGATCGCTACTACGTCATAAGGTGCACTGATAGTTTCTCTCATATCCTCTATCCGGCATCTAGCGCTTCCAAATATTTCTCTTGTAGGTAACTTACTAGAAACACTGAGAGTTTTTCCTCAACGCGAGGTATATTTTAGCACCCAGTAGACTTGAACCCTGTCTCTGTTTACACTGAAACAGAGCTAGTCTTTATGAGACTGTCTAAATCTATGTTAATATCTTGATCCAACAGTTTCATGAAAAACGAATCGATTGATATCTAGACTGTAGATAAAGCTTTAACGAAACAATCAATCTTGTGTTTGGGGAAATCCATAAGATTGAGTCAGCTAAGATAAAAGTCCGGGATTACATAATTGTATTCGTTTTAGCCTATGTTATTATAACCACAAAATTATGACTATTTCACTACACACTGTTCGGTAAAACAGGCAATACGAAATAGTTTGTAGTACAAAATATCGCATGTTATTTAAAACAACGTTTTAAAAAAAATTTGAAACACTGATACAACGAATTGTACATCAAGACAAAATCATTATGGAATGTAATATTATTTTTTATTTTTTTACAATATCTTTCTCTACTATTAGAATTCGTATTGATTTACGAAAAAATACATTTGTACTCTCAAATCTGACGTGCTAAAATTACGCCATTTCCGCTAAATGTTTTAGTTTTTATAAAAAACTAGGCAACGCGTCAGAACAAGACCGAAAGATCTACTGATGTCTTCTAGTAGATCTAGATCTAGAATCTAGGTACTTTCTGCCTAGAACCATTGAAGTCATCCGCTAGGTATTTCTGCTTAAAAGGTTGGTCGTCTGTAAGGTATTTACTACCTGGAACTATGGTCAAGGGGGGAAAAAAGCGCAAGGTAATGCAAGACAAGAGCGCTGGAGCCACACTCAAAATAGCGGGCTGTGTGCTTCGTAGGCGCCTTGTTAGGTTGGTTACAAGAATCGGATCCAGTGGCCTCCTGGGCTGGAAGAGCCAGCCCCAAGAGTCCTCGTTGACAGAAAATACAGAAGAAAGTCAGGAGACTGAAGACACACATCCAAACAATGACGCCACTGACGCCAACACCAATCAACCTGACACCAGTGACCCTAACCAAAATGACCCCGAGGCCGAACAGCACAAGTCAAATGATTCGGAGGTCACGAACCCCAGTGAAAGTGACACCGAGGACATGGAGACCGACTTGAGTGACCCTGACCCCAGTGACCCTGTCAACAGTGACCCTGGCAACAGTGACCCTGGCCCCAGTAACCTTGGCAATGACCCTGTCAACAGTGACCCTGTCAACAGTGACCCTGTCAACAGTGACCCTGGCCCCAGTAACCTTGGCAACAGTAAGCCTGGCCCCAGTAACCTTGGCAACATTAAGCCTAGCCCCAGTAACCTTGGCCACAGCGACCCTGGCCCCAGTAACCTTGGCAACATTAAGCCTAGCACCAGTAACCTTGGCAACAGTAAGCCTGGCCCCAGTAACCTTGGCAACATTAAGCCTAGCCCCAGTAACCTTGGCCACAGCGACCCTGGCCCCAGTAACCTTGGCAACATTAAGCCTAGCCCCAGTAACCTTGGCAACAGTAAGCCTGGCCACAGTAACCTTGGCAACATTAAGCCTGGCCCCAGTAACCTTAGCCACAGCGACCCTGGCCCCAGTAACCTTGGCAACAGTAAGCCTGGCCCCAGTAACCTTGGCAACAGTAAGCCTGGCCCCAGTAACCTTGGCAACAGTAAGCTTGGCAACAGTGACAATGGCAACAGTAACCTTGGCAACAGTGAACCTGACCCCAGTTTTCAAGACGGAGATGTAGACAGCAAAGGTAATTCTAGAGTTAGATGTTGCTGTCGTAGTTTATCTAATATATAATGTAATGTTAAACTTCACACTGACAGTTATGTCATCACGACAGCTACGTAATGTTAAACATGTCACCACGACAGTTATGTAATGTTAAACATGTCACCACGACAGTTATGTAATGTTAAACATGTCATCATGACAGTTATATAATGTTAAACATGTCACCACGACAGTTATGTAATGTTAAACATGTCACCACGACAGTTATGTAATGTTAAACATGTCACCACGACAGTTACGTAATGTTAAACATGTAATCACGACAGTTATATAATGTTAAACATGTAATCACGACAGTTATGTAATGTTAAACATGTAATCACGACAGTTATGTAATGTTAAACATGTAATCACGACAGTTATATAAAGTTAAACATGTCATCATGACAGTTATGTAATGTTAAACATGTCACGTCACACTGACAGTTATGTAATGTCACACATGTCAATGCGACAAGAATATAATGTTAAACTTGTCATTATGTTTATGAATTAATGCTCTACTGACTAATTATTTCACTCAATTTTTACTCACTGTTCCCCCGCCCCCCCCCCCTCGTATTTTAATTATAAACCTACAGAGATCACGACCCCTATTTCTAGGACCCCTAATGTGTTGATGGTCCCTGATATTTCTAGGACCCCTAAAGTGTTCACGATCCCTGATATTTCTAGGACCCCTAAAGTGTTCATGATCCCTGATATTTCTAGGACCCCTAAAGTGTTGCTGATCCCTGATATTTCTAGGACCCTAAAGTGTTCATGATCCCTGATATTTCTAGGACCCCTAAAGTGTTCATGATCCCTGATATTTCTAGGACCCTAAAGTGTTCATGATCCCTGATATTTCTAGGACCCCTAAAGTGTTGATGATCCCTGATATTTAAAGGACCCCTAAAGTGTTCATGATCCCTGATGTTTCTAGGACCCTAAAGTGTTCATGATCCCTGATATTTCTAGGACCCCTAAAGTGTTCATGATCCCTTATATTTCTAGGACCCCTAAAGTGTTCATGATCCCTGATATTTCTAGGACCCTAAAGTGTTCATGATCCCTGATATTTCTAGGACCCCTAAAGTGTTCATGATCCCTGATATTTCTAGGACCCCTAAAGTGTTCATGATCCCTGATATATCTAGGACCCTAAAGTGTTCATGATCCCTGATATTTCTAGGACCCCTAAAGTGTTCATGATCCCTGATATTTCTAGGACCCCTAAAGTGTTGATGATCCCTGATATTTCTAGGACCCCTAAAGTGTTCATGATCCCTGATATTTCTAGGACCCTAAAGTGTTCATGATCCCTGATATTTCTAGGACCCCTAAAGTGTTCATGATCCCTGATATTTCTAGGACCCTAAAGTGTTCATGATCCCTGATATTTCTAGGACCCCTAAAGTGTTCATGATCCCTGATATTTCTAGGACCCTAAAGTGTTCATGATCCCTGATATTTCTAGGACCCCTAAGTGTTCATGATCCCTGATATTTCTAGGACCCCTAAAGTGTTCATGATCCCTGATATTTCTAGGACCCCTAATGTGTTGATGGTCCCTGATATTTCTATTGTATCTTTGATAGATACTATTTTTGATAGAATTATATCTTTGATAGAATTATATCTTTGATAGTATCGTATCTTTGATAGTATTGTATCTTTGATAATATTAAATCTTTGATAGTATTGTATCGAGATCGTCAATTTGTACCAAAAGTAGTTGATTTATTTCTGCTATATATTTTGAAATTGTGTGTCTTGGTGTCACCGTCTATATGGTGTCACCCGGTGCAGTCCGCACCCCCCCCCCCCCCCCCCCGCCCCGCCTTCATCAGGCAATAAATATAATTATTACAAACATTATTCTCTCTAGTCAATAACTGGAAGATCTGTAAAACGTATTATAATGAAAACTGTTAATATTGGTGGAACTTTGATCTAATTATAATTATACAATAGGAATCACAAATTAAAATATGTCGATTAAAATATCTAAAATATTTTAAATATTTATAATATATCTGCTATTAAAAAAATATTATGACTGCTTGGGTTTCGGACCCTTAACCTAAAAAAAGAGTATCTAAAACACTGTCGACTCAGCCAGATAAACTTTCGTGAAAATATTTCTAGTTATTTTACTAAGTCTCCGGAAGAAAACAAAATTACGGGAAATATTTTAAGTTAAATGAAATCCAATTTGGCATATTCCATTGCTAAGAAACAAAGATATATCACATATTTTGACCTGAAATAGTTCAGTTAACAAAACTCAATTATTCATTGCGTTTTTTACAAGCTTTTATGAACTTGCTTCCTTTGTCGTGCTTTTTTGTCTGTTGTGCTTAGTCATTTATCGAAACTGCCGAGCGAAATTTCAACTACTTCTAACCGACCAATTTCTCTGAAACTTGGCATGTGGGTCAAAACCCGATGACAATGCAATCTAATATCAAATTGACTAAATTGAATGCTCAATTAATTTTTTAAGAATTAATTAAAATTTCCTACATTTACCGCGCTAATATACGCGCATTTTATGTTTATTTGGTGAGCAATAGTTTTTAGTCATGCAACTCTATAGGCTTGAAAAGCTGGTTCCAAATGGTTACACATTAGTGTTGCCAGAAGCATATTTTTCAATCAAAATTGGATGTTTTATAACGTTCGTGTAATAAGTACAAAATTACTTTCGGTTCAATTAAGGCTAAAAATAGTCAAAGAAATAATTTTTAGTAATATAATAGTAATTTAGCAAACACTTTTATTTTTTATTTGAATTAGTAGAGGCAGGGTGTTGTGGTGATTGGGGATGTAATATTATTTAATTTAAATCCAATACTACACTATACAACATAGATCACTATTGTGCATTTTTATCATGGAAAACAATTGTTCCATTTTTTTTTTGTTTGACTCTCCCTGGCCATTCCGGTTATCTTCAAGGAGAGGTTGCGGGCAGTTTTTGAAAATAAAGGCGTGGGTCCATGAATGACATCACACTCGTAGAGGGGAGGAGTCCGTAATTTTGTGACGGTGTGTGATAAGGGGGAGGGGGTTCAGATTGTGCGACGTCACACTTTTGCAGTATAAAATTTAAAAAGCAATGTTAGAAAACAAATTTTAGCCGTTATTTCGCGTTTTAGAAAACCGTTTTAAGAAAAATTCAACTGCAATTTTGAGGAGGTTGTAGAATGAGGTGAAACGTCATTTTAGGAGGGGGGGGGGGGGGCTGGCTTTTTGTGACGCTGTGTGACGGCGGGGAGGGTGGAAGGTAAAAATCGTCAAAAAAGTGTGACGTCATTAATTGTTTAAAAAAAAACACGTTTTTTAATGCATTTTTAAAATACTAGTTTTTCCTTAGAATTAAGATCTAATTGTGTATTTGGCTGCTTTCTCCGACCCAAAAATCCTTAGTTCGAGTTTATAAATTGTTTATATTCTCGAATTAGAGGATCTGTTAAGCGGGTCTTATTGAAAACTGATATTTTTTAGAACTTAATAGAAATAATTGTTGTTTCGAAGCGGGTCACTTCAGTGCATGATGAAAAGTTTAACCTTGGTTGTTAGTGCAATTAAAGATATGTTTGTAAATAAAAATATTTTTCTGGATTTTATTAAAATCAGTAAATAAATTTGTTTTTATCGATTCCTTTTTTAAGAAATATTTTCATGTATATAAGTAGGCCTACGCACTTTACAATAACATACACACATTGTAGTTTTCTCATCTCTGCTTTTGGGCAAATTAATAAAGAGACAAAAAAATAAAGATTCAAAGTTGTAAACAAAGCAGAGTTTTAGTTGCACTAATATAGATAGCTGCACTTGTGGTGGCCTACTTTTCCAGCTCCCCAGCGGCTAGAAATTCTGACTTCTGGTTCATATAGTGGGGTGAGATAAGTCTGGCCAATGGGAGCCAAGCGATCACGTGACCATGAATCAATCGCCCAACAGGCGCACGTGCAGATTTAAAGACGCCAAATTTGACGACTCAGTTACTCAAAATATCCAGCATTAAAAGTTTCTAACCCTAAAAATAAATTTTATATTTTACTAAGTAACAAAATATAATAGAATAACATTTTCACAACTTTAAGCAAGAGAGAGGGTGGGGCGTTCTTGGCGTGGTGCTAATACACATTGTGTCACGTGAGACTCAGTGAATCGTGACATCAGACCACCTCCCGTGAGCGTCCCATCGCTACGCTCCAATGAAAGTACGCCACAACATTGGCAAGATCCCCGGTAGCAGACAAACAAATGTCACCATACAGTCGCACCACTGACCTCAAACAGGAAACAGCTGTTACGTACGTGATCACCGACTGGTGACCTAATTTTTGAAACCTCGCTGTTTAATTTTAGCTGTACTGACAACACCACCTAGCGTAGGTTGTAGTTATTGCACATGTCAGCAACACACGAGCCTCTATGGAGGGCGGTACCGTGTAACATGACGCCATATAGGGGATCATAATGTATATGAGTCGCATATATCGATACTCAATACTTGTTGTTTCAGCTCGATTTCCCAATAGTATCTAACACTCTAATGGCCAGTAAACATCAAATGTATCGTAGGCTTCAGTAACTTCCCTCCCCCACATTAAGGGTCTGATGACAATAGTGACGTCAAAGGGCGGGGTGCATTGGGTGACTCCCAGCATGGTGACATTATCCATAGTGGTGACAATATTTATAGGAGTGGTGACGCACCGGGTGACACAATTTGAGGGGGTGACACTATCCCAGAGTGTTGACACTCGCCATAGTGGTGACAACATTCAAGGGAGTGGTGACACAAACAAATGGTCCACCTTTTTGTTGTTGAGAAAATCTGACTTTTCTAGCTATTTTTGTCATTAAAGCTATAAACATGTTTAATCATTGAGTGACACGATCCTACATTTGAATGCCTGTAGGGAGAGGGTGACACCTAAATAACTAGAGTTTTAGTTTACCTTGTGCAAAGTTGTTTAACGGTGAATTTACACATGTAGCCCACCCCACCCCTCTCACTTTGGAAAATTGGCTCACAACCCCCCCCCCCCCCCCAGCCCCACATTTGATCCCCCTCCCCTTTTGACCACTGTAGCACCATCACTCGACACAACCTTTGCAATAACACACGACAACTTTTTCTGTAGTCAGACAACTTTTTCTGCAGTCAGACTTTTTCTACAGCCAGACAACTTTTTCTGTAGTCAGACAACTTTTTCTACAGCCAGACAACTTTTTCTGCAGCCAGACAACTTTTTCTGTAGTCAGACAACTTTTTCTACAGCCAGACAACTTTTTCTGCAGCCAGACAACTTTTTCAACAGCCAGAAAACTTTTTCTGCAGCCAGACAACTTTTTCTGCAGCCAGTCAACTTTTTCTGCAGCCAGACAACTTTTTCTGCAGCCAGACAACTTTTTCTACAGCCAGACAACTTTTTCTACAGCCAGTCAACTTTTTCTGCAGCCAGACAACTTTTCTACAGGCAGACAACTTTTCTGCAGCCAGACAACTTTTTCTACAGCCAGACAACTTTTCTACAGCCAGACAACTTTTTCTACAGCCAGACAACTTTTCTACAGCCAGACAAATTTTCTACAGCCAGACAACTTTTCTACAGCCAGACAACTTTTCTACAGCCAGACAACTTTTTCTACAGCCAGACAACTTTTCTACAGCCAGACAACTTTTTCTACAGCCAGACAACTTTTTCTACAGCCAGACAACTTTTTCTGCAGCCAGACAACTTTTTCTACAGCCAGACAACTTTTTCTACAGCCAGACAACTTTTTCTATAGCCAGACAACTTTTTCTGCACACATTTTTTTCTGCAGCCAGACAACCTTTTCTGCGGCCAGGCAACTTTTTCTACAGCCAGACATTTTTCTGCAGCCAGCCAGCCAGACAGAATTTAATTGCAACCATCCCATGTTTTCTGCAGCTCGTCAACTTTTTCTGCAGCCAGCCATTTTCTATACAGCCAGCAAGTTTTATTTATGCAAACAGCCAATTTTTACTGCAACCATCAGTTTATCTTTCTGCAGCTAGCTAGTTTTGCCCACACATCTCCCTATATTATTTCAGCTTACAGACCGTTGCCCACACATCTCCCAATATTATTTCAGCTGACAGACCATTGCCCACACATCTCCCAATATTATTTCAGCTGACAGACCATTGCCCACACATCTCCCAATATTATTTCAGCTGACAGACCATTGCCCACAGATCTCCCTATATTATTTCAGCTAACAGACCATTGCCCACACATCTCCCAATATTATTTCAGCTAACAGACCATTGCCCACACATCTCCCAATATTATTTCAGCTAACAGACCATTGCCCACACATCTCCCTATATTATTTCAGCTAACAGACCATTGCCCACACATCTCCCAATATTATTTCAGCTAACAGACCATTGCCCACACATCTCCCTATTTTATTTCAGCTAACAGACCATTGCCCACACATCTCCCTATATTATTTCAGCTAACAGACCATTGCCCACACATCTCCCTATTTTATTTCAGCTGACAGACCATTGCCCACATATCTCCCTATTTTATTTCAACTGACAGACCATTGCCCACACATCTCCCTATATTATTTCAGCTAACAGACCATTGCCCACAGATCTCCCTATAATATTTCAGCTGACAGACAATTGCCCACAGATCTCCCTATATTATTTCAGCTTACAGACCGTTGCCTACACATCTCCCAATATTATTTCAGCTGACAGACCATTGCCCACACATCTCCCAATATTATTTCAGCTTACAGACCGTTGCCTACACATCTCCCAATATTATTTCAGCTGACAGACCATTGCCCACACATCTCCCTATATTATTTCAGCTGTCAGACCATTGCCCACATATCTCCCTATTTTATTTCAGCTGTCAGACCATTGCCAACACATCTCCCTATTTTATTTCAGCTAACAGACCATTGCCCACACATCTCCCAATATTATTTCAGCTAACAGACCATTGCCCACAGATCTCCCTATATTATTTCAGCTAACAGACCATTGCCCACACATCTCCCAATATTATTTCAGCTGACAGACCATTGCCCACAGATCTCCCTATATTATTTCAGCTAACAGACCATTGCCCACACATCTCCCAATATTATTTCAGCTGACAGACCATTGCCCACACATCTCCCAATATTATTTCAGCTGACAGACCATTGCCCACAGATCTCCCTATATTATTTCAGCTAACAGACCATTGCCCACACATCTCCCTATATTATTTCAGCTAACAGACCATTGCCCACACATCTTCTTATATTATTTCAGCTCTCAGATCTTCCTATAAACGATAAACACCGGCTGGCATTAACCCCCAATCATAAAAAACCAATCAATACATCGATCGGTTATGAATGACTCAGACAATATCAATAATATCGACACATTTCTGCTCGTGTGGTTCTCACGAACACGTAATAATTTTTTTATTTGTTGAGCACAATATTAAAACCACGCGGGGTGGGGGGGGGGGACTCATCTAATCCCACCCCACATCCCACATCCAACCAGCCGGTAACTGATCGATAGATAAAAAAAATCCCAAGGTTAACAGCCTTGACATCTGTGCCATGTAAATATTTTTACTGAAGAGATTATGTTGCAATGTCAATATCTAGCATGAGTGTACCACGACAGAGATACTTCAATTAGATCGCTTTTTATTGCAATCTTGCAAATATTCGAATTTCACGATAAGCAAGTATATCAGTTATTATTCAAATGGAGCCTTTTAAAATGTGAACATAATTTTAATATATGCAAATTGTCGAATACAATTGTATTGAATATCCCCATTAGAGAATATCCGTATACTGATGTCAACATCGGCCCCGGGGATGTCTGAAGGTGTTGATAGCAACATCAACAATGTCCGGCATGACTTCGCCAACCAGAAGACAGCAGCCAAGAGGGGGCCCAAGAAGAAGAAGAAGAAGTCGGTTAAGGGGAAGCGACTTGTGGCGCGCTCTATTGGGAGTAAGTGGGTACTTGCGGTCTGTAGGCTAGTTGTGGTCTGTGGGCTAGTTGTGGGCTCTGGGCTAGTTGTGGGCTGTGGGCTAGTTGTGGTTTGTGGTCTAGTTGTGGTCTGTGGTCTAGTTATAGTCTGTGGGCTAGTTGTGGGCTGTGGGCTAGTTGTGGGCTCTGGGCTAGTTGTGGGCTGTGGGCTAGTTGTGGTTTGTGGTCTAGTTGTGGTCTGTGGTCTAGTTATAGTCTGTGGGCTAGTTGTGGGCTGTGGGCTAGTTGTGGGCTGTGGGCTAGTTGTGGGCTGTGGGCTAGTTGTGGTTTGTGGTCTAGTTGTGGTCTGTGGTCTAGTTATAGTCTGTGGGCTAGTTGTGGGCTGTGGGCTAGTTGTGGGCTGTGGGCTAGTTGTGTGCTGTGGGCTAGTTGTGGTCTGTGGTCTAGTTGTGGTCTGTGGTCTAGTTGTGGATTAGTTGTGGTATGTGGGCTAGTTGTGGTCTGTGGGCTACTTTTGAGCTGTGGGCTAGTTGTGTGCTGTGGGCTAGTTGTGGTCTGTGGTCTAGTTGTGGTCTGTGGTCTAGTTGTGGATTAGTTGTGGTATGTGGGCTAGTTGTGGTCTGTGGGCTACTTTTGAGCTGTGGGCTAGTTGTGGTTTTTGGGCTAGTTTTGTATTGTAGGCTACTTTTGGTCTTGGTTATTTTTGGCCTGTGGGCTACTTGTAGTCTATGGATTTCTTGTGTAGTCTTAGTACAATAGGACCTGAGTTGATCATATTTTCCTCTCCATAGGATCCAAGTTTTTCTCTCAAAAGGACCTAAGTTGGTCAAATTTTTCTCTCAAAAGGACCTAAGTTGGTCATATATTTCTCTCTATAGGACCTAAGTTGAAGAGGGGATTAAGACCCCGGCAAATGGGGAGCGTGCACACAAAAATAAAGAAGCTGGAACTACAGTGCAGACGGCTGTCTAAATGGAAGGACGAGATGACCCGCAGGCTTCTATCGTCCTTGCCGGAGGACCCGGCTCAGGTGGGGCCACAGAGGAGCGGCCCACAGGCACTGGATGAGCCGCTGGACGCCACGCACCAGACAGCTCGGGGTGCTGAAAGTGATGTGAAACTCACACGGCAGAGAAAATGTACAGGGCGAAAGGCTGTAGATTTTATAGACTTTTACCAGGCTGGGCCAAGCCATTCATACTCCAATAGGGAGCAACGGAAAAGTACGGTCAAGGTCAGGAAACAGGGAGACGCCCCAAAGATGGCGGGGAGGTTGAATAAGTCATCATCTTACACGTGCTTACGTCACGGGTCATCAGAAAGTATAGAGTGGCCATCTTTGCCGGGGCGGTCTAAGGGGAGCATTATGGAAACAGCTAAAGAGATTGTCAAAAGTAAAAAAAGTGGATCTTTTACAAAAATGGCCAGGAAACGTTATGCGGACATTGTTACTCGTCGGTCAAGGGATGAAGTGACGGACAGAGGAAAACAGCAGCAGCCATGTTTGCCAGATAAAGCTGTAGAGACGCGAACTTGGGCGTCAGTGGCGTCAACGTCAGGGCTTGCACAGAAGAAAACGAAAGTAGATGATCAGCCATGTACTAGCAGTGCCTCGCCAAAACCTATGGAGGTCGAACCTATGGTTAGCTCTGTCCCCGCGAGTAAAGTGAAGCAGAAAGGCAAGCAAGATAAACACTGCCCTGAGGGATGCAAAGGCAAGTGTAAGGCGCAGGCCGCGAAATTCAGTTCACGAATCGCGGACGATAATCTGGATAAAAAACTGAAGCTAAAAGCCGCGAAATATCGAACTAAGAGAGCCCAGTCCGGAGACTCGTCTGACGAGAGTTGCCGAACGTCTGATCACAGCCCGAACTACAGACAGAGGGGCCAGAACTGGTGCATTGACAACATGTCGGTGGTCTACACCAGACCAGTGGCCTCCGTCATCTCCCTTCATTCCCCGACTGGACACAAGCAGAGAAGAGAACTGAACAAGTGCAACAACCAACAGGAGACGTCCTGCCACGGAGAGCTGGTCACCACAGTCACGACTAGACGCTCGACCAAGGAGTTTGTACACAAGGCCAACCCGGATGAAACAAACGTGGACTTGTGTGATCGCCTCAGCTTGATCTCGTTCCAATCCTCCGTGGAGTCTGACCAGCCCAGCTGTTCCAAGTCTAGGCCGAGGCCGCGAGACAACGGGCGTCAGCGATTAAACAAACCCAAACGGGCGTCAGCCAATCAGAGAGAAGCTTCCAAATCTAACACAGAAAACAGCGAGCCGAACAAACAACGGAAAAAAGTTTCGGTACGCTACCGGAAGTTACTCCGAGGAGAAAGCGGCAGACTTGACGCCAAGACCGTGACGGAGCTGAACACCCGCAGCAAGCGGAGCGAAACGCTGGAGGGGGACAAGGAGATGACGAGGGCCATCCAGCGGAGGCAGCGCCAGGAGAGGCAGCAGACGTCACACGACCTGCAGAGGTCACCCACCCTCGTGCAGGACACGTCCAGGCGCGTGTTGCCAGGGCGGGCGTTGGCTCCAAAATCTGGCCAATCACTGAAGCCCGCCAAGAAAACTGCGCCCAGCAACAAGGAACCAGTCTCGCGTGAGCGACAGCAGACGTCTAGAGAACCCCAGCAGAAGGTTGATGCTGGCCATGAGACGTCTAGAGAACCTCAGCAGAAGGCTGATGCTGACCATGGGTTTGTCAAACCACGACTTACCAAAAAGAAAGCTGGTAAGATTTGTTTGATCCTACGAAAAAAATAATCTACTCCAACAATCTGCCATATGTGTTTTTAGCTGTATCTTCCCCACCCACCCCCAACAATTTGCGATATAGTGTATTTTATTGCTTTTATTGTCTATAGCTAAACAATGCGCAATAAGCTTTGTTATAATATTATGGTATTCATTCAATAAAATTATAAGCGGCCAACCAGCTAGAACAGATCTTCTGTTATTTTTCTCAGCGGTGAAAGATGTTGCTGACGAACCAGGCGATACAGAAGTGTCGATCATAGAAACTGGTTGTATGGACATAGATCCCATCGATGTGGACGAGGTGGATTTAGACTGGTAAGATGGGTGTAACCGCTGGTCTAGGGTTAAGGTTAATAGCAATACTTATCTAAGGTTAAGGTTAATAGCAATACTTATCTAGGGTTAAGGTTAATAGCAATACTTATCTAAGGTTAAGCTGAGCTAAATAGTCTAATGTTTAGGTTAACAAGACGAGTCGCCACATGAAGGCTAATATTAAACAACATGTAAGTAAAAAAAATGTTACGTAAATCTTTCGAACCTCGGCATATGAAGGGATAATATAGTCAGCACAATGCCTGCGGGCCATTACATTCCATACCCTAGGTCGAGAACCCATTAGAGCTGGGTGAACTCATGGAGGCTCTACTGACACAAGTTATACGGTCTAGAATTAAGTTTAAGAGTCAATTGGTATTGAGTATAGCTACTCAGTCCGGGGTCAAGGTTAACAGATGAACATCTCATGTCAATATATTGATAATTGTGTGCGACCTTATTTGAATTAATTGATATCATAGTAGGTAGTTTAAAAGTGTTGAACAGCTCTCACTGTCACAAGGTTGCTAAAGTGAATAAAAAGCCGCATCGACCCCACTCTCCACTCCGTGGTGTATCATAGTTCAAATAGAGGGCTGGTACAACCTTATGTAATCACCTCCACATTTCCCATCGGTGGCTAACTTACCTTAACCAAGCAACGACCTCATGTAATCACCTCCACATTGCCCATCGGTGGCTAACTTACCTTAACCAAGCAACGACCTCATGTAATCACCTCCACATTGCCCATCGGTGGCTAACTTACCTTAACCAAGCAACGACCTCATGTAATCACCTCCACATTGCCCATCGGTGGCTAACTTACCTTAACCAAGCAACGACCTCATGTAATCACCTCCACATTGCCCATCGGTGGCTAACTTACCTTAACCAAGCAACGACCTCATGTAATCACCTCCACATTGCCCATAGGTGGCTAACTTACCTTAACCAAGCAACGACCTCATGTAATCACCTCCACATTGCCCATCGGTGGCTAACTTACCTTAACCAAGCAACGACCTCATGTAATCACCTCCACATTACAGACCCGACGTGTGGTGGCACCAGTCACGTGACTACCAACAGCAACAACCCCATGCGATTAGAGACAACAGATGGGAAGAAGCCCACCAACAGAACCATCTACGTGTGCCTATTGATGGTTATATTAACTAGTTCATCTGTCATTAGTGAATAAAGCATCTCCATCGGCGCCCCAATCTGTCTTGTGTTATTGTATGGTGTTGGGTGTTGAGTTATCGTGTTCTGCTTTATTGTTTGTTATGTGTTCTGTTATCGTGTTGTGTTATCGTGTTGTTGTGTTATCGTGTTGTTGTGTATTGTGTATTGTGTTCTCGTGTTATTGTGTGTTGTGTTATCGTGTTGTTGTGTGTTGTGTTATCGTGTTGGTGTGTGTTGTGTTATCGTGATTTTGTGTGTTGTGTTATCGTGTAGTTGTGTGTTGTGTTATCGTGTTGTTGTGTGTTGAGTTATTCTGTTGTGTATTGTAATGTCTTGCATATTGGTGTTTGTGTTTTCAAATGTCGTAGTCCACACACAAACTTACTTACATATTTCTATCTCTAGAATCTAGATCAAATAAAAGGTAATATACAACGAGACGACGTATTTAAGATCAGTTTAACCACGAGATGACATATGTAAGATCAGTTTAGCCACGAGATGACATATCTAAGATCAGTTTAGCCACGAGATGACATATGTAAGATCAATTTAACCACAATATGACATGTGTAAGATCAGTTTAACCACGAGATGACATGTGTAAGATCAGTTTAACCACGAGATGACATGTGTTAGATCAGTTTAACCACGAGATGACATGTGTAAGATCAGTTGAACTTACCAAGGATGTCCGACAAGACCATGTACTCGTTATCAAAGCCTCACAGTAGCAATTATTATTGCGCTTATTCCTGGTGTCAGGACAAGTACATGTACATAAATCCCTTGGACATTAACGCCCAGTCAATATAATATAAAACACATTTTAAGTTTATACAAGGCTAAAATAATTGACGAAACAAAAGTTTGTAATTTAAAAAAAAAACAATGTATTTTTCATTCATCGATATTTTAAAAGATTTTATAATATTGAATAACAATACCAAATTATTTGCTAAACTCTATTCAATTGTACTGAAAACTGCTGAAGGTACATTTTACATCGGCGGTAGAAGAGTGACTACAATGGACAAAGAGTCAGTACTGACAACCTTTAGTTACAGAACTATGTGACGTTATCTAGATAAGATGAAGACGATTCACTATGTTAACACTGGGTCGTCAAGGGAGACAAGCCGAATATCCCACTTGAGGGTGGAGCATGCGCAAGCGTGCAGAGGTTGCCAGGCCGAAAACAATTCATTAAAAGGATGACACAGAAGTTTTAATTAGACATAATGAGATTAAATTACGAAGACGTAACAGTGGAAAAATTGCAACAAAAAATATTTTAAATTCAATTAATTTTCTAGGAGGGGGTCATCCATAAATGACGTCACGCTTTTTTGGACGATTTTTACCTCCCCCCTCCCCTCCGTCCAGTGCCGGCGCCAGGTTATTTAGCGCCCTAGGCAAAACTTCTTAAAAGCGTCACCCCCTCAAACTTTCGATTTGCACCCCCCCCCCCCCCCTCAAACTTTCAATTTGTTTTTCAAACCCATTTTGGCGCCCCCTACGGACAGCGCCCTCGGCGACCACCTAGTTCGCCTTATAGGTAGCGCCGGCCCTGCGTCCGTCATACATCGTCACAAAAAGCCAGACCCCCCCCCCCCACCCCTAAAATGACGTCATACCTCAGCCTACAAACCCTCCCCCCCACCCCTAAAATGACGTCATACCTCAGCCTACAACCCCTCCCCCCCCCCCCCTCAAAATTGCAGTTGAATTTTTTTTTAAAACATTGTCAAACTAGAGTATTTTAATCAATTCCTATTCCAATTTATTAAACCAGTTTTCTAAAACGCGAAATAACGTCTAAACTTCGTTTTCTAACATTGCTTTTTTATAATGCAAAAGTGTGACGTCGCACCATCTGAACCCCCCCCCCCCCCCTCCTCATCACACACCGTCACAAAATTAAGGACCCCTCCCCCTACGAGTGTGACGTCATTTATGGACGACTCCGAGGGGAGTGGGAGAGTATGTCGTCTAAATTTGCAGTTTAGTAAGTCCCCTTGCCATGTTTGTAAAGGGGGGGGGGGGGGTCAATTTGAATTTGCTGGTGGTTGAGAAAATATTCATTTAACTGGATATATGACCGGGATCACCCACCCACCCCCCCCCCCCCCCCCACACACACACACGTCACATACAACATGTGGATGTTTGTCGACTTAGTAACACCCCTCCTCCCCTCACCCCGCTTGACTTAAACGCTCTGGGAAAGGGGGGGGGGGTTCAGACATTTTTCTCCGGTGCATTTAAAACTTTCGGGGTGGGAGGGGGGGGGGGCGGGGGGTGTAAGTGTTATATTTTCCTTCATTTTAGTTTTTAAAATTTCGTTGGGTGGTGGGGTGGGCGTGATCCTGTGGGTGAGCAGTGCAATCACTCCCACCCTGGAAGATGACTGGAATAAACACTAGCCTTTAATGAAGTTTTGTGTGCGCTATAATATGTCTACGATCCTTAAGAAGTTAAGTATTCTAAGTTAAAAGGAGGCAAAGCTGCGAGCAAATCAGGAACATCGTTCATGCACCGGTTATAAGGACACTTAAGTTGCCGAGTCTGCCTGTTTTGAGATGCAAGCAGGCAAGACAAGAGTATGCATATGATTTTTATGTTTCTGTATATACTATGGGTCTTTGCAATCAGACAACATAATAAACCAAAATAAGCATAAACAGTTTACTATTTATGTGATAAATGTTATAAAAGTATCTAGATCTACATCTAGGCCTACCGGTTAGCTACAAAACTGAGAAATGGGTCATCTCGGGCCAGTGACCCTGCTGCGAAGCCGGCATTTCTAAATATAGCACAGCCTTTAACATATATTAAATACAACACTAACAGACGCCGCATAAAATATGCTTTCTTTTGAGAATAAGCATCGGTACTTTGCAAAGCTGCTTAAAGAAAGCACATAAATTGGCTTCTCTTTTGGGCGTACTACAGGGGATATGTTGTTATTAAATACTAGGCCAATTTCTAAATTAAATTTGATGAAAATTATAATACGTGAACTTTGGCCTATAAAAAAACCAACCAATCATGAAGCTGGAAACTCACTCGGTCGATATGCGACTTGTGAGGCGACACTTTGTTTTACTCTAATGCTTAGAAACAACGTAGCTGACTTTAGATTAGTGAAAATGAAAAACACAGCTACTTTTTGAACTTGATTGCTTTTAAATCGTTCATCAAAGGATTTTCTTTTCACATAGATATATCAAGACTGAAAATTTAGGTGTGTATTGTTTGTAGATCTTTCCCGGACTCCGTTAATTTATTTTAAAGTCTCTGACTCTGACTCTGATAGTCTGATGATTTGTCTGACTTTGGCCTACTCTGACTAGATCTAGAATCTAGATCTAATAATAAAACTACCCATCCTCAATTTTTTTTTTTTTTTACATTCCAGCCATTTATTTAATAATTTATCATGCTCTTGGGCTGCTAAAATTAAAAGCCGCTGGGTATATTTTAGTCTTACTAAGATTTTAGTGTGATAGATTTCATTGGAACTGGAAATACAATTTGGTAATCTATCGTTTTAAAATCGTCCGCGACTAGAAATGTGAAAAACAGGTGACTCCTTAAATTTTAATAATTATTTCACATTTTGAGGATTATTTATGTTTTTTAAAATACAAAAATGTTTCCTTGTTTCATTTATGTACCTGTTTTTAAACAATTGAATTAAAACTTTTCAGTAATAAATGAATACTAGATCTAGATTCTCTAGCGATGTTTCCAACAGATGCAACCATGCTCATTTACTAGATAGAAGCCATCATGTTTACGTTTTTTTTATAAGCTTATAGCGCGAGATTCAGGGGGAAGCCACTCTATTTTACAAATGGGGTCGGCGTGGTCGAGTCGGTAAAGCTCATGGTTGCTAAACTGAAAAGTCTGGAGTTCGAACCCTCGGGCAGATGAGGCTCGTTAGCTGGGGACAGCCACTCTTCTAGGAGAGACAACTCCAAAATTAAACAACTGCTGCCTTGTAGTTTGTTCTTGGTTGGACAAAGGCTATGGAAGCAAATCCAAAAAGAAAAGCAGGCTGAAATCGGAGTCAATGGCCTCAATGGCGCATAACCAATTGACACGTAACGCTTAATTGTGTTGGAGGCGTGGTCGAGTCGGCAAAAAGCTCATGGTTGATAAATTCGAACAAAGTCTCGAGTTCAAACCCACTGGCAGATAAATCTCGATCCCCTTCAACACTAATAATTAAGAACGAAGAAGAAAGAAGAAGAAGAAGACAAATGGCTGCTGTTTATATAGCAGATCTTGCTCGCAGACACTGCTGTTTAAACTTGATTTCTGGCCTAGAGTCTATATTGATATATTAGCCTATATTTACAATATTTAGCCATTGCCATTGATTTAGGTTTATTATTCATTTAAATATAGATCTAATATTTGACACAAACATATCACAATATATAGATCTAGATTTCTATTAAAGCCTTGACAATGAGGTAACATTTTCGTACATTAATAGCCGCCGGCGATTTTACGTACCCAAAACGATAGATTACCCACAATTTTTATTACATCCTGATCTTATATTAATAATTATTAATATAATTATTAATTTAGCCTAAACTAAAAGGCAAAGATTCTAAATTCTAGATCTAGATCTAGATTAAATTCTAATCTAGAAATATAGATCTAGTCTGTCTAGTCTAGCAATTAGTGAATTTATCTAATCTAGATTCTATCTAGATCTAAAATAATCTAATCTAGACCCTCTAGGTATCTAGATCTCTATAATTATATAATTCTATACAATTCTAGATCTAACTAAAGTCTAAAGTAGATTCAATGTAGATCTAGAGACTCTACTCTAACTCCAGATTCTAGATTAGTAATAGATCTAGTTCTAAGTTAGTAGATTCTAGATCTAGAAATCTAGTTGTCTAGTACTTACTAGATTCTAGATCTAGTAGGCCTATCACATTTTAAGTATAGTTATAGTATTAAGTATAGGCCTAAGTAATAACTAAGTACTAAAGTAGGCCTATTATTTTAATTTTTTTATTATAATTATTAAGAATCTGGATCTATTAAATTATTTTTTACCCTAATTAAATAAGTAGGTTTTTAGATTATTTTAGATACCAATGTCAGATAATAGACTCTTCCATAAAATAAGGCGTGTAAGGTTGATAGTAGTATTGTAATCTCGACAAATTTTATGGTTAGAAATTAGGTTTATATGTGATTTAGGGGTATATTAGGACTAGGGTTGGTGTTAGGGACAGGGTTAGCATTGACATTAGCCAGCAATGTGTGTATAACTACCAGTTACCTTATACCCCTTTTTTAAAGAAGATTCTATTATCGGACACTGGTATAAAAATTCCCCAGTGGAAGTGAATTGATAGAGATAGTAGACTGATTGAAAAGAACATTAACTTTAACAGCATATGGAACAGAAATCAGTGCTTAGAAGATGTTTATGACAAACAACATAAATGGTCTATAAAAAATGGTCCACGACCACCTATGCACTAATTTTATCTGCTGTGGGAACCTAGCGAGAATTGCCCAAATGGCCACAGCACTTAGCAAGCTATTGAGCATTTGGTGTTTCAGAAAATTGAGAAAACATAATTTGGCAAAAAGTCAAACTTATGCTGTTGTTTGTCATGTCTGTCTTCTTATATGTATGCGAGGCATGGACTTTCAATGCAGACTCCCAGAGACAGATTCAGGCCCTTGAAGTAAGATGTTGGCTCAGATTGCCAGGCAGGGATTTCATATAAATAACAAATTACTGACTAGTTCAAATTAAATGCATTTAATAAATAATTAATCAATTTTAAAAATTGACCTAGTATTAATAATAAGTTATTAGACACGAAATGAAAAATAATACAATAGAAAGTGAAAAAAATAGGCTTTACTAAATTAATATTATAATGTACATAAGCCTCCCTCAACCTAAATAAAAGAAAATACTTCATAATCATTGCTTGCATAGATCAGATTTTGCCCAATAGCCAAGTGACTGAATATAAAGCTAGTTAAGTTAATAGTAGAAAGTACCATTTTCATTGCTATATTGTGTAATCAAAACTAATTTGGCTTGTAACTAAAACTTATACCCAGTCCACATTCTATAATATGATATAGCCACTAATAAATTAAGCCCACCATAGAATTATTTTCTTTAGTTTAACATAGCTATAGTCATTTAATGGGTGAACAAACACAACAGCTAATCGACATAATTAGTTAGATCTTAACCTTTCTTCTTTCCCTGTAGACCCATTGTCAAGTACCCTTCAGGATTATTAGTGTTTAGCTATGTATTATAATTTGGTTAAAAAATTTGTCTTAGTATTTCATACCTCTTTCTACCCCATGTAGCTATCTGAATTCCATAGGCTTCAAAAATTTTCAGTCACTGTAATTAAAGTCTTTGATTAGAAGTTTTATCTCTATCCTACTGTCCATTTATTTATATCTTTATGCTTTTTTGGAGTTGTAGGGATTACATTTTTTTTTTGTAGTTGCTTATGGGAAGTTGTCAATATGAAACTAGTTTTTACATTTTAATCACATACAGAAATTAGTTAAACAAAGATTTTTTTAAAAAAATGCAAATATATTTGCTTTGCCATTCTAAAAGAAAATATCATTTTAATCTCTGGACTCAAAATTTAAATGTCTCAAGAAGCCCTATATATAAATGTCCCTCTTTATGAAGATACTTGTAATTAAAAAACTAAATTTTAACACAGAACCTAGCAGCAAAGTATTGTGGGGAAGGAGCAGGTATTTATTTGTACTGTTGTACATAATCTCTAGAACTATATGATTACATATGAGGGTAATTTGAAATATAGATGTTACATGTTAAATCAGACAGCACAACAGTTAGAAATCCAACTGCTAAAGATGAATTCAATGCAGGAAAATTGTTTAATGACTACTCTATTCTTTCTAATGCTATTTCTTATCAACTGTCACCTTAGTTGAGTAATTTATCAATTATACTAAGTAAATACTTTTTGGCAAGTATTTGGAACATGAAGTAACCGGTTTATTCCTTGGCTTTTGCTGATTCTTATATTAGTCTACATCTAAGTTTTTTAAACCAATAGAATGAATTGAAGCTATATGTTTATCAGAATAAGCTCTGTTTAGACAAACATTCACACAGAAAGATCTAAAAATACATTTACTTTTTTACATTATTCAGGAACCAAATAGATCTGGTATTAGTTTTGTTGTCCTTTACAGTACAGTAGACTTTAAAGAAATGACAAGTTATTTAACAGAATCATTCATCACTTAATTTTTGCTTTGTTTTGTTAGTTGATATTAGTTATAGTACTGTCATCAGAAAATTTTTGGTGATATTTTTCATCACTTACATAACTTTCTTGTCTTGTGTACAGTTCCTGTGTAATTTACTTAAACAAGAAAAGATGTTGTCCAACCTGTTTCACGCACATGGGGAGTTGTGTGCCAGTCACCCATGGGAAGTGCTCATCACTACAGTAACCATTACAATTTCTCTCATGTCTATGAGCCTGTGGGCCATCAACAGCAAAGTGTGTGGTTGGAATTACATCTGTCAGAATGAAGAAGTAAGTTTGTTATCATCATCTAATGAAAGAAACTTGGTGGGATTAACCTTTCATGAGACACTTCTTGCTTGACTCTCCATTGATTCAACTTGTTTATTGTCCTTAGGAAATAAAGAGCTCTGACATGATTATACTGTCTCTAACACGATGTCTTGCAATTGTATACATATATCTACAATTTAGAAATCTACGTAAATTAGGATCCAAATATCTCTTAGGTAAGTTATTGGTAGTTAGGTTTTCTCTACTTGACTATGTTAATCTAAGACATTCATATTGATCATATATACATAACTGATTATATTTATGTTTTTATTTTACAGGACTAGCTGGTGTCTTTACAATATTTTCCAGTTTCATTTTTAGTATTGCTATAGCAAACTTGATTGGGTTTGACCTCAATGGCCTCAAGTAAGTCTTTTTTTCAATCAAATTTAAATTCTGAAAATATTCCTAACTTTTGGCCAAAGTTCAGTATGGTAATGAAATAATTTTCTCCTGTATTATTTTCCCAGTGAAGCCCTGCCTTTTTTCCTGCTATTGGTTGACCTGTCAAAAGCTAGTGCACTGGCCAGGTTCTCCCTGACAGCACTTAACCAAGATGAACTACAGAAAAATATTGGTAGAGGCATGGCTATGATAGGACCATCAATTACTTTAGATGCTTTTGTGGAAACATTAGCAATTGGAGTGGGTACACTATCTGGTAAGTTGTTCTGGTAAAGTTATGCAATTTCCAAAACTAACAGGTTTTGATAGTTCAATGGGTGTGGCTGTCAAATACCACAGGTGACCAAAATTCCATGTGTTTCAGGAGTTAAGCAACTAGAAACCATGTGCTGCTTTGGTTGTCTGTCAGTGATCACCAACTACCTGGCCTTCATGACATTTTACCCTGCCTGCCTCTCTCTTGTGCTGGAAGTAAGTTCAACATTTGTATTAGTATCTCCACTTTATGTTGCCATATACCTTTTTCATGTCTTGTAGATGTTTTGAGCTTAAATATTTTTTTTTAATTTAATGCTACATTGAGGCATTTAGAAATAATTTGGTATATTCTGATTCAATTTAAAAAGAGTACCTGTGACTAGTTTGGCATACCTTTTTTATTTAATAAATAGATATCAAGAGATAGGAATCAAGGGAAGCCACTACAACAGCTTCAACAGTTAGCCAAAGTACTACAGAAAGAGGAAGAGGAGAAGAAACCCAACCCTGTAACACAGAGAGTAAAAATCATTATGGTAAGTATTAAGTTAGACAGGGCATTGTCAAGTTAGTAAATAGTATATTTTTATAACATTAGGATTTATATCTACCTGTTTTTAAAAATGTAACATTATTGATTTGAGCTAACCGGAATACTACATATTTTTAAACACTTGTATTAAAATAAATATATTGTGTTTATTTATAAATCAGAATTAAGTCATAGCATTGCCTTCCTGAAAGCTATATGCCTTGTTAAAACATAATAGACACAATTTCAATAAATTTTTCTCATGACAGTCTGCTGGATTGGTCCTTGTTCATGCCCACAGTCATTTGTTTGTTGGAGACAGCAGTGCTGCTGAAGGACACAGTAGTAGTGTGTCTGTAGACCAGCCCATTGATAAGCGTATTCATCCTGAGCTTCCTTTATGGCAGTTTGTTGCTGGAAGGTCAGAACATACTCACTCATAGCTACTCTTCTATCAATAGACATTTAAATTACCTTCTTAAATCAGATAGAACATGTAGAAAATTGCATTTTATCATTCTTTCATAATTTGTTTAAAATACACATTTTTTAGATTAAAACTATTTTTTGTTATACATTAATTTTGTATTTCTTCTTCAGATTTTTGACATTGAATTTGGAATACGGGTTGACTATACTTCTGGCTGCTGCTCTGACAATCAAGTATGTCTTTTTTGATGACAAGGTGGACCAGGAGGTTCAGAAGTTATTGAAACAAGCTAGTCATGATAACCAACACCGGATATCTGACAAACCTGTAGAAAAACCTAAAGTAGCTGCCCTTGCTCCAGCACCAGAAGTAAAACCTGTCTGTAAGTTAAGTTCTTCCTTGAGTAGCTTGCAGTTGTCTTTTAGAGTAGATTTTCTTTGGTACCAGTAGTTTAAAAAAAAAATTCTGATTGCCCAAGAGCAAACAGATTATCAGTGAATGATTTGTCCATTCTAGTGACCCCTAGCAAGCCTGTAGCCAAAGAAGAACCAGTGAAGAAAGATGAAGCTAAGCCAGCTTTTTTCTTGGGCTCTCAGGACATGGATGAAAACAGCAGCTCTGAGGATGACAGCAAGGAAGACAACTCCAAGTCTCTACATGATAAAGACACTCAAACAGACTTGGAAACAGTACCTGATTACAAGTCAGCTAATGGAACTATTGTTCCCTGGAGTCAAGCACACACAGAAAATGACAAGCTGCCTCGAACTCTAGAAGAATGTGTTGCCATCATGAACTCTGATGTGAGTACTGCTACAGAACTGTTGTTTACTTTTATTTTCATATTTCATGTTTTGTGTACAAGATGTTCTATATAAAAAATTGTAATGATTGAATCCACAATTTGTTACAGGTTGGACCTGCAGCTCTTACAGACGAGGAGATCAAAATGTTGGTGAAATCTAAACACATCCCTGCCTACAAACTGGAGAGTATGTTGAGTGATCATACTAGAGGAGTTTCCATCCGGTATGTCTCCTGATAATAAAGCCACTTTTTCTTTTTTCTTGATATCTATAAACAGTGGTGTTTTTCATTTCCTTGTTCCATTTCAGGCGTCAGATGTTAAGTGCTGACCTAGTTTCTACAACCGCTTTAGATAAGCTCCCATTCATGCACTATGATTATAAATATGTAAGTATTTTTTATTTACCCTTGAATATAGTCCCTTATCTAAATAACCTATATATATGTAATTTGTTTACTATATCAAACACTATCTCTTTAAACTATTTCTAATGTACAATCATTATAAAAGTAGGCTAAAAATACTGCAATGTTTTTTTTCCATTTGATACATCAAAATAGAGTAACTCTGCAATCTTTGTTTAAAGGTTGAAGGAGCCTGCTGTGAAAATGTGATTGGCTACATGCCTGTCCCTGTTGGTGTGGCTGGACCTTTGCTGCTGGATGGTGTCCGCTACCATGTTCCTATGGCAACTACAGAGGGCTGTCTAGTTGCTAGCACTAACAGAGGATGCAGGGCTTTAGAGGTAAAGCTCTAATGCCCTCAGTCTTTCACTTCATTTTACATTTTTTAAAGGGGAATTTCCTTTTCAAATTCTTTTTTTTTTTTGGAAAAAAAATTGTATAAATGACTGTTAAACTGTCCAAAAAGAATCCAAATTATACAAAGTAATAAAGAAATCCACATTTTTGTAACTATGTCTTCATAACAGCTTAGTGGTGGAGTCAGGAGTAGGATAACCAATGATGGCATGACCCGTGGCCCAGTTGTACGTTTCCCATCAGCAGTAAGGGCAAGGTACTAAAATTGTTTCTTAAACTTTTTGATCAATAGTGTGTATTACATTTGTCTTTCTGTTTGGATATTGACATAAGTGGCTAACATGGCTTAATGTTTGTTCCAGTGAAGTCAAGCAATGGCTGGAGAACCATGACAACTTTGATTTAGTCAAAGAGTGCTTTGATGCCACTAGCAGGTGATTATTTTTATTGGAACTTAAAACTTTTAAAAAATAAAACTGTTGTCCTTTGTATTTACACTAATAACAACATTTTGTGTTAGAGAATAGTTTTTTTTATCTTAGTTGAATTTTGTCTAGTTCATTAAATTTGTGATTGATTTGATGATTGTCATGCTAATGAAACAATTATACTAATCAGATTTGCTCGCCTGAAGAAGCTTCATGTGGCAATAGCAGGAAGAAATTTGTACATTAGATTTGTGTCAACAACTGGTGATGCTATGGGCATGAACATGCTGTCAAAGGTAAGACTTGCTGTACTTGAGTGGTTAAGTGTTGTCTTACTTGCTAGTATGTTTTTAGTAACTATTGTATACAGCATATAGTAGTAAAATTCTTTCATGTCAGGGCTCAGAGAAGTCACTGAACATGCTTGTGGAGAAGTTCCCTGATATGGAGATCATTAGTCTCAGTGGAAATTTCTGCACTGACAAGAAGCCAGCTGCCATTAACTGGTGAGTACACACAGCAATTGGTGCACCTATCTCAGCACTAAAGTAAACCACATGCAAGTTTAATTAATTTCTTTTGTAGTCATTCAAAAGAACCACCTGTTGTAGTGGATATAGTTAACTTGTTTGTGTTACAGGATTGAGGGTAGAGGCAAGTCTGTAGTTTGCGAAGCCATTGTAAAGTCCCATGTTGTAAAAAATACACTGAAGACCACAGTAGCAGCATTGATTGATCTGAATGTTAGTAAAAACTTGATTGGCTCTGCTATGGCTGGCAGTATAGGAGGATTTAATGCCCATGCTTCTAACATTGTTACAGCCATATTTATTGCTGCTGGACAGGTCAGTATATTACTTCATGTTTCATATCACAGCAGCTCTTTGTCTTGTTTCATAGGCTTCCATTTTTCTTAGAAACTCCATAACAAATATAGAAAGAATATTGAAAAGGACTGAAATGGTTAAAACAATAATAATCCTCATCACCTGACAATGTTGACTAATTATTTTTCTGAAATATGAGATTGTTTCATGAAAAATCCTTGCCAGCTCATTGTCATAGGCAGAAAGACAATAACTTTTTAGAGAATAAAAAATTACTTAAGTAAAATGAAAGTTATTTTCTATTAGCACAAAGCTTAAATTTTGTTTTGTAGGATCCAGCACAGAATATATCTAGCTCTAACAAAGCTTAAATTTTGTTTTGTAGGATCCAGCACAGAATATATCTAGCTCTAACAAAGCTTAAATTTTGTTTTGTAGGATCCAGCACAGAATATATCTAGCTCTAACAAAGCTTAAATTTTGTTTTGTAGGATCCAGCACAGAATATATCTAGCTCTAACAAAGCTTAAATTTTGTTTTGTAGGATCCAGCACAGAATATATCTAGCTCTAACAAAGCTTAAATTTTGTTTTGTAGGATCCAGCACAGAATATATCTAGCTCTAACAAAGCTTAAATTTTGTTTTGTAGGATCCAGCACAGAATATATCTAGCTCTAACAAAGCTTAAATTTTGTTTTGTAGGATCCAGCACAGAATATATCTAGCTCTAACAAAGCTTAAATTTTGTTTTGTAGGATCCAGCACAGAATATATCTAGCTCTAACAAAGCTTAAATTTTGTTTTGTAGGATCCAGCACAGAATATATCTAGCTCTAACAAAGCTTAAATTTTGTTTTGTAGGATCCAGCACAGAATATATCTAGCTCTAACAAAGCTTAAATTTTGTTTTGTAGGATCCAGCACAGAATATATCTAGCTCTAACAAAGCTTAAATTTTGTTTTGTAGGATCCAGCACAGAATATATCTAGCTCTAACAAAGCTTAAATTTTGTTTTGTAGGATCCAGCACAGAATATATCTAGCTCTAACAAAGCTTAAATTTTGTTTTGTAGGATCCAGCACAGAATATATCTAGCTCTAACTGCATGGTACTCATGGAACCAACTGGGCCATTGCATGAAGACCTGCATATCACTTGCACCATGCCGTCCATTGAAGTGGGAACTGTTGGTGGTGGAACTATCCTACCTCCACAAGCTTCCTGTCTGGAGGTAAACTTGCAGTTTTATAAAGTCTTTGGTTTACCTGTTAAATGGCATATTTTTACCATGTTAAAATTTTTGAAATGTTTGATAAAATGAATGTTTGTGTCTGGAGTTAAAGTTGCAGTTTTATAAAGTCTTTGGTTTACCTTTTAAATGGCATATTTTTATTATGTTGAAATGTTTGATAGAATGAATGTTTGTGTTGTAGATGCTTGGTGTGAAGGGCTCCAATAATGAGGCACCAGGAAGTAATGCCTGCCGTCTGGCTCAGATCATCTGTGGCACAGTTCTAGCTGGTGAACTCTCTCTTATGTCTGCCCTGGCTGCTGGCCATTTGGTCCAGTCTCATCTTAAACACAACAGGTACTTATGTTATCTGCTTCAACTTCTTGTTTCACTTTTAACTCTTGCCCTTCCTGCCAGCCTAACTAAAACATGTGCTTGTGTTCCAGATCTACTCTCAACATGGCCCCAACAGCAGTAAAGCCTGCAGACATTCCTGTTTTAAAACATGCTGCAACTGTTGCAGGAATGTGCACCAGTAAAGCTTCATAAGTGAACCAGTTTCTAGAGCCTAGCTAGATTACTACATTACATACTTTATACAGCTACAATAGAGAACTATTAGAATAAATGTTATCATCATTAATTTTAAAAAACATGCATTTTTATGCTGGTTATCATTGCTTTTAATTTTTCTATAAAAATAATATTATTCTTTGGTTTTATTTAATAATTCCATCAATTATTATTGTTTATATTTATCTCAAGTAGCAATTAAAAACCAAAGGATTTCAAACTTATAAAATGTTTTCTTAAAAACATCTATAAAGTTTTAAAATAAATACCTTTAGATTAACAACAGTATCTAAATAGCTATCTTTAAAAATGGTGTTTATACAAGGTTTCAAACAAAAGTAATCAACAGAGCAAAAATAACATGGCAGCTTTATCAGTCATTGTTTTATGAGTAAGATAATAATTCTGAACACTTGAGATATTTTGTTAGCTCTGACCACAAGCCTTCTATGGGTACCACACTATTTTAGTAAGTCAAGACCACACTTTTTTGTCTTCTCATGAAGCTGAACTTGGAATTTTTAAAATTCATACTTAATTTTATTTGTATTCATGAGCTAGCTGAAATGTAAAAACTTAAGTTAAATATTAACCCTGCTATACTGACGAGCTTTTGATTGATGTTTGATTCTAAAAAAAGTATACATTTCAAATTATGTTCAGGTATTATTGTGTCTGTTGTGTTTAGCTAGATTTATAAATTTAATTTAACCACTTTTATTTATCAGTCACATCAGCTTTAAATCTGTTATGTTTAATGCATGTTCTGAATGTTTTCAAGTGAGAGATTACTTGGGATGGTTGAAGGTATAAGATGTTTGTGTCAAAGGGATCTTTGGTCCATCAATTAGAACAGTTATAGTGTTTTTACTACTAGTATTTGTGTCTGTGATTTACAATTTTTATTTATAGAACATATAGGGCATCAGCTAACCATATTTAAATAAAGTTATTTAAAATTGTTGCCATATTTACTTTGAAAATAGTTTTAAACTAGTATTTAAAGATCTTGATTCCTGTCAACCTTACTTCCAACTGAAGATTACAGCAGGCAACTATAAATGTGCATTTCAATATCATCTATTTCTCCAAAAGTCTCAGCTCATTGTTAGTATCTTAAACTGCATTCATAACCATATAGAAATACTGGTTCTCATATTTTAAACAATCTACAATTTTATACCTCTACATTAGAGTTTCAGATATAAATATTTGTATTTACTAGAAAATAATTTTTTAAATTGCTGAGTGATTCTTCATTTTGTTTAATGCACATAAAATGTTTTACTGATTTGCATCATGTTACCTACAAGCTATGTAAAAATGTTCATAAAATTTTTAATTTTTTAAATTGGTGAGTGTTGTTGAGCCTCTCTTGTTGCATGATGTCATGTTTCATAATGTCATGGGTGTGTAGCTTATATTGTGCTTTTTTAAACTACTTTAAGTTCAGATTTTAAAACAAGCTGAGCTGTTTTTATATTTTTATTCTACCTGTATGGAACATGAAAGAACATATGTTAAGGAATATAGAAGAACATAGGTAAACAACAGCCCTGTTACAGTTCTATATTTATAAGTAACACTAAGTTGGTGCATTCTTTTAACACTGGCATGTTTTTTTTTTTAATATCTTGACTCAACTGATTGTGTAAACTTTTTGACCTGAATTAATTAATCAAGATCAACTATGAAGTATAAAATCTGTTATAAAAAGCATACATATAGGGTAAACAATAACATTGTGAACAGAGCTGATAAGCAAGTGATGAGTTGTATTTTCTCTGTGTGTGTGTTGTTATTTTATGAAACTTTCGTGGTGAACACACCACCTCTGGTGAGTTGTTACAAGAGATTTGCAATCAACCATTTTGTCCAAAACTGAAAGCAATCTGCTATTGATAGTGATTATTTAAAAAAAAAGTTCCAAGACTAATGCTAGTCAACTGTATTTTACTTAAGTACTGTACATCTGTACTGATTTGACTGTTTCCACTTAGTTTTACTTGTGCCAGGATGGGAAATAGTTCTACCATCCCTAGTGTTAGCTAGTGTTTTTCTGTGATAATTGAATCTCAAATAGTCAGGTACCAATATGTAATAGGACAACCATCAGACGATTCATTATTAGTTGTATATGCATAACTTACTCAAGAATATTCACAATACATGTTATTTGTATCGGTTAGTGTAACATTATACCAGTCTGTAATATAAGTGCTTTAAAATGCTTAACAACCTAAGACATTAATTGGACACATTTGAAGAGTATAAAGGACTGGTAAAATAAGGGTAAATAAATTACCTTTGTTGTAATTGTATAGTAAAATACGTCATTGCCAAGTTTGATCAAAAACAACTCATGAAATGAACTTTGTAATCAAGACAAGAAAGGTGGATAAATTTTGACACCTGTTTGTGATTTGTGTATAATTTATGTTCACTGAATTTTTTTCAGAGTCTGACTACTTTGGTTGTTTTTTTTTTAAATCTAAACTGGTCACATCAACAAAGACTCCTCTATTTCATCAATCTAAATTTTTAACAAGTTATTGCAAGAACAAACTGCTATAGTCAATCTTTTTTAACTAGTTATTTTTTTTTTTCTAACCAATTGACAACTTTTCTGGAAATGGTTTATTTGAAATATATTTTTTTTATACTTTCATAAAAGTAAGCTATTCAGTATATAAATTGGTGAATTAAAAATTAAATCTCTGGAATTTGTGTTGTGTAGCTATCTTATGTTGTGAAATATATGACTAGTGTGTTCTTCTCCATTGATACATGTGGAACTAGCCCTGCCACAGAGCAAGGGGTCAACAAGTGTAAGAGGTAGGTCAGGAAATGTTTTGTACACAGGTCAATATGAGATGTTGGCTTATGCTATGTCTTGAAGTCGGATGTAGTTTGAGAAGACCATCAAGTAGATACCTACACATTGGAAAGTGACAAAGCTGTAAAGAAACCAGTATACTGTAAATTGTTAAGAGATTATTTAATGGCATAAGCAACTGACACATGGGGGGAAAAGTTCTTAAATAAAAACTAGTATAGTTTCTCAATTTTAAAATATTTTTAGAAAAATAATTGTTTCGGACGGTAGGCAGTCAGATTTCACAATTTTAGTTTAAGGGACATAACTAGCAATAACAAAGGTTTTCACAGTAATCTATCAACATGGTGTTGTCACAATTCTAAACTAAGGTAAAGAGCAGGACAATCGAACGAAAGTATAATAATCATTAAAAAAGTTTTAAAAAACCCACGTTTTCTGATTGAACTAAAAAGTAGAAAATAAATACTATACATCACAATAATGCAAGCGATCACTCTACTATAAGCTAGGAATGTTGGGATATTTTTCCTAATTAACATAGATTAGAATGATAAAATGTACACAGATTAATCCTATAATATACCCCATTGATAAAAATACCAAATTTATCATTCTAGGCCTAATAGTTTTTTTTATATGAATTTTTAAAGTTGTGTATTAAACCTGTTATATATCACTGTAACATCGGATTTAATTGTGTGATTGGCTTTAGGCTTGCATACCACTGCTGCTATTCGAGATATAATTATAAAACTTTGCACATTAGTGCTAGAGAGTGTGGGCAATAGAAATATGAAAGTAAAATCAAAATTTGATGAAGGATAATTAGAACTAATCAAGTCAAATTAAAGTGAGGGGTGCTGTTCTATATAGGTCAATATGCAGACTGAAAGTCTATGTTTTTTTTTTAATATTAAAATTGAAACTTTGCTAGAGGGTGGGGGCAATAGAAATATAGAAAAAAAATATATTGAGTATGACTGCATATAATTAAAAAGTCCTATGAAAGGGTGTTGCACCCTTTTATAGTAATTATAGTGACTGCAACGGACGTATGTCCAGAATGTTACTATAATAGATAGGATACATTTTGGTTATTGATACTGAAGCATGTAATAAGAAGAATGCTGAAAAATAAAACTAGGAATGGTGTGTTAAAGCACTCAACTACTAACATGCAAGTCTTAAGCTCAGATCTCAGACGAGTCTGTCTGTGCAGCGTGCAGCATCCACCAAGCTCAGATGAGTACCTGACCCAAGGGAAAGTAAAGATAGCTTGGCAGAGAGCTAACCACACCATCACTTCATGTGCATGGGTCAAGAAACAGATACTCTACTTCAGCTGCTTTATGGATGATGGATTGACAGGTCCAAAAGGGAAACTACTTTAATATACTAGGGCCTTTATAAGACCCTATTGATATTTTGGTACAACTAAATTACTAATCAATAGAAAAACCTTAAATTCTTGTAAAAGTTTATTAAGCTAAGTGTTAATTTGTACCAAATCAGAAATTACAGCTTCCCTGTCTATCTGCTTATATGAATATATATATTGGCAACATGCAGTGATTTAAATCCGTATTGTTTGTTGTTATTTGTTTTTTGTTACTTTTTATTATTAAATGTAAAAATTGTATCCTAAATTATTATGAATAATAATTATCATGCCTTTTTCATGTCATTCTAAATTCACTGCCTTATTAATTAGTACCCCCCCCCCCCCCATGTCAATTGCTGCACCTTTTGTTTATTATTTACTAATGTCATAAGCATAATTATTACAAATAATTAAATAAGTTTATCACCAAGCTTCTTTACTTATCATAACCAATAATAGGCCCAGACTTACTTTATCAATCGATACATATAGTTATAGTATATAGCATTAGTTATACTAAGAAATAGGCCTATAACTTATTTATAGTATAAAGTATAATAGTATATTAAAGGCTATTAGTAGTATTAGCCTTAAATCTAAGTAAGTAGGTATGTGTGAAATGCTTAACACTATTTAATGTAAGCCTAAGCTTCTTGCCTGTCGGTTTTAATAGATAACTTGATCAACGTATTTTATCTAGTTTTAACAGTGCCACCCACAATTTAAATTCTTTCCAACTTCGAAAACTACGTCATTGGCAATATTGCGCGTATTTTATCGATAATAGGTAATGCGGTGCTAAACCGACGCCATGGCGTTGTCAAGGCCGAAGCGCTAGCTCGGGGATTTGACATGTATGATAACTCGTAAGCAGAAGTAGTAAGTGCCATAAAACCGTTATTATAATAATATTTGTTTATTTAATGGACACTTACAACTAATGGCAAGACACTTATAATGTGTTTAATACGTAAACTTATTTAAAATGTGACAGCACCGTACGGGACATGTTCGCGAGATAAACTCATTAGAATCGTGCGATCGATTTCGGCTTAAAGATTGTCATAATGGCGGTAATTTTCTAATTGAAACATATAATACGACTACACTAGAATATCTATATCGAATATTTCTAAAAACTCGATTCCAACAGTGAGACTCGGCATTCTTCGGAAAAGGGCGAGTTTTTATAAAGACTGCATCGAAAAGTCCGGATGTTGAATACCGAATCGAAACAGCGGAAGTCGGAATGCCTAACTATAAGCTATCAAAACGTGGGTCGCCGAAGTAAAAGTTATATTACTATGTAACTATTGATTAGATAAATATTAAATAATAGTCAAATACTATTGACTTTTATTAGGGAGCTTGTAGAGAGTCAACAGTATTAGAAACTGTAAGAAAATCACGGCGCCCCACGTTTTTGATAGCTTATAGTAGAGTGATCGCTTGCATTATTGTGATGTATCGTATTTATTTTCTACTTTTTAGTTCAATCAGAAAACGTGGGTTTTTTAAAACTTTTTTAATGATTATTATTTTCTACTTTTTAGTGTTTGTCTGTTTGTTTGCATGTAAATCTTGCTATCGATTTTATCTTTTCACTTTTTTTTTGGGTAAACGAAGACAACTCGTAAAAAGACAACTCGTAAAAAGACAACTCGTAAAAAACACGTTGTGTGAATACGTTACTGACTAGAACACATAGATTTGAACCCGTGTCGAGTGGGATAGCAATCGTGTGCCCAACCACTCGACCATATCGTCTCCCCCAAACTGGCCACCAGTTGTTACGTTATGGTTGTTTGTACACAAACACAGCGTGACAACTACTCAGTAAGCAAAAAGAGGGGGAGTGCCGAACCTTGTTTTCATCAAATTACAGTTACTGGGTAATGTCCCTTTTCCCCCACGTTTTTTGGTACAATTATTAGCGGTCTAAAATGATCAATAAAATGTTTCCATGGATTAATTTAGTAATAATAACAATTGAATATTCAATGGTCATCCAAAAGAAAGCTTCCCTGAAAATTTCAGCGCGCTAGCTAACTGGGAAGTGCCAGAAATTTCGATCGCAAGATTGGATTGGAAAGACAAACAAACACAGAAAGACACAGAGAAAGCAAGTTAAAGAAAACGTGGGAAAAAAAAAAAGAAGGATCTATCTAGATCTAGATCTATAGATTATTTCTGACACTAAACATTGTTCTATTCATTTTCTACTTTAGTAATATTTTTTTTCTAGAATCTAGGGGAGAATTTTTTGGTAAAACTCCATTTTAGTAAATTTTACTCCTCGCTTCACGACTTCACGTCCACCTCCAGATGAGCGTACTTTTTATTATTAATAACTAGATCTATACGAGCCGACCCGCGGCGTATCATACGCCGATATTTAGTTGTTTTATTTTCTACTTTTCAGTCATTCATAATGTGTGAATTTGACAGTATCAACGCTGCCACTGAAAATATTTGCTTTAAAACACTATCAGTACTGAGTAGGCCGTTAAGGACGATACCCCCCCCCCCCCCCCCCCCACCCTCCTTTCCACCAACCCCAAATACTCCAAAATAGAGTTGTACCGAATTTTATACCAGTCACCAGTATCCGATAAAATGAGGTAGAATCTTCTTTAAAAAGGGGGTGTGTAGGTTACTGTAGTAAATACACACATTGCTAACCCTGTCCCCAACCCTAGACCTACCTTACCATACGCCTAACCCTAATTACTAATTTCCAATCCTAAAATTAGTCGAGGTTACAATTTTACTAACAACCCAACACACCTATTTTATGGAAGTCTATTATCGAACATCGGTACCTAAAATCATCCGGCCCTTCCTAGCCTCTGATCTAAAACAAATTTGTTTTTACTAAAATAATAGATCTAGTAATGAGTTCAATTAAAAATTATTTTTAAGATATAGGTTTTCTACAAGTATGTTTAAAACTGCTATATTATAGTTTAGCCCATTCCTTTTCTCTGAATCAAGCATTCAATTTTTTTCTCAGTCAGTTACTCTAAATTTAATAGAATTAAAATGTAGTATTATAAATATACTAGAAATAAAACTTTTTATGTCTAGTATAAAAAACATAATTACATCTATTGATTTCTTTTGGTCCAGAAAATGAGCTCACAACGTGGCAACGTTTCTCGCACACGAAAACAGAAATATCAGAATAACAGAGCCTTCAAAAATGATATGCATGATAAATCTGACAAAACAAAACTCATTAACAACTTGAATTTTGAAGGCATTTGTCTTCGCTGTAAGGATATAATTCAATGGAAAATAAAGTACAAAAAATACAAACCATTATCCCAGCCTGCTACATGGTAAGATAAGTTAAGAGAACTTATGCTGTAAATTTTGATATTTTATCCATGTGTAGGCCTAAATAAAATAAAATTGTTGAAGAAATGTTTAATTAAACTATTTAAAATTAATTTAGTGTCAGATGTCACAACAAAACTGTGAAGAGAGCTTATTACACAGTGTGTCAGCCTTGTGCAACCCAAGTTAAAGTTTGTGCTAAATGTAATACCAAACAAGATAGTATAATACAGTAAGTATGACATTCTCTTGTGAAAATTTGTCTTATTTCAGAACAAGTTTTTTTTAAAATCAGCTCTATTCTTTTTTTTTTGCTTGTTAAGTCGGTTCATAACATCAATGAAAATACGATACTTGCAATGGATCCATGTAATGTACTTATGCAGTAGAAACTATTACATATTTCAGGGTGGGGCAGAGTGAGGAAGAAAAAAAAGCCCAAGAAGAGCAATTAAAATTTGAAGTTCAGCACTTAAAGGAAAGGCAGAGAAGTGAGTTTTACTTTTTCCCTAGTCCTAAAGAATTTTTTATCTTGAATTCCTGCATAAGGGTGACCATAATTAAATTGGCAAGTATAGCTGCAATTTTAGAAATTTTTTTTTCAACATAGATCATTCTCGTTCTTCTGGGAGGTCTTGTTTCTTGAGTTTAACTAGATGCTTTCTGAAAGTTTGCTACTGTTTTTAAAATTGTACTTAGGTCACAGTGTCTACCTTTTGGCATATCGTTTATAAACCCTGCATAATAAAAAGCATTTAAGCGCATTGAAAATAAACAAACTTTCTCTATTTAGTAAAAACATTGATTGATAAAATGTGTAAAAGTTAAAAAAAGATTTTATAAATTAAAAGACGAATGCTTTTTTACTATCTCGTATATAGAGTACAAAGGAAGCATTGTATTCAAGCATAAAAATCACATGAAATTTTTTTCAGTTTTCCACCTCAGTACTTCATCATATAAGGAATATTGAGGACTTATTTTAATCAGGCAATAATTATAAATCAGATTTGTCAAAATTTCGGCATTTTATGCGTATTCAAGTCTGAAAAACTGTGATTTGCAATTATGTCCTGTCTTCTCTTCTCCTTCGTTCTTAATTTTAGTGCTGGAAGGGATCCCCTCCAGCACAATTAAGCGTTACGTGTCAACTGGTTATGCGCCACTGAGGCCATTGACTCAGATTTCAGCCTGCTTTTCTTTTTGGATGTGCTTCCATAGCCTTTGTCCAACCAAGAACAAACTACAAGGCAGCAGTTGTTTGATTTTGGAGTTCACTCCTGGAAGAGTGGCTGTCCCCAGCTAACGAGCCTCATCTGCCTGAGGGTTTGAAATCGAGACTTTTCGGTTTAGCAACAATGAACTTTACCGACTCGACCATGCCGACCCCTAATTCTGTCCGTATGAGTACAGTTCGGCTTAGTAGATGAAATTTCATATATAAGGATTATATCAATTTGTAGTTCTGTATAAACTCTTCAGCGATTTCTGATAACCGGAAGTGGAACTTTTTAAACTTTTATTTGTTCAAGAGCCTATAACTTCACTATTTTAGATAGATAAATAAAATTTCACATATAAGTAAAAGATCTAATTTTCTGCCTTCTTTCAAATTTTGAGTATATGATGACCGGAAGTAGTAATTTACACTATTTCCAATTTCTCAAAAACATATTTGAATTTATAAAGTTCTAATAATATTCGGCACAATTAATAAATTATACACATATTGTTTGCCATTCACGTAGTGTTATATAAGGATATTGAGAAAGTTTAGGTGAGATCACTCCTGGTTTATTTATAACATTTTTCAGTGCATTTAAAAGCCTATTATTTTTATAAAGGTTTATTAGTTCTACTGTATGGCAAATCTGACCAAAATGAACTACTACTTTGCAGGAACTTTATATCGACATATTGAGAAGGGAGAGAATCCTGAAGATGTTCTTGGGGCAACTGCTTTCAAAGATGATTTGGATGATGATGAAGAAGATGATGAAGACAGTAGTGATGAAGATTTTTAGCTATTATTTACAATAAAACTATACAGTCATTAAAAATGCTTGCCGGTTGAATGGTTGTAAATCATAGTTCATGTACGTTACACATACATACACTAAATCAGTTTGTATAAATTACTTTATATATGAAGCAACAAATTCAAGTTTCTTTTAGAACGTCTTCACAGTGGCTACCACATTTATTTAGCTCTAATTCTAATAAATAGAAAGGGGTTGCAGTTATGGTGGACCATAGAAATGAATCTAAATGCACAATTCATAGCTTAAATGTGTCAGCATATGTATTTTCATGAATGAAGAAAACTAAAATCAACAAATGGTGTGAAGTTCAATTTTTTTTTTTACCCTGTAAGGGTAGCTTTAGCAAATTTATGATTTACATTTGCTGTAACTTGATACTAAAATGTCCAATGTTATACGAGACCCTGCTAGTTTATTTTGAAAACATAATGGTCGTAAAAATAAAAATTTGTTGCAAGGCTATGAAAAAAACTTTAATACATAAAATTAAAACAATAAATGTGATCAAAAAGATATTTTGAAAATGTATGCATGGACACCCAAGCTATCTGGTGAGTGCAAACATGTTTTGAACAATGCATGTAGTTTGAGGTGCTGCTAGGCAAGAAACATCCCCCAGTAAGCATCAACAACTTGTACAGAATCACATTCAGAAGGGGTGGACTTTGTACTATCATCTGTGGAATCTATGACCTGCCGCTGCTGCAGAATTGGCTGATGATTGCTTCAAACCCTGAGGATGCACACACATGGCATGTTATCAGGCATTCATTAAAAAAAAAACATCACAAGAATTCTTATTGGGATCTTAGTAACAGATGCTTTATTTACAGATTTACTTTTGACCAATGATTGCTGATTTATTAAATACAGTTTGTAACACCTGATTACATAAAAAAAGATCAAGAATACCTGGTAATAGCCTGTGTGATATCCACTCATGTACCAGGATATCAACATACTGTATAATGCCTCATTCTCATCATGTGGACCTGGTTCTGAGAACAGTGGAGGTGGTGGTGGGACACATGGGAACAACTGAGGAACAAAAACCATGGTGTGTGACACAATGGTAGGGCTGGGTCGTATGGGAACAACTGGAGAATAAAACCCCTAGTGTTACATAATAATGCGGGTGGGACACACTGGAACAAATGGGGAATAAAACCAGTAGTTCAAAGGAAGTGGGATAAAGGGAAACTAGTTGCAACAAATAGTTGTCCAACAGAGGTGGTGTTGGGATAATCAAGAACAACTCAGAAATTCAAACATGATACTATGGTAAAGAGACTTATTTAAAAAGATGCTACATTAAACCTACGTGTGGGGTTGTAGAAGGTCCTGATGCTTGGTAACCTGGGTAATTTGGAGGGGGCTGGAACGGGGGAAAAGCCTGAAATATGGAGGAAAGGTTAGTTTTTGGTATATCATTTACTCAAACATCTGACAAAAAAATGCAAATTTCATCAATAGAAATCTTAAAAACAGGTAAATGATCTCACTTAAAAAGTAGGATAATGTTAAATTGTGTGTGCTGCTGAACAGAAGACTAGCACAGATGTGGAAGGAATCATTTATTTACATTTAAATGTGCTGGTTGGCAAACCTTATAAATTAATAAATGTTATAGCCAAAAACTCTTTTATGATTAGTTTTCACTCATAATACTGGTTTACTACATACTATTTTTTAGGTACTGCAATCAGTTGCAAATTTTGAGTAAAAATACTTACTGGTGGTGGTGCTGTCATAGGTCCAAATGATGGAGCTTGTGAATAGCCATTCCATGGCCATTTAGGGGCATGTTGCACATTATGAGCTGTGTGATAATTGAATGATTTTTTCATTTTTTGCTTACCAAAATTTGTTTCATGAACAGTAGGAACCCGACTCAAGCTTTCAGTCTGAAATGTAAAGTATATATATATATATATATATATATCAGATAAACAATCAAGTTATTTGTTAACATGTGAAATTAGAATCTGTCAACAGTGATGAGGTACCTCACTAGCTGTATCTGTCTTCTGTTCTTGTGATGAACCCCCACTCTCTGGTGCTATCAGGTTTGACAAAAGCTGCTCCTCCTCATTGCCATAATCTACATACTGTAGTGTACACCTTCTTTTATCTTCATCAATAGACAGAATGCGAGCTTCATATACTTCTCCATCAACCGAGTACACAGCTTGACACAGATCTCCCACATTCCACCTCACACCACCATGCTAAAGTTTTAAAATAGAAATAATGAAATTTTTCAAAAAGTGCAATACAAAGTTAACAATTTTTGTTTACATCAATTGACATAACTGTGTCTGTATTTTAAAAGATAAAATACTGTACTTATTATAGTTTATACACTAATAAAATGTGAAACATTTCAATATTTTACATGCTTATGTTTCTTTTTAGTTTTAGCTTTGCTTTTCTTCTTCTTCTTAGGCTTGATGTTTGCTTGTGTAGCAGATAGCTCTGGGTGCTGTTCAGCAAGTTTAGCCTATAGAGCAAAGATAACTTTTTAGTCTTAGTGTTCAACAAAATTATAATTCATTTTTTTTATAATACCAGTAGTATTTATTTAGTGGCAAAACTACTAGTTAGGTCACTTAAAATTGTATTACTTACCTTAACAGCAGACACTGCATTGTCATATGCTTTGATTAAAACAGTATCGTCCCATGCATCTGATTCACCTTCCTGTGCAAAGAAATTACCACAATATTTATCAAAGATTATTAGTAGATAGTGGTTTTTTTTACGTATAAAATAACATTTGAAAGGATTTTTTTGGCCTTAAATAGAGTTAGGCTCTACAGCAAATCCCATTTTTAAATTTTTTTTTGATTTTGGATTCTTGATGCGTAATCCTATTTTCAGTATTTTTAAATTTTAGAGTGTGCTGGTTGTTTGTTTATTAAAATTCCCTATGTAGGTCTGACATTGTTTTTAAAACAATTCGTAATTGTCACAAAATAAGTTTTGACTATTTAAAGTTTTATGGTTAGAATTATTCTTAAAGTGAATAAAAAAGGTTTTTTTTTAGATTTTGCCATCTATAAGGCCGTAAAAAAATCTAGAATCTAGTCTACAACTAAAAGAACATATGGTAATCTATCGTTTTGAGTGCGTAATAAAATACTTAAAAAAAAAACTTTTTAAAAAACTACGTTTTTCTTGTGGACTAAAAAGTAGAAAATAACTATTTACATACATTTGATGACAAAAAACGTGGATACGTTCACCATCAAATTTCCCGACCCATCTGCCCGACCCACGTTTTTTGTCATCAAATGTATGTAAATAGTTATTTTCTACTTTTTAGTCCACAAGAAAAACGTAGTTTTTTAAAAAGTTTTTTTTTAAGTATTTTATTTTCTCCTTTTTAGTCCGTTGCTACACATGAAAAACGTGGTTTTTAAAAAAGTGTTTATAAATACACGGACTAAAAATCTTGAGCGACCAGGATTCGAACCTGGGTTGTCGCGGCTACAACGCGAAGTACTAACCACTATACGATCACGGCCAGCGCGCTCACATCGATTGGGGCCGAAGTAACTGTGTCAATAGGCCTCCAGTCTTGTCGGTATCTTTAGAAATCATGTCCTCAATTTTATGGTCCTTGGGGCGTAATTAAATTAAGCTAATTACGGTCACTAATTGCTAGTTTTTATGATTGCATCTGAAATTGTTAGGCGAAAGTAGCATGCATGCCAAATTTCAGGTCTCTAGAGCAATCAGAAGTGGGCTAATTTTCGATGTCAATTTTAACAACAAACATCCAAACAACCAAACAAACAAACGCGAAGCTGAGTTAAGAAAAACGTTTTAAAAACAGCTGAGGCTAGTAATGTGATAAAACGTTGCCATTACGTTGCCATTTTTATGGCTTTAATATAAGTTTATTGTGATAGGGTATATTTGTTTCAAATATAATAGATAACTGAATAATAAACCAAAAGCAATGGCTAAATACTAAATATAGCCTATCAATAGGCCCTATAGGCCAGAAATTAACTTTAAACAGCAGTGTTTGCCAGAGCAAGATTTGCTATAAGCAGAGACCATCTAAATAATTTTATCAAAAAAAAAAACATAAACAAGATGGCTGCTAACTAAAGTAATTTTAGTAAATGAGCTTGGTTGCATCTGATGATGAAAACATCGCTAGTCATTAGTCTTTATTTAGGCCCCTACTACTGAAAAGTTTTAATACAATTGTTTAAAAAAAATGATAGATGAGTGATACTTTCAAATATTTTTGTAACTTTCAAAACAGAGATCGGTAGATCTAACTCCTCTTCTAAAATAAAAATGTTAGCCTAAAAATAATTTGCTAAAATTTAACGAGTTACTTTTTTTTCACATTACTAGCCTCGGCTGGTTTTACATAGATCTAGATGTCTAGATCTAGACTATATAAAACGATAGCTGAGACAGGTTAGACGTTACCGAACTTAGATCTAGATCTATTAACTTAATTTTCTTAAGGAACTTTCAATTTTCAAAACTTCAATTTTAAATTTTGGTAATCTATCGTTTTGGGTACGTAAAATCGCCCGCGATTTGTAATGTGAAAAACAGGTGACTCCTTAAATTTTAATAATTATTTCACATTTTGAGGAGGATTTATGTAATTTATGATTTTAAAAATTCAAAAATGTTTCCTTGATTCATTTATGTACCTGTTTTTAAACAATTGAATTAAAACTTTTCCGTAATAAATTAAGACTAGCGATGTTTCCAACAGATGCAACCATGCTCATTTACTATAGCCGCCATCTTGTCTAAGTTTTATTTTTATAAGCTTTTAGCGCCAGATTCAGGGGGAAGCGACTCCAAATGGCTGCTGTTTACAAATGGCTGCTGTTTATATACTATATAGCAAATCTTGCTCTCAGACACTGTTGTTTAAAGTTAATTTCTGGCCTATATCCAGTATATCGATATATATGGCAGGAAACAGATTGGTACCGCAAAATGCATATTCGGTCTTCGCCGTTCATAAACTTTCTAACCAGACATCGTTCGGGGATTTTGTTTATACTGATAAATAGAGCAAGGTTTTTACAAGCTTCGTTAGCAACATTTTTGTGGAATTCGTTTTTTATTACATTTTGTGCCGCGGCGAAGGATGCGAAGTATGCAAATCTAGACGGAATGGATCTACTTGGAAAGTACGTGTACTGCACTAATAAGGTAAGAAATAATATTTTGTAAAAATAACTATTATTTTTTATGGATTTTTCATTAGAAATGATTGCTGTAAATTATGAAAGTAAAAAAAAGTATATTTGAATGCGTTTTTTACTTTAATTTGAACAAAATGACTGCCGAAAATTACGACACATCGGCGTCGCTGAAAGCGGGAATTTCAGTTAATTTTTTACGGATATAAAATTGTATTTTTTTACTCCGAAGCATGTATTTAAATAAAAGTTAAGTTAAATCTATTTAATTCTGTAAAATATAATTATTATTTTGCCGTAGATACTTTATTTTTTATTTTTAATGATTTTCTGTCGCGGAAAATCGGTATTCGCACCATGCACGCACACGTAGTAAAACTAGACTTATCTTTAAAACACGAGAATCTTGAGTACACTGCGAATAACAAAGTTTTTAAATGTTAGTTTACTTTTGACTTTAAGCCATTTGTTTTAAATCGAAATTAATTGATAATGTAATTATTTCAAAGTAAAAATTTTCCGTCGCAAATTGGCTTCTAACCTTCGCCACTGAACCAGCCTACGCACGACATTCGCGCGAGTCTGTTTCTTCGCAATAGTCTGTATAGTCACAGTGTCGAGGGCTAATCCTAAAAAGAACCGAGTCCTCACTAATGTAATGTTTATTAAAATTAGGTACAATTGTTGGAACACATGAGAAATAACAAATTTAAATTTCTTCAAATCTATAGCCAAAAGAAAGTAGAACTTTATAACTCTGTAAATTATGAATCGAGTGACGGCTGTCGTGAAAACGGGAGCCATTGTACTCTTTTTTTTAGGGTGACCTACTTTTATTATATAAATTTAAAATTCGAAGATTTGATAAGCAGCTGAGTAGCTGAATACGCATGCGATATGGCTGGCACGTTTTGGGATAGGGATCGAGTACACCGTAGAAATTTTTTTTCTTAGAACTACGCGTATTTTTTTTTTTAAATCAAAAGATACTTACATATTAGCTGTGGATTTCAATTTCATTACAGAACTAATCACTAACTTTAGTTTTTAAAAGTGATTTTGCTTCTAGATCTAGCGTATTTTCAAAATTACGTAGATTCTAGATCTAGATCGATTTTACTAACTATTTGACAACCGTGTCAGTAAAATGAGGTCACCGCTTCCAGATTCTTAGGTTTTAATTATGTTTGTCATTTTGATCTATTATAAGTAGCATTAAAACTACTGCATCTATCATCAATATTGTTTTTATAGGCCAGTTCTAATGATACATTCTGTTCATTACCAATTCTAATGAAATCGTATCAGGCCCTAACTAACACCCTGTTCACTGACACCACACTATTTGAATGAGGCCACAGACAGTCGTAACTTTAAATTAATTTATAAAGTACTAAACAATTATAATTAACCATGTAAATGCTGCAACTATAATAAAAATTGGCATATAGACATATTTTACTAATAATATTTTTTATATAGACCTTCTATATTTAACTCTGTTATTTTTTTCTTCCCCAGAGTGTTTTTAAAAGCCAGAACTTTGAACATTTTTTAAAGGGGATAGCGGTCGTTTTTTTTTTCAAGAATAATTATAGAAATAAGCTATAAACTGGTATATTTTGTAAAGTTTGACATAATTACAAATAAATTTATGCCTAAGTGACATTTCTGTGTAATTATATTGTTAATTTTGTGAATTTCGTGGATTTTAGACCTTACTACATTTAGATGTAAAAAAAAAATGTCATTTGAGTGAGTGTGGTTAATCTAAATTTTGAACGTGATGTAAATGTCTAGTGCTATTAATTTTTATATTTTTGAATTCCTCGATTGTTAAGCAACAAAATTGATATATAATATGTCAATATTTGTTACTTTGAAAATTGGCGAAAATCGACCCTAAAAGTAGATGTTTGAGAGTTGAATCTGTTTCCTGCCATATATATTTTATATTTAGCCATTGATTTAGGTTTATTATTCATTTATCTATAATATTTGACACAAAAGTATGACAATATACTTCTATTAAAGCTTTGACAATGAGGTAACGTTTTCGTACATAAATAGCCGCGGGCGATTTTACGTACCCAAAACGATAGATTACCTAAATTTTTAGTTTTTAGTTTAGTTTTTTTCTAGTAGACTTCTAGTTTAGTAAATAAATTCGTAACAACCATACGGGATGATGTTCCCAACAACACTAGATTTTAGTAGTCTACGACACAACATTAGAACTAAAGTCAGTAAATAAATAAAAGTAAGTTACTTGGCCCCGTTGATACAGCACATATTCACTTTCGGCACCAGCCATTTTCAAGTCTCAATATGGCATGTCTATGTTCCGAAACGATACACAAGTGGGAAAAGATTGATGAACGCGTTATGTCTAAGTACCAGAATTGCGTAAAACATACCAAAGACAGTTAAAATAATTGCAATAAATTAATTATACTTTCCTTATGTATGATCTTTGCCTAAAATTTTGGCAATGATTCACAATTGATAATATAATTTAGCTACCATTCAAGCCCATATTATATTGCTGAGCCCAATATGAGCATTATAAATTTAGAGTTATAGTTATAGTGCTGTTAGTCTGGATCCAATGGAGAACCAAGAAGAACACTAAGAAATAATTTCTGCATAGATCTTATATTCTTGAAGGGCAGGCAGCAACAACTTTCCAACACTGAGCTGTTATAAAATGGAATTTTTCTGACCGGGTCTGAAGTAATTATTTATGAATAGGTGTTTCTTTATGGTGTGGATCCATTAATCTGGATTCAACTTTAGTTTAGAAATCTAGACTTGAGCTGGATGTTATACATGTGATAACCATCAACTTTTATTTTAGAGTAGGACCTAGTTGGTGAAATAAGAACCAAAATTTAGCTTTCAATTATAGTAAGATTACTTTTTCCAAAGGCATTTAGGAACTGATTTCAGGAATATATTTAGGAATTTTTGGGGGAATATGAGCATGGAAGATAATCATTTTGTAACAAGAAATAATCTAGAAATCCAACAAAAACACAAAGCTTCCACAATACAACTATTAAAAAATAATAGTTTATTAGATCTGATAATAAATACAATACAAAAATACTTGTTCAAAAATCTTTTTTTTTAAAAACCCAAATAAAATTAAATAGCATATATTGTTAGATGTTATAAAATAAAAATTGTATGATACAGAACTATTCAGGGTGACAATTAACATATTTATTCAAAGTTTATTTGGAAAGAAAAATAACAATTATAATCCAATGTTAAAAATTAGAAGCCACTGGTAAATTTCATACACAGTTTTATGTTGTGTTGTAAGTTTAATTTAATAAAAACTGAAGCACAGAAATTTGTTATTATTAACAATAACTATTGGCTGAAAATGAAAAGCAATTAATGAACGTGTGTAAACTTTTTATTACCTAAAAAAAAGTAAAATATAGGCCTACTACCTAATTATGATTCAAAATAAAATATAAAAAGCACTAATCAAGCTAATAAATCCCGACAAAATAAAGAACCGAACAAAATAATGTCTTTTTGAGGCACAAAGCTTTTCATATATCTGTCTGACTTGTTCTTTGGTTTCTAAGATACTTTTTGTGTTATCAATAGTGTACGTGGCTAATTTACACTTTTCCACCATTGGTAGTTGTGTATTTATTCTTGCTCTTGCTTCTGCTTCAGTCATATTGTTTCTTTTCATTAACCGCTGGAGTTGTTGATCTTCATGACTTTAAGAGTAAATAAAAATAAACAGATAAGAGCACTGGTGTTTATTAATATAAATAATCTAATCTAACATAGGTAAAATAATACTACATTATTTATGTAGTAGCCAGAAACTCAAGAGAATAATCTGAAATTTACAACACAACAAAATGAAGGAAGGAAATCATGTTATTTTTTTTTACCATTTTAAATAAGATTACAAAACAACACATTTTTTTAATGTAATATCAGTATACAAGTAATTTTAACTTTTCTTCTTAATTTATTAACAAAGTCAAATGTGCCACAAAATTTCAAAAACCAAATTTAAAAAAAAAAAATTTTTAGTAAGGTATTTTCTAATCAATCAAACTTCCTTACCAAAATACAACAAGTGAATAAGAAATATAAGGGAGCATTGTTTTTGTTTCAAAAAGTAGAGGAATGTCAAGTATAACAAACTGGTAACCTGTAAATAAAAAAAACATGATAATTAATTATAATGAAAAGTACACATTAAAATCACAATAGTTTTATTCTAAAATTAGAACATGCGGAATAAAGTTTTAAGTTTACCTTTGATAAACAGCAGGAATATTTCCCACAACATCTGTTTTTTTATTTCAGGGTGAACAATAAGATTTAGCTTCTTACGCTTGTCATCATCATTAAATACAATTTGTCCAAGTTTTTCCCTGTCCAGACTTCCATCCGATAATAAAACTTCCTCCCCAAATTCTTTCCTAATTTTATAATATGCTGGCTTGCCAGGATGGACAACTGTGGGGAAAAATGTTGGTTAAAAAACATTTTATAAATTAAAAAATTACAATTTGGAGTAAATTTTACAGTACTGTATGCTTTTGAAGAAAATCCAACTTTATAAGTTGTAAAATTATTACACTTAAAGTAATCTAAGAACAAAAACGATGCATTTTATAATTGTAAAATGAATTTATAAACAAGCTAATATGGATAAGGTAAAAATAATTTTTTAATTCTTTTAAACAAGAACCCTTGGATTGTGCTCTAACACTTTCCATCTTTTTACTTTAATTCTATAAATCTAAGTTTTATTTATGTAAAACATGTTATAGATTTTTTTTTTCAACTATTAAAAATACTTAGTCATTAAACAGTTTTCTCTCACCTCCCTTGTGCACATAACTATCTCCCTTGTCTTAAAAATTAATGATTATCTCCATTGTCTTTAAACACCATTGAAAATCAACATACCATAATGAAACAGATGATGGTTAAATAACCAAAACCACTAATAACATCATTTTACTAGGCTTACTGGTGTAGCTTGAGCTAAATTTAATTTAATTTTACCTAAGTCTTAATATCCATTATTTTCAGATTAGACTAGACTAGACTTAGGGACTAATAATTTGTAATAATAGTTTAGTGTATAAATATATAATTATAATTGTCAATTATAATTATATATTTATACACTAAACTATTATTAGGCATTATGATGAGAATTTCAGAATGATTTTTTATTAAAAATGTATTAATAATAGATAGCACACTAGTAAACTAAGCCAATTTAACATATTTTAACTTTCTGTGCAAGTCATTATTAATGAAAAAAATTCCAAAGTCAAGTCAGCCTATGGCACCCTCCATTGAACTGAAGGAAAAAATACTTGACATGTGACCCTCATTAAAACAGAATTTGCTTTTTTTTTATTATTAGTACCCAAATAAGTAATAAAAATTTGAAAATTAATTTTAATTAGACACTACTGTGAGATAAACAGTTACACATGCTTTTTGAGGGGTTGTTCCCCTTTATATTTTTGTGTTTCATTACTATATTTGTACACAATCAGCATTCTATGCTTTTAAAATTGATAAAGGGTAAGTTTATAAAGTTACAAAACCTGCAATCTAACTAATAATTCATACTTTCAGTTTAAAAAATAATAAAAACCATCATGGATAAAAAAATTGTAAACATTCTATTTTTAGGTATGACATAAATAATAGTCTTAAATCTAGCACACTTTTCCTGCGCCTCGTTTTCACCAAAAAAGATTATAATAAAATGGCATTATTGAGTGGTGATCATTTCCACCGAGCATATCTAAAAAATACCCAAAATTATTACCAGTTAATTGTAATGTGTGTAAAATTAATGCTTTTAAGTTTATTATTCACATAGTAAAGTAAGTAAGTAAAGTTTCCCTTTCAAACCTGACAGTCTATGGGGCAAGTGAAGTAGAGTTCACTTGTTTCTGTGACCTCGGCATATGAAGAGATAGTGTGGTCAGCACTATGCCCAGCCACCTTTACTTTCCCTAACGTGAGTTAGGTACCCATCAGAGTTGGGTGGACTCAGGGACGGTCTACTGACTTAACCCGGATTCGAACTCAAGACTTACGGGTTAGCAGTCCAGCTCTCTACCACTAGACCACTCCGTCTATTATTCACATAGGCTGGTTTATTATTTAAGCAATATTTTAGAGTTATTTAATTTGAAAGACAAGATGAAGAATACATAAGAGCTACTTTCACTAAGGTTCTACTTGAGAGACAAACAAAGAAATTAGGTCAAAAGTACATCTGACAATTCTTAAATAACAGACTTAAATAGAAACAGATAGTTCCGATTTCTAAAATTGACGATGGCTTTGTAATCATTAGTTTTATCCCTCTACCGTGTAGTGAAAGCGAAACTGGCCACCATTTTAGTAAGCGCATGAGCCGTGAGATGGCACGAAAATAGCTTTGAATCGAATGGCCTACAGATCTAATTGAGTAGAGGCAGTTATTGAAATTAGATCTAAAAGTTTTTCCTAATTCTTTTATTTTATCTTATGGAAAGTTAATTAAAAGAAAAATCTTAAAACGTCTTACAAAATATATCATACATTTAAAATAGAATTAGAACTAGATCTAGGCCTGCCTACTGTAAACAAGTTAATAAAAAGTCTAGTGACAATTTAAGCGCAATTTCCTTATGTTATCCATAACAATTTTAAATCGAGATAAATCATATATTCAGCAATTAAATAATGCAACACAAGTAGTTTTAATAATTCAAAACAAAATAGAAAAAATATTTATTAATGAGATTTTAAAAAAATATGCGGATGTGCAGGGGGTATTTAGTTGTCGCGCTCTCTATATTGCTATATAGTACTGTAGTGTATTATGTATAATGTAATTTTTTAAAAAATGTTGTGACCCAACGAAAGGATATTTTTGAAAAACTTTCTTCGGCAATATTGTTCTAAATTATGGCAGGAATCGATTGGTAAATGTTTCAAGTCGCTACGTGGTCTGGTTGCCGAGATATGGGCCAAAAACTGCATTTTTTCGAGGTTTTTTGGCTTTTCCGGGAAATCCAGGAAGGAATTCCGGGAATTTTTTTGGCCTATGTTCATCCTTGGAACTTGCTTAACATATTTGCTTTTGGAACTAGTCCTCGATATTGCTTCGTTGAGGAGGAGATACGACTTAAAGCTGCGGACACGCTGCGGACACACATCCATCCAGAAATGATGAGTTAATAATCGCAATCCCCCAGTATGGAAATTGCGCTAAAAAAAAAAACACAATTAAGTGGAATTTGTACCTTGACGAGCTATGACGTCTGCGTCCACAACACATGAACATCCAAGCTCATTTTTTAGGAAGTTTGTTACTGTACTTTTACCACTGGCACTTGCTATACTACCTGTTAAACCTACTAAAAACATGACGTCATAGTCATTAACCATCAAAGATCTAATGCATTCATGAATGAGATTTATTACAAATTAGATCTACATCTAGAATCTAGTATGTAATTTACATACAGAATCTAGACTAAAGAATTTCCTAATCTGTCCTTTCAGCATACAAAATGTTTTTATTTTGTTTCTCTACTAAAGTAAGTGATTATTTTGAAATGTTTAATAATATAAAAAAGTTTACGGGAACCTTCTGCAGTTCAAATTGTACATTAATTTTCAGAATAACAAAATGCGTCTACTTTTGTTGGTCAATAGTGAATGTTACTACTGTTATACTTAATTTTGCTACTATTCTTGCATGTTAATAAATAAGGCAATATAAACACACGTATTTAAATGGCCTCAGAAATTCCAATTCATCATATAAAACAAAATTTATGCTTGACACGGCCGCCGTACAGAGAAGGAAAACGATCGAGAGCTGTCAAGGTTTGACTTCACTTGTTGTGACTTCTAGATTCTAGATCTAGATCTATTCTAGTTCTAGATCTAGATCTAGTTTTTATTTAGTTATTTATAATTTTAATATTTATTTATAGCCTATTACTTTGTAATATGTATTTTTTATCTAATTGTACGACTATGTTAAATGTTAACTATGTACTACTATGTAGGCCCTATTAAAATTGTAGGCCTATTTGTTTAGATATTATTGATTGACGGATTAAAAAATTAAATTAAGTTCAGCATTCTTTATCTTTAGTCAAGTGTGACAAATGAAAAAAATACAAGTTTCAAAAATATTTCTACTGACTTGTAAAAAATATTGTTTAAATTTTCATAGTATTATTTTAGCATTAAGTTGATTAAGAAAACAAATAAATTATTTGAGCTGAATCAGGTTTTTTTTCTTTACAGGTTTATACTGTCAATAATGAATCCTGTTATTTAATTATACAAGGGGTTCCAAGTGTGGGAGCTACACAAGAGCTCTCTAAATTGTGTAGTTCGTTTGGACCTGTTGAGGAATTTCATCCTTTGGATGAATATCCATGTGAAGATAAATATACTGAAGTTTATCTTGTTAAGTTCACAAAAATTCAGTCAGCCAGGTAAATTATCCACTAGACTAGATAAAGTTAAAGATTTGTTTTTAGTGTGTATTCTGGGTCAATTAATATAGATTTTAAAAGTAGGGTTAAGAAAAAGTTCTTTAAAAAATGTTCATAATAAAAAAATGTCCAGTAATATTTATAAAGTTCACATATAAATATCCAGTTTCAATGAAGTGTTTACAGCTCAACATTACATTTAAGCCAGTTTAAAACCATTTGAGTTTGCATTCTGTCAGACCTAAAAGTCTTTTATAGAGCTACTTATCATTTTAGGTTCTGAATTTTGTAGATAAAACAAAAGTTTTTTTAAAAATCAAATATTTACTTTTCAGATTTGCTAAAAGAAAATTGGATGACTATTCCTTTTTTGGTGGATCTTTGCATGTTTGCTATGCTCCTGAACATGAGTCTGTAAATGAGACACGAGAAAAGCTGCAAGACAGACGGAGAGTTATAGCTTTTAAAATCAGACAATTTGGTAAGCTAGTTGGGATCTTATTTATTTTTAAAATCTACATGAATTATAGTACAGACAATTCTTATACGCTTAATTATCTCTTCATTTATACGTCAGCCTTTAGCCCTGTTTTATAGATATTATCACTGTTTAGCAACAGAGTCTGTGAGGTTAGCTCTACAAATATTGATATATTCAAGCTTTGACCATTATTTTCACATTTGTTTTTACTGCATTGACTTTTTTCTGTTTTAGTACGCTAAAGTTGGTTAAAATTTATTTCATACAACAAAGCATAAATAAAACTTCTAAATCTCATTTATTCTGCAGTGTAACTTCCACAGTAAAAAATATATTTCAAAGTAATATAGTGATTCAGAATCATAATACCATATTAGTAAAACTATCAGTATCTGTAAAGAAAATTCTAATCATTATCTTTTTATTTAGCTACACCTACCATCACAGATGCAAAGTTAAAAAATAAATCATCAAGAGTGTCTGTGGCAACTCGTCCCGATTTAAGTCAGCCACCTCAGTCAGCAACTACAGTTGGTGACACACCAAACCTTTCTCATCAGGCAACATCAAGTTACACAACCAAAAATTTGGCTGGCTCACACACATTACCAACCCCAGGTCCAGTTACAGCTGAAGAGACTTTTGAATTGCCTCCTCCACCCAAAGAATTTGTAACTAGACTAAATTCTTCACACTCTAAACCTTCTAGGTCTGTGGACCGAACAGCAAACTCTTCTTTCAAGCAAAGACCATTATTTGCACAGTCTACTTTCAAACCTCAACAAGATAGAAATGTTTCAAAAGTCTCACACAATATTAACTCACTAAATACAGCAGTGAAGAGTTCTCCCCAGTTTTCTGGACCATCTTCCAAAAAAGAAAGTGTAATAGTTCGTAACTTTCAACCAATAAGGACCCCACCTAAATTTATACCAAGGCAGGCTATGTTAAAAAAAGAATCTCCATTGGCACGTGTGTCAGATGAAAAGAAGATACTGGATGAAGAAATAAGAAAAAATGCTTACTTGCTTGGTGAGACTCAAGGACCAGCAACTCTTACTCCAAGGAAACGTGACAGCTCTTCTCTTGCTGAAAAATCAGTCAATGAAACTATCCATGCCATCAGGAATAAAATTTCAAAGGTACGAAATTCTTTCCTTCTTGCAAAATTTAACTAGTGTAGTGATTTAAAAAATTCCAGCTGCTTATTCTATAATATTCTAATGCATATTTTAATGTGCTATTACCAAGTTTAGTTACAAAATTAAATATTTTTTTATTTTTGAAGCATTAATAATATTGATAGTTAAATTATTATGGGTGGAGCAAGATTTACTGTCAGTTTAAAAAAAATTAAAGTGGATTCTTTATTACAGGTTATATCTGAAGAAATAAAAAAGATGTAAGATCAAGAGAGAAGCAAAATGAAATTTGGAACAAAAAATGTACTACGGCAAGCATTGGAGCAAATTAAAAAGAACCACACAACATACGTTGATCCTATTAGTTTAATACGCTAGTCTGGTTGGTAGAGCAGCAACAGTTAGATCATCTACAACTGCCAGATGGCTAAGATAGGTCCACTACAAGTAACAGATGACTGTGATCATCTACAACTACCAGATGGCTAAGATAGGTCCACTACAAGTAACAGATGACTGTGTTAAGTCCTGTGCATTCAAGGGATGAATGTGTCATACTCCCCTGCAGTTACCTGATGACTAGGCTCACCACAAAGTAGTTGGATTATTCTATTCATGTTTCCAGACTTCACCCATCAATTACAAGCTATACCAGTTTATTAATGCTAAACTGGCAGTTGATGTTATGACATGTTAGTGATTATCCAATCAGTTATTACTGTATTGGTTTTAAGTCACAATTTAGATGTAAAATAAATTATGTATATTAAAACTGATTAAATCGTTGTATTTCTTGAGTTCTAGGTCTAAGATGTTAGTGTCTTATTATAAAACTATCATGTCTCAGTTTAATTTTTTAAAACAAATTTGTACTATATACCCCAAAAAACAGACTAGAGTATGCTTTGGTGTTGTTTTATTTGTAACAATATACTTTTATAAGTATAAGTATTATAGGATTAAGAATACCTCCAAGGTCATTCAGTGTACTTCCAGGTGTGGTAGGCGATTGAAATCAGGCACTGGACAGATCTTATGATAAGAATACAGGGAAAGCTATCATTCGTTATATGATCTTGACAAGGTTGTGAAAAGTGACCATCACATAAAAAAAATGAGTCCGCTCTATGTACAGATGTGTAATTACTGGCCAAAGGAACAATCAGCTAATATTGTACAACGGGGGAGGGGAAAGAGAGGAGACAGCAGGTGCTTATTTTTTCTACTTATTTAATCAAGGTATTTCAATGACGTTTTATAATAATTAAAATCTAACTTTAAAAACCATGTTTCTAGCCCTCAGCATATGAAGGGAAGGTGTAGTCAGCAGTTACACATTATTTTTTGTTAGTTTTACACTACATTAATGTATTGTTTCACAAAATTACCCCTTTTCACCTCAGAATGTGGCAAAACTTTTATGATTGCTATATTTAAAAATCTAGTAATAAACCCAAAATAGTGTCATTGAATATTAGCACTATTAGAACTAAGAATGCCTGAACTTGACTGTTCACAAGTCTCACCATCTCTGGGACCACAGGAAGTGAGAGGTTCATATCATGGTGAGGAATGAGCAAATGTGATATGAGAACAGCATACGCCTAGGCACATTTGTTTCATACATAAATGAAGTAAAACAAAAAAAAAAGATGCAGTGGGTTGTTTTCCTTAAATGGAAACAGTGGATTTCTGTAAAACAACAGAAAAGCTATGTATGTATATTAAAATGTGTTCCGGGCACCAAAGGGGAAAGACAAGATAAAAATTTAAAAAGTTGATAACATTCCATGAAACAGAAGTCAACAGAAACAATACCCACTAATGACTGGTGTATGGGAAAAATGGATGTAGGGGTAACTGTTGACAGCTTTTTTAAGGGGAAGAAAATTTTGGAAAAGCCAAAGTTTAAACTTTCAACAGGTTTTTATCTGATTTTTCATAAAACATTATTCTATTGCAGGCATACTAATTTCTATATATGTTGAAAAAAAGCTTTGCTTTAAAATTAATTTTTAAAATGAATGTTGAGTGTGTGAATGGGATCACAATACAATTTCATATTGTCCTATACTGTCTTTTTACTTTCTCGTATATACGTAGTATAGAGAAAGTATTGTAATCGTGCAAAAAAAAAAAATCGAGATTTTTACAAATCTCGACGTTTTACACCTCACTGATACGGAAAAACATAATTTTGCAATCTTGTCCGTATGTCTGTGTGTGTGTGTGTCTGTGTGTCTGTCCGTGTGTAAACACGATAACTTGAGTACCGTTACAGCTAGGTTGATGAAATTTCATATATAAGTATTTTATCAAAATCGTAGATCCGTATCAACTTTTGAGCGATTTCCGATAACCGGAAGTGGTACTTTTCCTACTTTGAATTTTTCAAAAGCCTATAACTTGAGTACTATTTCAGATAGATAAACGAAATTTCATATGTAAGTAAAAGATCTAATTCTCTACCTTCTATTAAATTTTGAGTCATTTCCGTTGACTGGAAGTAGTACTTTACGCTACTTCCGATTTCTCAAAAAACTAATGTAAATTTTAAAAGTACTAATAATATTGCGCCCCATTATGCGCTTTTTTATTTGGCGTTCACTTGGTGTGCAATTAATTTGTCTACGAGATTTTATTCTATTTTTAAAACTTTAAGTATTTAAAATGGATTAAAAATCATGTCTATAGCCCGAGTTCCCATCCCCTGTTATTTTATATAAGAATATTCGAGAAAGTTTAGGGGAGATCACTCCCGGTTTATTTTTAAAAGTAATTTGTCTTGATATTTCTGATCTGTTAATACTAGCAACATTTGCAATGTCTGGATTAAATTAGTAAAAAAGGTTACTGCTAGAATTATATAATTGGGGAAGTTTATGATATATTCCTTCTATTGAGTCCATGCAAAGCTAGACATAATGCTGAATTAATGTAACTTAACTGAATATTTTATTGGTACAGACAGAAAAAATAAATATATTTGTTAACCTTTTAATTTAATAGATGATCATTTGTTTCAAAATATTTTCAGTAAAGCCAGTTATTTAGTATAAATTAAATATAGTACAAACTTTAAATATAGTACAAACTGAGCTAAGTTTATTGTACTATGCTGTTACTCTGCATTCAAGCACAAACAACACGGTAGTTATTTTCTTGATGTTTTAATAGCTGAAATGTTTAAATAACAGTGTATCCAGTTCCATGTTATCGTCTCTAGTTATAGTTAAGGAAGACAAAATACATTGACATTTTGGGCTTTTACAGATATAAGTGAAGGCATTGGCAGGTGTTAAGCCAGTATTTGTTGGTAGCTGGGGAGGTGTTACCCGAGCTAAATCAGGCTATTATATAGCTCGTTAAGTAACATGAAACCATTAGGGATTAGTTAGCATCTGTTGGCTTTGACTATCAGTTGTTACTCTCATCCTAACACTATCATAAGTTGCTGTAAGTAACTTGGTCAACATAGGCCTTAATGCCATATGCTAATCATCAGGTCTCTGCTACAAGCATTCCCTTTAAAATGAGGGGACAGGAGAAAAAAACTTACTCAAAGTTAGACTCAACCAAAACCTGCCTGCAACAGACTTTATTCATTAGAAAATTATCACATAATTAAAATAATTTCAAACAACCTATTATTCTTGTGTTCATTAAATCATGGCATCTTTACTTCTTTTAAGATGGTACAGTTTGAGCAGTATAAGCATATTTAACAAAGTTGATGGGATTCTACTCACAATACAAAATATTTTTCTAAAACCAACTATTAACAATCAAAAATTCATATCTTAACTCTTAATATTGAAAATGATAAAAATCTACATACTTTTAAGGAGTATGCATTTCAGTAGATAAGTAATAATGTTAACAATGCTGTTTTACAATGGGATGAAATGATATTGAAAAATATGTGCTTACAAGCATGATGTATAAGCTTATGCTTCATCAATAGCTTGCTTAGAGGTCACGTACATAGATAACCATTTTATGCCATCTAAACTCTTGCTTTCAATTATTACTATTTAACAAGCCTAATAATGAAAGGATAACCAAATTCCACCCCAAACAACAAACAAAACAATAATTCCAATGGGACTAATAATATTGGCACTCATCATCATTATTAAAATGTTTAGCACTCAAACCACACAAGCAATTTCATAATTAATTGTATAGAATTCATAATAATTTAAAGAGTTTTGATTTATAATGAAAAAAAAAAACAACTAACATCTGTAGGATGCTTAGTGGTTCTATTAGTTCTACAACCATATTTCCCTGAAATATTACCGCAAAAGAATGTATTAGGAAGCTAATGGTTTGAAAGTATTTGTTCAGGATTATATATATATGACACATGAACAAAACCACTTTATCCACTATAATTTTCACTATCCTGTATTTTATTTTTTAAAAAATACAAACATCACCCATTTATAACTAATTTTTAAGAAACATGTAAAAGTATATTATAAAAACTTGAAATCTTGTATTAAAACTGAATCCCACACAGTCACATCCATAGGAAGTGTACACAGTTGAACTGTTTAGTGATATTAAAATAAAAGCCAATGGTTTGCAAGCAGCACCTTGAAATGAATGACTTGACAGAGCCAAATGTACATCAAAGTGTCTGAACTCATATCACAGGTGTCAAGCACTACACATCCACACATGAAGATGACTAATGAAATGATAATTTGTTCATCACTGTAAAACCAAGCCAACCTAGAAAGGAAAAAAATACTTTATAGATTATTGTTTACCACAACAATATATCAGAAAATAATGAAAAAAACTGTTTACTACTGTAATAACAAAGAAAAGAAAGATTTCAAACAATATCTGCAAGATATTTTTGGGCTCAATTAATACCTGGTTTGTTTCCATATGAGGACACTTCCAGTTATAAAGGTAATACTGCAAAAAGCCATCACCAACTCCAAACTTAAGCTTCTCTAAAAATTCCTTATTGTCCATGAGGTCCAGTGCATTGAAGACATCAAATCCCATCTAGACAGAAAAAATACACATTTGATGATACATATATTTTAATTATAAATGAGATTAATTAAATGAGAAATTGTAAGTTAACATTTTTATAAATTAAAACAAAAATCAAATGATTAACCATGTTTAACTTAAGAATAATACTTGCATTTTTAGCTTCTATCAATGTATCCTGCATTAAATCAATCCATGTTGTTTGTGTGCTAGCATTGTAGAAAGAATAAGCAGCTTTCAGAGATTTGTGAGTTGGGTGGTGCATGATGGTGGAAGGGAGAGAATAAAAGCTCACAAAGTCAGTTATAGTACCATTGTTCTGAAATTGAAAAAGACAATAATGTAAACAAGCCCATTCTCACATGCTTTAGTGCAAGTGTCCTTCCAGAAAAATCAGAAACCTATCAATGTTAAAAAAATATTCACTTGTTTGTCTTACCTCAACAACATAGCTGTTAATTATACCCTCTCTGGGTATAAACCAATGGCGGAACTCCTCTTCATTGAACAAAGGTGCTAGCTGATAACGCTGCATAAACTGATTAAAATATGAATAATTGAGTTATGATAGTAAAATGTTGCATATGCTGTAGTTAAACATAAGTACACCACTTTTATGAAAACACTCACACTTGTAAGCAACTTATAAGCCTGAGGAACATCATCTGGTTGCAGCTTACGAAACCCTGGAGTTTTAGGTTTCTGCAAATGGTAGAAGCGCATGTCAGAGAATGGAATTGCATTATTAAATACGCCCAACAGTCTACATTAATACAATGTGCATGATACTGAGGTTATTTAACATTACTCAAAAAAGTTAAAAAATAAGTTGTACTTAAAACTCACATCTGGAAGTTTGTATAGCTTCAACGTCCTCTGCATAGTCATGTTTCTACTTAAATGTGAAAATTTCACTTCTATCAATTTGCGTGGATTCAAAGATCGATGCCAATACCTGCAAAAAAAAAAAATAAAATAAAATTTAAAAATTAAGTGTGGTACAATGTTAGAACAAAAAAAAACCTGGGAGTAATCACTTAATGGTATAGTACCTGCAGGAGGCCACTGGTTTAGGCAGCACAACACCAGCTGTATACACAGCCTGGAAGAGGCCCTGCAGATGAACACGGCGAGTGATCTCCTTGATCAGAACTGGGGCCACTCGCTTTGCTCGAAGTTTCTTGTGGACACACAGAAAATTTATTTCCACCATCTTTTTAGACCTACAGCATCAAAATTTAATTTGTTAGATACTAGCAGTGACTACAGTGAAGACATTTACAGAAGATCAAAAAAAGAAATAAAATCTCACTTGTCATAAATTTTAATATTTGCTGGAACAGCACTAATGAATCCTACTAGCTTTTTACTTTTATTAACACGTACACCACAATGCCATTCTCTTAACCAACCAGGAGGCTGTAAAGCCCTGAAAATATCAAAACAATCAGTGTGTTTATAAAGAAATGTATTATAAATGTCACAACATGGATAAAAGGTATAAACTAATGTTTTTTGGCTGAAGATTGAAGGTAAAGAAATGTGTAATAATGGCATTTTACAATGAAAAGACACCTGTTAAAAAAATAAAATTATCATATAAAAAAAGAAGTTACCATTGCAAAAATTCAGGAGAGTAATCAAACCGAAACATGTTATCATCATCCTCCACATAGTTCTCATTAAGCAGGGTGTACAATTCTTTCAACTAAAACATACACCAGAAGTATTTACATTGACGAAGTGATACAAATAATGGAAGCTATTAACATAAAAACACGAGCAGAGAGTTTGTACTGTATATTTAGCATGAATTTTCTGTGAATTATTTAGTTCTCAGAAACTAGTAATTAACAACAGCTGACAGAACACTCTCACAAGGCAGCCCACCCCAAAAAATATTTTTTCAATACTTTCATAGGAACGACTAACCAAAAACTTTGTAAGCAAAAATCAATTTAATAATATTGCTTTTACTTCTTTTAGAGTTAAAATGTCAACAACACGATATCCATGTGATACTAATAAGGTGTTTTTAATACATGTTTGTGAATTTCATTAGAAAAAACAGTATCAAATTATTAAAACATAATTCTCATTTACCTAGAGAAATAGAATTTTAAATATGCATGATCATTATCATTTCTGCAAAGTGTGATTGCCTGCTCTCCAAGGCTTAGTAAAAAAAGTGTAGAAATAATTAAGAGATCAATAATTGCAACTATGAGCCATCAGTATTACTATGATAATAAAGGTAGACAACTCATCTGACTTTATTTGGTGTAACTTACAATCAATGGTGCACTAATATCAAGAGTATCCCACATGAATCCTGTTGGTAAAGTCAAAGGTTCCTGACGAATTTCAGATGGACCTTTGTCTTTCTCTATCTCTTCATTTACTTTAATGTCTTCATCTGAAATGGTATTAACAATTCAGTTTGGTTCAGCCATTTTACTTAATTTTTAGTTAAATATTTTAATTGTGCTAATACACAAAGCATGATACTGCTAATGATGAGTAAGGAATGAAGGTAGGTAGGTTTCCCATAGGACCAGTAGCATATATCCAACCCAGAGCTGACTCGATGTATAACCCATACAGGGTGTTTGATTATTTGAGTATTTCATCAGCATCCCTACTCACACAATCAATACAGAGATAGCACTCTACACAATAAAAACATGGTTATAACTATGGTGAATAATTAGACAAATTTGGTATTTATAACAAAATTAAAAGCAATAATTAATTTAAAATTCAACTCACCAAACTTTGGTACAGGCTGGGTCTCCCAAAACTGATACTTCTTTTTTTTCGCTTCATCTAAGCTTTTTGGTGCTGCTCCTTGAGGCAATGAAAGGAGCTCTAGAGCATTTTGGATGTGTGTAAGATTTGCTAGCTTCTGAAAATAAATCATTTGATAACTAGAATTAAAAATGAAACAATATTTTCATTGTTTATATATGAGAAAAACAAGAGTGAATGAGTTAGACATACCTGAGCCTCCGTGGGTGATCTCAAATCAATATCATCTCTTTGAGGGTATCTAGCAGACAGTTCTTCAGTTTTTGAATCTTGAGATCCTTGACTTTCAGAATCTGCATCAACACCAGATTGTGAAAGTGAAATGTTGTCAGGAACTTCTAAGAGCTTGTGTTCTGGTAGATCAGAAGCCTGGTTGTCAGAATCTCCACTTGATCTTTCAACATCTTTGGTTTTACGCTTCTTCTTCTTGCTTTTTTTACGTTGTGATGGATCAATACTGATAAATGATGCATTTATATAGTTTAAGTCAGAAATAAATAATTCTGGTTGAGTAAAATTATACTGAAAGAGGAAGTGGTAAAAAAATATTTTGTAGCCGATTCTAGCTGGAAGAAGATGCGCATAGCACTACAATACCTGGTTTTCCTTGTCATCTAAATGTTTGTTGTTTAGGCCTATGGGCAGTATGGGTTGTCTTGATGGGACAGGGATTAACACGATAAATATTTATATAGTGATTTAAATAGGCTATTAGATTTGTAAACAAAAATTTTTTACTTAACTTATAGACTGGAACTCTAACTATACTATAACCCGCCCAAAGCGCAAACGGCTTGACCACAAGGTATAGATAGTTTTGTTGGAAGAATAAGTATAAGGCTAAAATAAAAGGATAATTTGATCCCAATGTGCAGCTATAAAAGGATAATTAATTGCAGCCCATTGTGCAGCTATTATTTAATAATAGTAGGCCTAGTTAATTTGAGCGCATTACGCAACTAATAAGGTCATTGCGTTTTGCATCTTCTGAGTAGTCACTTCGTAATTTTTGTTTTATTACAAAATAAGAAATAATATTTTCAGACTTCGCGGCTAGATTTCTAGATCTAGAGTAAAGTTCCACGCGCGGTCACACATAGCGGAAAATTCCAAATTCCCGATTTTCATCGGGCACTATTTTATAACCGTTTCACACAGAAACAAACCCAGAGTACTATATTATTCCTCTGCCTTTCTACTCTTAATATGTATCAATCATTTTATATTCCTACGTATTGAATTTGAGATATTCATGTTTTAATGACGTGCTACTTGCGATATTTTTTTCCCCTCTTTTTTTTTCCCTGCGGCCATCTGAACCGGCTGCGTAACGATCGTGTTTTATACGTTTTAATCCTAGTTTAATAAATAAAATTAATATTTTACACTTTTAAACGTGTTGTTGATTGTATTATTAATTAATAGATTTCAAAACCAAATTAAAAACATGTTAATTAAATTAATTAACGACATTAAAAGTTGACCCAGTGATGACTCAAGGGACGCAACTATAATAATCATAACAAAGGGACGTAACAACCACTGACAAGACATAACGTAACATTTGCTTAGATATGCTTGTATGTAGAGACACAAACTAGATTTAGAAGAAGTAGATGCTCGAAATAATTTAAAATAGCAGAAAAAAATAGAAATTATACAGATTCTAGGCTTAGCTTGAAATGTAGAGCATCTAGAACTAGGCTAGTCTAGCTCAAGTCGTTGGTTACGCAGCGCGGTGAAACCACCCAAATCGACACCCAAGCTGCGGCCACCCCTATTCACCTATCAGGTTGCTTTATTAGCCTTATCTATCGTATGTATAGTGTCCCGCACATATTGTAGAAGCTATTTATAGTTAACCTAGTTATAAAAAGCTTTGATAGGTTGGTTTATTCATCTCATCCGGGACCTAGTGTTTTTCATACGGGGAACTAGAATCGCCTACGACGTCATACCTCGAAACTTTAAAATTTAAAAACTCGACTTCCAGAAGGAGAAAAACAAAAGAATTTGACCTGGATATATTTAGAAATGGACAGGTTTACAGCAGATATCGGTAGTTTCGTATAAAACATCAAAACAAATATTGTACGAAGCGATAAACAGGCGATGACCGCACCGGTGTTTTAACCGCGCGTGGAACTTTACTCTAGATCTAGCTGTTGCTAGCTGAGTAAACCTGGTGGAAGTCATTACTTGTATATTTTATAGGCATTATAATTCTAGGCTACTGAAAGTTCAATTCAACTCACTGAAAGACAATGAAAGCAGTGAAAGAAATCAGTGAAAAAATGCAGTCACTCAAAACAACACTAAAATTTGACTTTAAAAATTAAAATAATGAGAAAATTGAACACGGTCAAACAAAGCAAAGAGTTCAATTTTTCCATTAAAGAATAAACACCACAGAAATTATTGTAAGTGGGTAAAAAACTGGGAAATTACAAGCCATGATGTATACCTTTCTTCATTAGCTTCCTCATCTTCAGCGTCGGCTTCAACAGCACTAGGATCGCCATCGGCATCTGACAAATCGTGCAAAGAGTCGACGTCCGCCATGTTGCAGGAGCTGTATGCGGGACTAAGCTAACATTGCCAGGGGTTGAAATAATTAATTAATATGAAAACAAAACTAAGTATAGAATATTAAGCATCAGTACAATACGTAACAAACAACGTATTTTTTAAAAACTTCGTAAAGAATTTTTTTTAAAAAGATGTAACGCATGCGCAAATTCCGTAACCATAGCAACATTTTAGTCAAAATGGCGTCCAAACACAGCAGACAATCTAAGGAGCAAACTATTACTAACTTATCCAAAATCACAAAGTGTTAGTATTAAATATTTAGTTTTACAACTATATAAATGTAGATCTATGTATTTATTAATTGATTAAACTTTTCGTTATAATCTAGATCTAGATTAGATTGTAGATTAATTTTTAAGATTTCATTTGAATCTTGAACTTGATCATTTCGACATTTGACTGACGTTTGACAAATGACATTTGTTAAATGATTTGTTTGATTGATTTCAATATTTCAAACTAAACTACTGATTTAATTCAAGTAACTACTACAAGTACTACACTACACTCTGCTCTCAACAGTCTACATTCATGTACATTATCACTCATTATGTGACTATAATATCACTATACTTATATTATATATTATATATAGTATAGTTATATAGATAGACAGTAAGATGCAGTACATTAATCAGTAAAACTTGTTAGCACAATCACAATCTTACAGTCAGTAAGACTAGTAAGAGTAAACTCTTTCATTGTAAATAAAGAAATAACTGACTGAGACTGTTACACTGACTGTCACTGTTACTAAGTATAATTGACTGTTAGTATTATCAAACCTACACTAAACGACACCACTAAATTATTATATATTTACTTATTTATGCTAGATCTAGATTCAGATTAAGTTAGAATAAGAATCAGTTCATTAACTACAGTAAAAAAAAGTAGTTCCCCTTTTCAACCTAGCCAGACCATCTGTGACCTCAGCATATGAAAATTTAAATAGATTTAAATAATAATTTATTTATATTATTAATATTATTTAATATTATATAGATCTATCTAGAGTCCAGACTAGTTAAAACTTTTTTAAAGTTTTGTTTTGATGAAATATTCAATCATCTTTCTTAGCTTGTTATTACTTTTCTCTATCTATAGAATCTAGATTTAGAATTTGATTTTAAATTATTATTTTTCTACCCAGTACTAATGATTTTATGATTCTCTCTAGCCAAGCACTAACCTTGACACTTCCATGACTGACACCAGCAGTAAAAAACCTCAGTACAATACTGCCATGAAACATAGACATATAATAAATAATAATAAACATGTTTTATTTACCAGAACATAATAATTAGTTATAAAATAAACTACCATTATGCACTTTTTCATCAAGACATTTGTTACTAATAGTACGTACTTTATTGTAAATATTTAAATTCGGTCTTTTGTTATGTAATTTTAAAATTCTATTAATTTCTTTTATAGTATCAAAAGATGAAGTAAACCATTTGATGGAAAGATTTAATGATCTGTGTAAAAAAGAAGAAGGAAAACTTAACCGAGTTGAGTTTCGTGATGAACTGAACAGATTTTTTAACATTACTGATGATATTTTAATGGATAGAGGTTTGTTTAAAATCTATTTAATTAATACATTTAAAAAATTAACCACATTTTTATACTTAAAAAGATAATTAGTATAAAATCCATGTTGCTTTAGTTATGAATTTAAATAGTATTGTTTATTAAATTACCCTTGGCCAGTTTTCAGAGCATTTGATCAGAAATCATGTGGTACACTAAGACAAGAGGACTATGTAGTAGGCATTGCTAAATTTTTGAATGGTACTCTTGATGATCATATTCAGTGTAAGTTCATTTCTATTTATATAGACATCTATTTTCAAACAGTCCTAACTTTAATCAAGTGTAACAAACTTTTTGAGTAGCAGAATTTGATAAACCAGTTTTTCATTTTAGGCAACTGAATGGTAGTTGATTATAACTGCTTTTGGTAAAACATTTGAAAACTTTTATTCTTTTTTTTTTTACCCCTTTTAGTGTGTTTTGATGTGTATGATTTGAACAATGATGGTTACATAGTAAGAGAAGAAATGTTCCAACTTTTAAAGTCTTGTCTTGTGAAGGTATGTATTCTTTTTTTCTTTTCTTTTATGGTAGCCTTATGTTTAGGCATTCTTTCTGCCTATCATTACAATTTATTTTTGTTTCTGTTCACGTTGTGTTAATTTAAAAACATTTTCTATCAGGCAGTACTTACTAGCCTTCATCTACTCTCCCAATTTTTTCATTTATGATTGAACAAGTCTGAATCTTCTACTATTTGATTACTGCAGGCTCCCACTGAAGAAGACCCAGATGAACTTGTCAAAGAATTGGTTGAAATTGTCATGAAAAAATTGGTAAGTCATAGACGGAAATTGTTAAAGAATGAGTTGCTATTACTTTGAAAATTGGTAAATGAAAGTTGTTAAATAAAAAAAAAATGTTTTAAAAATTAAATGTCAAACAGTAAAACTAGAACAGGAACTTATTTGCTAGGTATAGAGGTCTTGGAAGGTTAGAATAAACCAAAAAAACAAAACACTTGATTTACTCTAGATTTTCTGGATTTTTATTAAAATTATATTTTCTAATTTAAATTATGTAATTGTATGACTATCATTAGAGAAAAAAAAGAAGTTCTCTTGAAGGCTAAAATGCATTTCCCTGCACAACAAAACATTTTTAGGTTTTCACAACTGAATTTTTTTTTACTTAATCTGTAACTCTGCTCCTGTTTGTTGCATAATACTGATTTTAGGATTTTGGCTTGCTTTGGTGTTTAACAACTTTTTTAGGGTAGTTGTCTGTTTTAATATCAATAATTTCTTAGGACTGTGGTCTGACATAATGCGTAACTGTGTTCTTGTAAGACTCTGATCTGGTTGATTTTGTCATTGGTTATTGTAGAACTGTAGACTGGTTTAATATGTAAGACTGTTCTTGTAAGACTAGTTTAATATGTAAGACTGTTCCATTGATTGCAGGACTGTGACCATGATGGGAGAGTCTCACTCTCAGACTTTAAAGCAGCTGTTGCAGAAGATAAACTTATGTTAGAAGCTCTAGGAAAATGTTTACCTGATGAAAAGGTATGGCAATTTAATTTATTAACATCAACTTTTCCAGCTTTTAGAACAAACTACCCTGAAGTACCTTTTAACTTTGATTGTGCCCATCACCTTCAAGATGAGTACCCATCAAGGGCATGATCAATTCCTCAAGTTTTAACATCATTACAGTGTATGATTTACATAATAAGATAATGTGGTTCTAAGGTTGTTAGAAATGTACCCCAAAATTAAACAGACTACGTCTGGCTTTATGAACAAGTATCAAACTGGCAAGACAAATAAAATAAAACACCAAAAAATTAGTGTTGTGTTCCTAAATAAGTAGGGTGTAGCATCCAGCTTTAAAATAAATTTGATTAGCTCCCCTGCGTAAGATGTGAAATTCTAAGCTAAACCTACCTGATATCATCTTTTATTATTGATGGAAATATTTTTACAAATCATGAAATGTTCAAAGTTTAAAGTTTTCATGAGATGATCAAAATTTCAAATGTTCCCAGTGTAAAATCACCTTTCATGAGATGATCAAAATTTAAAATGTTCCCAGTGTAAAATCACCTTTCATGAGATGATCAAAATTTCAAATGTTCCCAGTGTAAAATCACCTTTCATGAGATGATCAAAATTTCAAATGTTCCCAGTGTAAAATCACCTTTCATGAGATGATCAAAATTTAAAATGTTCCCAGTGTAAAATCCCCTTTCATGAGATGATCAAAATTTAAAATGTTCCCAGTGTAAAATCACCTTTCATGAGATGATCAAAATTTAAAATGTTCCCAGTGTAAAATCACCTTTCATGAGATGATCAAAATTTAAAATGTTCCCAGTGTAAAATCACCTTTCATGAGATGATCAAAATTTAAAATGTTCCCAGTGTAAAATCACCTTTCATGAGATGATCAAAATTTAAAATGTTCCCAGTGTAAAATCACCTTTCATGAGATGATCAAAATGTTTGGAGGTGGGAGGTACAATGCTGCAGGCTCAGTGACCATGAGTGACAAGAACAGGAGCAGAAGTAAAGGAAACCAACTGGCCTAAATCTGACCAGTCATGTGACATCCAGGTCCTAACATGCCAGTTTGAACTGTGGAAACTAAAATATTGGATGTGTTTTTGTACATTTTTTGTTAGCACAGATGGATGATATTTTTGTTTATGTATATAAAGGAGCTGTTTTAAAAAACAAGTGTTTGTTTTTTGTGAAGGTGAATCTGTTATGAAGTTATTGGACATATTAATGTGTTATTAAAGTTGACAAGCCAAAACTTTCTTACTCTTGTCTTATCCAACTTTTTTCAAAGCAAAATAAAAAAAATTATGTAGAGTTATAATGGTTATATTATAAAAAAAACAAAAAATTTCTACATTTAACATCTGTTATAACTAATGTTGCATATTGTAAGATTCAGATGTCAGCCCTATTCATGAAACAAAGTGTTCAGCTGAGCTTGGATTAGAACTATCTGCTTGCTTGTTACAACATCAACATTTATGAACTGTTGTTGTGACGTGCATTTTGTATTCACATTTTAGGTCTTTACATTTAATGCTTTGAAAAAACTGATGATGCCCATGCTACTTAAAAATGTACTACTAATTTCCTTTAATGTAGAACCTACTTTCTTAATCTGAATGAAGAATTTATTCATACAGTCAGTAGACATGAACTGCATGTAGCGGATAATCTGCCTTTTATCTTTATACATATTTGTAGTGGTGGTTGCAAGAAATCAAGAACTTGGCTTTGTTAAACGGAAGAACTCAGGCCTGACACGGATATATGAAGCTGCACCAGTGCCAACCCTGTTGACAAATATTTCAATTCCAACAACCAGTGCCAACCCTGTTGACAAATATTCCAGTTCCAACCACCAGTGCCAATCCTGTTGACAAATATTCCAATTCCAACCACCAGTGCCAACCCTGTTGACAAATATTTCAATTCCAACCACAATATTCCAACCACCAATGCCAACCCTGTTGATGAATATTCGGATTCCAACCACCAATGCCAACCCTGTTGATAAATATTCCAATTCCAACCACCAATGCCAACCCTGTTGATAAATATTCGGATTCCAACCACCAGTGCCAACCCTGTTGACAATATTCCAATTCCAACCACCAATGCCAACCCTGTTGATAAATACTCGGATTCCAACCACCAGTGTCAACCCTGTTGACAAATATTCCAATTCCAACCACCAATAATATCTCAGCTAAAGACGATAGATAACTCATGCACATTTTCTTTTAATTTCGCTTATAAAATCGGCAGCTTCAAACAGCTTCTAAACATGGAGAGCAACTGAGTAGCCACTGATTAATCTCCCCTTCATCCAATTCCACCCTATAGAAAAACGTCGACATTCAGCGTTTTTATTCCTCTAATCACTTGTGTAGGATGAGAGATTGGAAAAATATGATAATCAAATGGTTTGTATGCTGTATGTATGGGTGTGTGTGTGTGTGGGGGGGGGATTACAGAAAATACATACATGTCTATACATACACTTCAACGTAGGATCATTCTGGTTCATTCTCCCCCCCCCCCCCCCCATCACACACAAACCGACAGATAGGCTCTACAATGCGAGTGATGGTACATGAGCAGTTTTAACAGTGATATGATCAGTTTTAACATTTGACGAATCAGTAAGTTCTTGCTTTTGAATAAAATTACGAAATAAGAAATCTTTGAAAATTTTATTTTAATAAAAGAAATACAAAACACTCATGTTGAAACAGAGTGGCAACGCGAATGTTGACAAAATACTTTTTTCTAGTTTCAGCACCTTGCATGTACTCTTTAGGGCCTTATGATCCATTGGGCAGGTGCAGTTGAGTTCACCTGTTTCAGTGACCTCGGCATATGTGTTGTTGGCACTATGCCCAGCCGCCGCCTTTTCCCAGCGTGAGTCAGGTACAGAATAGGATGGATCAGCGATGCCTTACAGACACGTGACCGGAATTCGAACTCCGGACTTTCGGGTTAACCATCATACGCTTTACCATTCGACCACGTGTCCACTAGCTGTTCATGATTTTTTAAAAAAAATATTTATATAATGTTACAAAAATTGCTAAAATAAATCATGTTGTAATTGGTAAAATTATACACATCAAAATACCTTCAAGTTGAATGCTTAAACAAAGTTAATTTGGTAAAAGACGATGTTTTAGATAAGGAGTACAAAATATTAGCACATAAACATTAAACTCATTAAAAGACGGATCACCCTTGCATTCTTCTATTTTGAAACATTGTTTGTCATTTACTTCAGCATGTGATTGGTGGTATGTCCGACATGTCAATAAGAAAAACATTCAGGCAGTTATTCCATTATCCCTAATCCTAAAGTGATTGAGGATAGTTGACCAAACGCTACTGTTTACAATCGTTCCATTTGGCGTTTTCTTAACGATACAATCCTAGTAGATCCGTACATTAGCAGACGTTGAAGAACACCCTTGGAGGAGCAGACGGTAAATCAACATTTTGTTCATAGTCCTTCTACCCCAGTGGCGTAGCGAGGTCGGGTGTCACCCGGTGCGGCGCTTAATGGTGTCACCCCCCAGAGGCGTAGCGACCCTTCCCGGGGACAAACTTTCAATTTTCGATTTGCAACCCCCTCAAACTTTCGATTAGCACCCCCCCCCCCTCAAACTTTCGATTTTCACCCCCCCCCCCCTCCTCAATCTTTCGATTTGCACCCCCACCCTCAAACTTTCGATTTGCACCTCTTAAAAGACTATTTAACACTCGAATTAATCACTTAATTAAGTGGAATTACCATTTTTCTCTATATATTTTCTATTTTTTGCCTTGGTGTCACCCCCCTAAATGGTGCCACCCGGTGCGGTCCGCACCCCCGCCCCCCCCCCACCCCTCGCTACGCCTCTGTTCTACCCTCATATTTTGTTCACAGATTAGTGGCGACACTGCACACCAATTGAACGTGTATTGGACCCTATTAGAGTTCGTTGTGGAACTGTCCAGCCACGCTTGTGTTGTCCTCTATTAGAGTTAGTGGCGGCACTGCCCACCTAGACCTGTATCACCGCTCACAGTATCGACACTGCCCACCTAGACCTGTATCACAGCTCACAGTATCGACACTGCCCACCTAGACCTGTATCACAGCTCACAGTATCGACACTGCCCACCTAGACCTGTATCACAGCTCACATTATCGACACTGCCCACCTGGACCTGTATCACAGCTCACAGTATCGACACTGCCCACCTGTATTGTCCCCTGACCCAGGCGCTAGGTGCTGGCTATGTGTTGACTCGCCCGCCCTCCCCGCCTGCCAGTGTTGAGTTCTCACCGCCTGTTTCAGCAGCGAGGTCGTTTTCAAGTTCGCAGAAGGCTGAGAAAGGCTGGCACTAACGGCTGATAAAATGTCTTCGTCAGCTGATGAGATTCTGGGCGGGATCTTGAAGCTGCACGAGTTAGCCGTAGTCCGGCTGATGTCGTTGGCCGTAGTCCGGCTGACGTCATTGGCCGTAGTCCGGCTGATGTCGTTGGCCGTAGTCCGGCTGATGTCGTTGGCCGTAGTCCGGCTAATGTCGTTGGCCGTAGTCCGGCTAATGTCGTTGGCCGTAGTCCGGCTGATGTCGTTGGCCGTAGTCCGGCTGATGTCGTTGGCCGTAGTCCGGCTAATGTCGTTGGCCGTAGTCCGGCTGATGTCGTTGGCCGTAGTCCGGCTGATGTCGTTGGCCGTAGTCCGGCTGATGTCGTTGGCCGTAGTCCGGCTAATGTCGTTGGCCGTAGTCCGGCTGATGTCTTTGGCCGTAGTCCGGCTAATGTCGTTGGCCGTAGTCCGGCTGATGTCGTTGGCCGTAGTCCGGCTGATGTCGTTTGCCGTATCGCTGGACACAGACATGGTCCGCAACCTGTACAGTTCCTTTCTGTGAGAGTCCTTGTGCCGGCCCGTGGGACACGGCTTAGCCACGGAGTTCCCCAGCACCGTGGAGTGGCTCCGTCGGTACGACGAATGGAAGTGGTTGCAGGACTTGTTCATGGCAGACATTTCCGTACGTCTGCTGCGGTGCCGGTGCCACGCCCTCCTCAGTTCACCGTGAACCTTTGTGAAAAATGTAGACAACGCTCATTAGCTGCTAATGATATGGCTAATTAAAGTTCTAGTTGAGCTTTACTTAAATCCCCATGGTTTTAGCTACAGTTTATATGACTGCTATATAGATACAGCTATGGCGTTCGAGTGTTTGCTATGTACACCATTTAAATAAAAATACCTAATAAGAATGAGGCCTGTACATTTTCTGGGGTCATCGACCATAAGAAAAAGGAATGGCCAGGTTGATGAGATGACAAGATTCGCTTCAGTGAATTCCTTGTGCACATTTGTTTTTAAAAGCAAATCACTTTGATACGCTGGGTGTCTCCATTTACTTATCATATTCATTAATTTGTGCTGACCACAGTATCCCTTCACATGCAGAGGTCACAGAAAAATAAGTGAACTCTACTTCACTTGCACCATGGACCGTAAGGTTTGAAAAGGGAACGAAAACTGTTTTTTTTTTACTACTCTTTAGTTTAAAGCAACTTGATCTTTTTTTTTTATTAAGCTTAATTACCTCTTCATTGAGGAAGCAGAAGAGCAGGGCCAGTAGAAAGCCCTGAAAGGAGTTGTATCCCATTTCCAGATAGAGGTAAGCCACGTTGAAGTCCGACTCCTCAAAGTTGGACGGGATGGCTACGTAGAAGACGATGTACATGATGCCGAAGAGTGGGATCAGAACAAGGATAAATTTGGCCAACTTCCTGTGGACCAATCAGAAACAGTTTTACACACGCCAGCTTCATAGGGACAAATCAGAAACAGTTTTACACACGCCAGCTTCATAGGGACAAATCAGAAACAGTTTGACACACGCCTGCTTCATAGGGATCAATCAGAAACAGTTTGACACACGCCTGCTTCATAGGGACAAATCAGAAACAGTTTGACACACGCCTGCTTCATAGGGATCAATCAGAAACAGTTTGACACACGCCTGCTTCATAGGGATCAATCAGAAACAGTTTGACACACGCCAGCTTCATAGGGACAAATCAGAAACAGTTTGACACACGCCTGCTTCATAGGGATCAATCAGAAACAGTTTGACACACGCCTGCTTCATAGGGATCAATCAGAAACAGTTTGACACACGCCTGCTTCATAGGGATCAATCAGAAACAGTTTGACACACGCCAGCTTCATAGGGACAAATCAGAAACAGTTTGACACACGCCTGCTTCATAGGGATCAATCAGAAACAGTTTGACACACGCCTGCTTCATAGGGATCAATCAGAAACAGTTTGACACACGCCAGCTTCATAGGGACAAATCAGAAACAGTTTGACACACGCCTGCTTCATAGGGATCAATCAGAAACAGTTTGACACACGCCTGCTTCATAGGGACCAATCAGAAACACGCTGCCACTGTGGGCGTTGTCAACATGAATGTGTTCATTGTGTTTACATGTGTGTTTACATTTGGTGGGTCATACACATCTGACATCACACTACTGAATCATGAAAGGCCTAGGCCAGGACAATCTGGGCATGTAACGGCATATCTAGTACAGGTGAATCTGGACACACGATGACCAATCTAGTCTAAACTAATTTGGATCAATGATATCCGATGTATCATTGGCTAATCTGGGAAAATGATGGTCGATTTAGTCTGGACGACCTGGGCAATGTATAGGTGCCAGTTCCACATTTTTTTCGTCTACATGATTAGAGACAATTTTTTTTTTTACTTATCTGACACTTTGGAGCCGATGAATTCTTTAGAAGTAAAAAAGTAACCTTATTTATTTGCCTTTTATGCTATAAACGTTTTGCCTCCCACACAATAGTGTTTAAATTTGTTCTATCCCCCCCCCCCCCGCCACAGTTGTAAAGACCACCCCCTCCCCCATACCGCCCCGCAGGCCGATGATCTTTAACTCCGCCAGTATCGTACAGACTAACGTAACGATTCCACCCCACTCCCACGCTAGTACCACGCCAGTATCACTCTTGCCCCCACTATTTCCCCTACTTCTTCTCTCTGACCAGAGTCAATGGCCCTCCTGCCAGTGAGAGAGCCGAGCCTGCAGGCTCTGATTAGCGCCGCAATGTCTGCCGACAGTCAGGACGACCCGTCAAGTAGTTGTATTGATTCCCTGGCGCTAATTACCGACACCTCTGGAGCAGCTCTAGGTTTTCTCTGGCAGGAGAGTCATTGCGTCACCAGGACAGGAAACTCTCTGAGTTCAACTCAGCTTATTTACGTGGCGGGCATTTGGTACTTTGTGATATAAATGTGACTTTAGGAGCTGTAATAGCGCTTGGCTTGGTGGTTCGAATGACGTTGCATTTCAGCAAACCGGATTAGCACATAAGTTTCTTAACTTAAATTTGAACGTTAATTTATTTTACTTTAGTTCTTGGTTGTCTTCAAATAACGAATAATTAACTTGTTTCCCGTCCCGTAAAAAATTGACCGCCCCCCCCCCACCCTCTACCTCCCACAAGAAATAAATTGTCCACCAATTACGAGGCAGAAGCCCGAGTAAAACTTACCGATATTTGGCCTTTCCGCTGGCTCCCAAATGGGAACTGTGACGTAGTTTTAAAAACAACTTCCGGAAAATATTCAGGAAAAGAAAGAAATTTATCTGTTGATATAAGATGTTTTTATCAGACGTCATGATAAAAACTTTAGGTCAACGTAAAATTAACTCATACATTCTACATCTGGGTAAAAATGTAGGCTCTTATGGATCGGCACATATAATAAAACCTGAAGAAGGTAGTTGTGCTTTAAAATTTAACAAAACAATCTTGCCACCAAAAACTAACGACAACAAAACCACACTTTTTCATTTACCAACACAGCAATACCAGTAACAAATTACTGATGATGCACCTACAAAACACCATCATCATCAAAATACCACTGCCCACTTACCACCATAAACAAAACACCACTGCCCACATATCACCATAAACACAACACCACTGCCCACTTACCACCATAAACAAAACACCACTACCCACATATCACCATAAACACAACACCACTGCCCACTTACCACCATAAACAAAACACCACTGCCCACATATCACCATAAACACAACACCACTGCCCACTTACCACCATAAACAAAACACCACTACCCACATATCACCATAAACACAACACCACTGGCCACTTACCACCATAAACACAACGCCACTGGCCACTTACCACCATAAACACAACACAACTGCCCCACCATGAACACAACGCCACTGGCCACTTACCACCATAAACACAACACCACTGCCCAATTACCACCACAAACACAACACTTACCACTACAACACCGACCCCCGAGCCACGTAAAATCCAATAATAATCCGGGTTGTGTTGGATGTTCCAGCAACTGTAAGAATGACAAGACAGGTCTTTGTGTATAGACATTTGGCAGACATAATGGGCAGACTTCAGGCAGAAACGAGCATTAGGCAGACTTCAGGCATTCACAGATATTAGACAAAAAGACACTTGGCAGAAACAAACATTAATAACAGATACATACATTAGGCAGACAAACTTCCAGACTATATGTTAAAAAAACAACTTACAATGTATTTTCATACAACACAAAATCTCAGACTATATGTTAAAAAAAAAACTTAAAATTTATTATCTACAACACAAACTCAGACTATATGTTAAAAAAAAAAACTTACAATGTGTTTTCATACAAGGCCTTGACCAGTACCCATGGGACAATGAACACAAACGACAGTGCTAAAAATAGAAAATATTATTTTATTGTCCAGCAGCATGTAGCTTACACCAGCCCAGCACCACTTACACCAGCCCAGCACCACTTACACCAGCCCAGCACCACTTACACCAGCCCAGCACCACTTACACCAGCCCAGCACCACTTACACCAGCCCAGCACCACTTACACCAGCCCAGCACCACTTACACCAGCCCAGCACCACTTACACCAGCCCAGCACCACTTACACCAGCCCAGCACCACTTACACCAGCCCAGCACCACTTACACCAGCCCAGCACCACTTACACCAGCCCAGCACCACTTACACCAGCCCAGCACCACTTACACCAGCCCAGCACCACTTACACCAGCCCAGCACCACTTACACCAGCCCAGCACCACTTACACCAGCCCAGCACCACTTACACCAGCCCAGCACCACTTACACCAGCCCAGCACCACTTACACCAGCCCAGCACCACTTACACCAGCCCAGCACCACTTACACCAGCCCAGCACCACTTACACCAGCCCAGCACCACTTACACCAGCCCAGCACCACTTACACCAGCCCAGCACCACTTACACCAGCCCAGCACCACTTACACCAGCCCAGCCCAGCACCACTTACACCAGCCCAGCACCACCTACACCAGCCCAGCACCACTTACACCAGCCCAGCACCACTTACACCAGCACCACTTACACCAGCCCAGCCCAGCAACACTTACACCAGCCCAGCACCACTTACACCAGCCCAGCACCACTTACACCAGCCCAGCACCACTTACACCAGCCCAGCACCACTTACACCAGCCCAGCACCACTTACACCAGCCCAGCACCACTTACACCAGCCCAGCACCACTTACACCAGCCCAGCACCACTTACACCAGCCCAGCTCCACTTACACCAGCACCACTTACACCAGCACCACTTACACCAGCCCAGCACCACTTACACCAGCCCAGCACCACTTACACCAGCCAAGCCCAGCACCACTTACACCAGCCCAGCACCCAGCACCACTTACACCAGCCCAGCACCACTTACACCAGCCCAGCACCACTTACACCAGCCCAGCACCACTTACACCAGCCCAGCACCACTTACACCAGCCCAGCACCACTTACACCAGCCAAGCCCAGCACCACTTACACCAGCCCAGCACCCAGCCCACTTACACCAGCCCAGCACCACTTACACCAGCCCAGCAACACTTACACCAGCCCAGCACCACTTACACCAGCCCAGCACCACTTACACCAGCCCAGCACCACTTACACCAGCACCACTTACACCAGCCCAGCACCACTTACACCAGCCCAGCACCACTTACACCAGCCCAGCACCCAGCCCACTTACACCAGCCCAGCACCATTTACACCAGCCCAGCAACACTTACACCAGCCCAGCACCACTTACACCAGCCCAGCACCACTTACACCAGCCCAGCACCACTTACACCAGCCCAGCACCCAGCACCACTTACACCAGCCCAGCACCACTTACACCAGCCCAGCACCACTTACACCAGCCCAGCACCACTTACACCAGCCCAGCACCACTTACACCAGCCCAGCACCACTTACACCAGCCAAGCCCAGCACCACTTACACCAGCCCAGCACCCAGCCCACTTACACCAGCCCAGCACCACTTACACCAGCCCAGCAACACTTACACCAGCCCAGCACCACTTACACCAGCCCAGCACCACTTACACCAGCCCAGCACCACTTACACCAGCCCACTTACACCAGCCCAGCACCACTTACACCAGCCCAGCACCACTTACACCAGCACCACTTACACCAGCCCAGCACCACTTACACCAGCCCAGCACCACTTACACCAGCCCAGCACCACTTACACCAGCCCAGCACCCAGCCCACTTACACCAGCCCAGCACCATTTACACCAGCCCAGCAACACTTACACCAGCCCAGCACCACTTACACCAGCCCAGCACCACTTACACCAGCCCAGCACCACTTACACCAGCCCACTTACACCAGCCCAGCACCACTTACACCAGCCCAGCACCACTTACACCAGCACCACTTACACCAGCCCAGCCCAGCAACACTTACACCAGCCCAGCACCACTTACACCAGCCCAGCACCACTTACACCAGCCCAGTACCACTTACACCAGCCCAGCTCCACTTACACCAGCACCACTTACACCAGCACCACTTACACTAGCCCAGCACCACTTACACCAGCCCAGCACCAGTTACACCAGCCCAGCACCACTTACACCAGCCCAGCACCACTTACACCAGCCCAGCACCACCTACACCACTTACACCAGCCCAGCACCACTTACACCAGCCCAGCACCACTTACACCAGCCCAGCACCACTTACACCAGCCCAGCACCACTTACACCAGCCCAGCACCACTTACACCAGCCCAGCACCACTTACACCAGCCCAGCACCACTTACACCAGCCCAGCACCACCTACACCAGCCCAGCACCACTTACACCAGCCCAGCACCACTTACACCAGCCCACTTACACCAGCCCAGCACCACTTACACCAGCCCAGCACCACTTACACCAGCCCAGCACCCAGCACCACTTACACCAGCCCAGCACCACTTACACCAGCCCAGCACCACCTACACCAGCCCAGCACCACTTACACCAGCCCAGCACCACTTACACCAGCCCACTTACACCAGCCCAGCACCACTTACACCAGCCCAGCACCACTTACACCAGCCCAGCACCCAGCACCACTTACACCAGCCCAGCAACACTTAAACCAGCCCAGCACCACTTACACCAGCCCAGCACCACTTACACCAGCCCAGCACCACTTACACCAGCCCACTTACACCAGCCCAGCACCACTTACACCAGCCCAGCACCACTTACACCAGCCCAGCACCACTTACACCAGCCCAGCACCACTTACACCAGCCCAGCACCACTTACACCAGCACCACTTACACCAGCCCAGCACCACTTACACCAGCCCAGCACCACTTACACCAGCCCAGCAGGATGTAGAGCCGCACCCCCCTCCTCTCAGTGGTCAGCGGCTTGTAGACGAGCATGGTGAGGTAGAGAGCCTCAGCGAAGATCCACATGTTGCAGGCGTTCACGCTGTACATGAACACGCTGATCACCAGCTTACACTCCCAATGCTGGGGGGGGGGGAATGGTGGAGGTTAGTTTAAACATTGTGGGGTGGGGTGGAAAATATGTATTTTTACTTTCTCGTATATACGAAGTGTAGAGAAAAACATAATTTTGCAATCTTGTCCGTATGTCTGTGTGTATGTCTGTAAACACGATAACTTGAGTACCGTTACAGCTATGTTGATGAAATTTCATATATAAGTATTTTATCAAAATCGTAGATCCTTATAACCTTTTGAGCGATTTCCGATAACCGGAAGTGGTACTTTTTCTACTTTGAATTTTTCAAAAGCCTATAACTTAAGTACTATTTCAGATAGATACATGAAATTTAACATGTGAGTAAAAGATCTAATTCTCTACCTTTTGTCAAATTTTGAGTAATTTCCGTTCACCGGAAGTACTAATTTACGCTATTTGCGATTTCCCAAAATCTAATGTAAATTTATAAAGTACTAATAATATTCCGCACTATTATGCACATTTTATTTGGCGTTCACTGGTGTGCAATTATTTTTTCTACGAGATTTTATTCTATTTTAAAAAGTTTAAGTATTTAACATGGATTAAAATTCATGTCTATATCCCGAGTTCCCATCCCCTGTTTTTTTATATAAGAATATTCGAGAAAGTTTAGGGGAGATCACTCCCGGTTTACTAATATTGTTAGATCCCCAGAAAATTCACACTTACCCAGGCCCTACCAGACCCCTCACACTTACCGAGGCGTCGTGTAGGAACTCCAGTATCCCGTCGGCCCCTCGTCGGACATCTTTCTCCAGACCGACGTTGCCGACGAAGAGAATGTCCTTGAGAAAGGAGATGACGGCTCGCAGGATGAAGGTCAGGAACAAGTTGATGTGCAGCGTGTTGCTCTTAGAGTGCAGTCTTCTGACAGGAAGACAGAACTACGTGAACTTTGACCTTTTGAACCCGACAGTCCTACTGTTATACCCAGATTATCCTAATCCCCTTAACATTTTAGAGCAACCCCACAGCCCCCTCCATTCTTGGTGTTATACATATGAAAAAAAACAACCGAAGTCTGACGAAATATACTCTTTTTTTTTTTTAATTTAAATAGAATGTTCGTGAAATTTCATTCCTCACGGAAGTCTATTATTGTAGACGAGCCGACCCGCAGCGTATCATACGCCGCTATTTAGTTGTTTTATTTTCTACTTTTCAGTAATTCATAATTTGTAAATTCGACAGTACCAATGCTGCCACTGAAAATATTTGCTTTAAAACACTAAACCCCCCTCCCCCCCCCCCCCCCCACGTGAAAGCAGCCTCCTCTTAGTTCCCTCCTCTAAGTTTAAAATCGTTTCAAACTAAATTATCTGCCCCTAATAGCCGTCACCAAACCCGTCTCTATGATTGTAAAATGTAAACAGCGTGAACCACAGCTCATCAGACCATGTGAGGGGGTGGGGGGGGGGGGGGTGGTAGCGATAGAGAGGAAGAGAGGGGACTGTAAGGCGCGCTTGCAGCTTGTTTTCTAACGGCTCCCAGAAGAGGATTATATATATAGATAGATTATACAGCCCTAAGAATTCTTTACGTGGAAACTTTGTTGTTGCTTTGTGTGATTAAGTTGTGGTGTGTGTGTGTGTGTGAGTGTTGGGGTGAAGTTGTCGCAAGCTTCATATCCGCGACTTAAGTTTGCTATTTTGTGTTTGAAGTTTTATATAGTAATATTTGCACTACTTGAAATAAACATTAGAGTTATAGTACTTTAGCCGTAACTCATATCATTCATTTCAAACCTAAAATAGCTCCAAAATGACTTGTAATCCCTCGCCAGTAAAAGCAAATAAAATTAAGTGCTACGGATTAAACTGTTGCAGAATTAGGTCATGCATGCTATTTTGATCAGATCACGTGACGCAAACATGGGACAGTTTAAAAATAAACAGTTTTGTTTATGAGCAAATGGCGCTGTCAGAAGTGGGGATGGGGGTGGGAGTGAAATGGAGAGGATCGCCTTGTTGGCGCTTGAAGTATTTCAGCAAATGTACTCGTCTTATGTGACACACCGCACACGAACACAACCGGAAGTGGGTAACGACGGAAGCCGTTGTGCGTACGTCGAGTCGAGGAAACGGGAATTAAGACCCGCCCGTCATTCGGCGATAGTGACACACACAGCCGGAAACCCGGAAGAGGAGGCGTGGTCGTAGATTTTAGACCAGGGCATATGCCCGACGGAGTGAGGCAGTGCACGGTTTTGGATCGTGGGGTAACTGAAAAAGCTCAACATTTTAATAGTGCCAAAATTAGCCATGACAAGGCTCTAATACCCCCCCCCCCCAAAAAAAAAAATAATTGGGGGGCGGCAGGCCTTGCGCCAAATTTAGATTGGAATTCAAGCCAAATTTAGCATCCGGGTGCAGTAAGCTGGATGAAGTTTGGCCTCTGTAAGAAATGTTGGGGCTCTATTGATTTGTACTTACAGCCAAACACGATTAGGCCGGAGCAAATGATTTCTACATTTTTATAATATACTTGAATGCTATGTTAAACAAAATGTTCGATTTGGTGGCTATGATTTGGGCTAAAAATGTATTTTAAAAAGTTATTTCTAACGAACAAAAATAGCTGCATATACAAATTCTGACCCCAGCAGAATCTTCTGGCTAACTACAAAGTAACATAAGCACAAAAGATCATTACAACTTGCAACAGATCATCACAACTTGCAACAGATCATCACAACTTACTTGCAAAAGATCATCACAACTTACTTACAACAGATCACCACAACTTACAACAGATCACCACAACTTACTTGCAACAGATCACCACAACTTACTTACAACAGATCATCACAACTTACTTACAACAGATCATCACAACTTACAACAGATCACCACAACTTACAACAGATCATCACAACTTACTTGCAAAAGATCATCACAACTTACTTACAACAGATCACCACAACTTACAACAGATCATCACAACTTACTTGCAAAAGATCATCACAACTTACTTACAACAGATCACCACAACTTACAACAGATCACCACAACTTACAACAGATCATCACAACTTACTTGCAAAAGATCATCACAACTTACTTACAACAGATCACACAACTTACAACAGAGCACCACAACTTACTTGCAACAGAGCATGATGACGACAGCCACGACGAGTGCACCCAGTGAGATGCTGTAGCCGATGGTGTACAGAAGGCGGATTTTGTCTCCGTGGGCCTGAAACATGACGTCATACTGGTCACTTAGTGGTCATTGCTCAAGTTTTGTTGAGTGATCAGGTGAATTAATAATCAAGTTGGCTTATTTATAAAACTGTTAGTCCTTTCAGATTCATAAGCCACACGGATAAGTTAATCTAAGTCGCGTGTCTTGAAGTCAAAGACAAAACTACAAAATATCAAAATATATGTTTTAATATCGCAGAACCTGGTGTTTGCTCATAGGGCAACAGGTACTAGATGGTAAAGCTACAGAACAAAGTTTGGATTATTTTAAATAGTGGATTTTTTCACCAAGCAACTTTCTGCTTGTTCCTGCAACTTGTTCCTGCAACCTCTACCTGCTACTTGTTGCTGCGACTTCTACCTGCGATTTGTTTGTGCAACTTATTTTTTTCAACTTCTCCCTGTAACTCACCGCGTGAAAGCTGAGGTCTATGGAAGGTTTGACACAGTCGCTGTAGTTGGTCCACTCCCTGTTCAGGACGGGGTCAGGGTTCACCCACCACGTGCCGTTTTCCGTGCATGTTTTCGTCGCGAATTCTAGAGCCAAACAAATTCAGAGACATTCTAAACATCTACTACAACAAAGCTTAAATAATGGTTTCAATTTTTTTTAAATATGATTTTATAAAACACTAGCCGTCCAGGCCAGGGCCTGCTCTGGCTTCTGTGAAAAACCTTTCTGTTAAAGACCATTACCTGTGTGTTTAGTAATCATCATAAACCCGGCATTGCCCACCCAAACCACAACCAACCAAAACAACAAAACGCAAACATAACGCTAACACAATTACAAATACAAACGAAAACAAAAACCTAACAACAAACCCAACCACAACCACAAACACCAATACAAACACAAAGAAAAAACAAACAAAAAAGCAAACGAAAACAAAAACCTAACAACAAACCCAACCACAAACACCAATACCAACAAAAAAAAAAAAAACAACGAAAAAGCAAACGAAAACAAACCAAATCCAAACGCAAAACCAACCAAAAACACAAATACAAACCCAAACAAAAAAACACAAACAAAAACGAAAAAAGAAAGAACAAAAACGAACCAAATCAAAACGCAACCACTAACGCAAACCCACCTAAACACAAAGAAAACACTAACGCGAACATAAACGCCCGGGGCGGAATCACCTGTTTTAGCTTAATGAACGACTATAGTACCCCATCTTATTCATAGTCTTTTGCACTCACTTAAACGAACGCGCCTGTTTCAATTTGATGAACAATTATAATACTCCAAGCTTATCCGTAAAATACCTACAGCATTTGCACTTGATCAATCCCCGCTAATTATGCAATTATTTTTTTTTTCCCAACACCAAAAACAAAGTAATTAAAAAGTAAATTCTTTTCCACAAAATGCAATGGTTTTATAAAGGGAAGTAATTGTGTTTTCCTAATTTATCAAAGGGAAGTAAGTGCTATAGGACTAAATAAAGACATAATTAGAATTGTTGTAAAAGATGATATTTTTTTAAAACTTGTGTTTAATGAACATGCCGACAATTATTACTGTAATTTGAAAAATGAAAATTATTTCCCAACACTTTCAATAGTAATTTATTAACTCATAAATTTAGACAATGCGCACGATAATTGTCTAACACTTAAATCCATCCAAGACCAACGACAAACATGCGTTACATACAGAACTGAGCATTATATATTAGACAAGTTTAAGATGCACTAAAACAAAGAATTTTAACATTTTTCTTTTGCATTAATTGGGAAGTGGTCGCTATTGAAATATCTTTTGAAATAATGTAACTGTACACTTAGTTGCCTCGCGTAAATATAAATTGCGTAAGAGTGACCTCCCTTGCAGATGATGTTTGAAGCTTATCCCTAACTGAAGTCTGCGATTTGAAATTTTTTAGTTTCTAATATTATGTGATAAGTCTCCTAAATAGCATTTATTATGACAGTAATATTTTAACGCTAAAAGAAAATTGACCATCAATTGACCAACCTCGAACTTTTTGAGCATTCTCACAAAAACAAAAGTGGCGAGGCTTATGACCCACTTCGCTTGTCAGCTGACGGAAATAAATCTGTGGATTTTCCCGATTCCTAGCCAAGTTATTTTCGTCGCGGTCCTTTTTCTACCGCGATAAGGAAATCTTCAGACGACCGTCTATCAACGCTCCCCCATTTTCCCGCCATTTTCTCCCATTATTAACCCCATCACCACTGTAGAGGTGACCAACTCTGGAGACAGGAATTAGTTGTGATCGATGCGTCTGTTTTAACGTTAGCAAAAAAATAATAATTTTAAAGAGAGAAATTTCTTTTGATCGATATGTTGGTTTTAAGGTCGGCACAAATATTTTTTTTTACCTGTTACAATGGAATCAGTGAATTTGTTGATAGTTATGTTTTTAAATGTGCTAACTTTAAAAAAAAAACTTTATTTCTTTTAACTATATAACATTGTTTAAGTTGTCAGTATTAGGGTAAATAAGGGATTTGTCACATTTAAATTATTGGCACTGAGCCAGTTAAAATACATCCTGGCATCCGGTAAAGACAATCGATTTAGTTAGACCCCCCCCCCCCCCCTTGCCCTGATAAAGTTACGTTGTTTAAAATTGCCGCCTGAAGCGTACAACCCCTTCCTCTTTAGGCCACCCCAGTTGTCACCTTGTGCGTACAACCCCTTCCTCTCCCACCCACCCCCACCCTTTCCAACCCCAGTTGTCAGGTGGACGTACAGACCAAACAGTACTCAGCTAGAGTATGCTTAGCTGACGTCGGTAAACTGACACACATCAAACATTTCAACATCCACGTCCAACATCCACGTCCAACATAGACGTCCAACATCCACGTCCAACATCTACGTCGAATATCCACGTCCAACATAGACGTCCAACATCCACGTCCAACATCCACGTACATCATACACGTCCAACACACACGTCCAAAATACACATCCGACATCCACGTCCAACACACACGTCCAACATCCACGTCCAACAATGACGTCCGACCCACCGTTCTTGTTGAAGCCGTTGACGTAGTTGGGGCAGGGCTGGGAGACTGTACGTCCTGCAGGGGTGACGTCCCAACACAACATATCGTCCCACGTGACACGACACACGCCGCCATCTTTGGAGGAGTCTGGAATGTAAAGGTGTCCCTAATATGGTGTGTCTGGTATTGGAAGGTGTCTTTGGTGTGTCTGGTATTGGAAGGTGTCTTTGGTGTGTCTGGTATTGGAAGGTGTCTTTGGTGTGTCTGGTATTGGAATGTGTCTTTGAGATGGTGTATCTGGAATTAGATGGTGTGTCTGGTATTGGAAGGTGTCTTTGAGATGGTGTGTCTGGTATTGGAAGGTGTCTTTGAGATGGTGTGTCTGGTATTGGAAGGTGTCTTTGGTGTGTCTGGTATTGGAAGGTGTCTTTGGTGTGTCTGGCATTGGAAGGTGTCTTTGGTGTGTCTGGTATTGGAAGGTGTCTTTGGTGTGTCTGGTATTGGAAGGTGTCTTTGGTGTGTCTGGTATTGGAAGGTGTCTTTGGTGTGTCTGTAATTGGAAGGTGTCCTTAAGATTGTGTGTTGCTTTATGTCTCGGAGACCTGGAAAGTAACCAAGTCAAATTCCAGAAGATTCCACTCGTTCACAAATACACGTCTGATAGTGTACGTCAAATCCTTCAGATAAGATGGCCAGATAAATAACCAAGAACGACCTATGGCAAACCAAAAGCAACAGCCGACTGACAGGGATATTAAATCCCACAAATTAGGATGGATGGGGCGCACACTGAGAAGGTACAGGTCAACTAGTGTAGTAGCCTGCTGCTAGTATAAGCTAGTCAGCATTCAACAGCTTCACGTAGCCTTAACTCTGTTAGCTAGTCAGACCTGAATTCACCCGAATAGCCCGTACTGTTATTCGCCCCTCAATAATCTGCACTCTAGTCACCACAATCAAGCTAGCCGTCGATCAACAGCTCTTCAGCAGATCAATCGAGGAGTTAACTTTCTCATTTGTTCCAGCCGGTCTGCCGGCTCTCAACACGGAGGTTGTGGCTGGAGGCCGGCACGGCAATCTGACAACTAATGGGGTCGTGTGGGTAACACGGCTGTTGTTTGGGGTCGTGTGGGGAACACGGCTGTTGTTGAACTCTTCGTTTAACAGCGTCGGGTTAACTGTGTGTTTAACGGTGACATTTCAAACGTGACTGTTTAACAATGTCTTTTAAACCCTGACTGTTTAACCGTAACTATTTAACCGTGACTGTTCAACCGCGATGATTTAACCATGATTATTTAACCTTGATTGTTTCACCGTGACTGTTGAACCGTGACTGTTTCACCGTGACTGTTAAAAATATTTCCAGGTGTGTGCTTCCTTGAGGAAGATGAGTTATTTTTAATGCCTGATAAATATTTGTCAAAGACTGACCCCACCCCAATAATTACAATGTGACGCCACGACCAGGCGACTATCAAGTACAACAATCAAAAGGTCAAGGTTGTGCTGGTTATCGAACACACTACCCACGGGGAGTTAATCTCTGCCTAAGGGGAGTAACTCTGGGGATTAAATCTCAGTCCAAGGGGGAGTAACTCTGTGAATAATTAAGGAGAGTATATCTTACAAAAACAACCGTCTCTTGTGGTATTCCAGTACAAGTCCACACAACATTAGCGTTGATCAAGGACCTATTGAATCAGTTACACGAAGGAATTAAATAACTCACTGTTAATGGTTAATTAAAAGTAATTAGTCTAATCAAAGCAGCACAATATTTTGGTGGTGTGTCTTAGGGGAGGTGATGCGTCGATCGGCAATCGGAGTCATTAGACATATGCGGCTATTGGAGTCATCAACTTGCCGGCATTAGACATATGCGGCAATCGGAGTCATCAACTTGCCGGCATTAGACATATGCGGCAATCGGAGTCATCAACTTGCCGGCATTAGACATATGCGGCAATCGGAGTCATCAACTTGCCGGCATTAGACATATGCGGCAATCGGAGTCATCAACTTGCCGGCATTAGACATATGCGGCAATCGGAGTCATCAACTTGCCGGCATTAGACAAATACTTTGATTGTATGTGACTGATGTTTGGGCTTTGATGGAATATGTATCTGTATGCGTGGGTAATGTATGCCCTTCGATGTGCTTGTGATTGAGTGTTGCGATTTTATTTTGTAAGAGAGTTGAAATATGTGTTTTGCCAGTCGCATATTATGATTTATATATTGTCCCATATGTTTTATATATTGTCCCAATGTCCTGCCCAATGTCCTGCCCAATGTCCTGCCCAATGTCCTGCCCAATGTCCTGCCCAATGTCCTGCCCAATGCCCTGCCCAATGTCCTGCCCAATGTCCTGTCCAATGTCCTGCCCAATGTCCTGCCCAATGTCCTCTACAATGTCCTGCCCAATGTCCTGCCCAATGTCCTGCCCAATGTCCTGTCCAATGTCCTGCCCAATGTCCTGCCCAATGTCCTCTACAATGTCCTGCCCAATGTCCTGTCCAATGTCCTGCCCAATGTCCTGCCCAATGTCCTCTACAATGTCCTGCCCAATGTCCTGCCCAATGTCCTGCCCAATGTCCTGTCCAATGTCCTGCCCAATGTCCTGCCCAATGTCCTCTACAATGTCCTGCCCAATGTCCTGCCCAATGTCCTGCCCAATGTCCTGCCCAATGTCCTGTCCAATGTCCTGTCCAATGTCCTGTCCAATGTCCTGCCCAATGTCCTCTACAATGTCCTGCCCAATGTCCTGCCCAATGTCCTGCCCAATGTCCTGCCCAATGTCCTGCCCAATGCCCTGCCCAATGTCCTGCCCAATGTCCTGCCCAATGTCCTGCCCAATGTCCTGCCCAATGTCCTGCCCAATGTCCTGCCCAATGTCCTGCCCAATGTCCTCTACAATGTCCTGCCCAATGTCCTGCCCAATGCCCTGCCCAATGCCCTGCCCAATGTCCTGCCCAATGTCCTCTACAATGTCCTGCCCAATGTCCTGCCCAATGTCCTGCCCAATGTCCTCTACAATGTCCTGTCCAATGTCCTGTCCAATGTCCTCTACAATGTCCTGCCCAATGTCCTGTCCAATGTCCTGCCCAATGTCCTGCCCAATGTCCTGCCCAATGTCCTGCCCAATGTCCTGCCCAATGTCCTGTCCAATGTCCTGCCCAATGTCCTCTACAATGTCCTGCCCAATGTCCTGCCCAATGCCCTGCCCAATGTCCTGCCCAATGTCCTGCCCAATGTCCTGCCCAATGTCCTCTACAATGTCCTGCCCAATGTCCTGCCCAATGTCCTGCCCAATGTCCTGCCCAATGTCCTCTACAATGTCCTGTCCAATGTCCTGTCCAATGTCCTCTACAATGTCCTGCCCAATGTCCTGCCCAATGTCCTGCCCAATGTCCTGCCCAATGTCCTGCCCAATGTCCTGCCCAATGTCCTGCCCAATGTCCTGCCCAATGCCCTGCCCAATGTCCTGCCCAATGTCCTGCCCAATGCCCTGCCCAATGTCCTGCCCAATGTCCTCTACAATGTCCTGCCCAATGTCCTGCCCAATGTCCTGCCCAATGTCCTGCCCAATGTCCTGCCCAATGTCCTGCCCAATGCCCTGCCCAATGTCCTGCCCAATGTCCTGTCCAATGTCCTGCCCAATGTCCTGCTCAATGCCCTGCCCAATGTCCTGCCCAATGTCCTGCCCAATGTCCTGCCCAATGTCCTGCCCAATGTCCTGTCCAATGTCCTGCCCAATGTCCTCTACAATGTCCTGCCCAATGTCCTGCCCAATGTCCTGCCCAATGTCCTGTCCAATGTCCTGCCCAATGTCCTGCCCAATGTCCTCTACAATGTCCTCTACAATGTCCTGCCCAATGTCCTGCCTATAACTGACCATTCTCCCGACTGAGACCCAACTTGAAACAGTTCTGTTTGGCCAACATGATCAGACGTCGCTGTTCCAGTGGCGACATCACAGACACCACCTGGGGAAGAAAAAAGTTTAACACGGGTTTAACACGGGTTTAACACTGGTTTAACATGGGCTTAACATGCGTTAAACATGCATTTACACAAAAGTTCAAAACAAGGTTAACACATGTTTTGCACAGGTTTAACACGGGTTTAACACAGGTTTAAAACAGGTTTAACACAAGAGAGGTTTTACTGTGTCTTATCTAGGGTATAAGTGCTTTAGCTGTAAAGAGGTATTAAAGTTTAGCATGGATAAACCGTGGTTAACATAAGAAGTTTAACCGTGTTGTGAGTGCGTATTATGGTCTTTAACAAGTTTAGATGCTGACACATCGATGCTGCTCATCAAAGATGTTTTTGTCTGTCTATCGAACACCAATACATCCCTGTCTGTTCTCCTCAGAATAAGAGGTAAGATATATATCTGTACAGACAACAGCATTTATATGGAGAAATCTTATATTCTGGTCTGGATTTGAACTCTATCCATATCACTATATTGCAAGTCCTACCTAACGATTTACTGATAACTTCAAATATGTTTTTTAAATAGTGAAGTGCCTAAATACGACATTGTGCTATTTTAAGATATCGATTTTTTAAGCTTTGTATTTGGGATTTGGGATTATAGATATCCCCATTGTCTCTCTCACAACTGGACGAGCTAAAGCCGAAAATTCTGGAATATTCCAATGATGAATCGTCGCCCACGAATCTTACAGTATTAATATTTTACAGGGTGATGTAAAGCCCGGGAGGCCGGCAATATTTCACCGTGTTACACTAAGCCCTTCAGTCAATATTTCACCGTGTTACACTAAGCCCTTCAGTCAATATTTCACCGTATTACACTAAGCCCTTCAGTCAATATTTCACCGTGTTACACTAAGCCCTTCAGTCAATATTTCACCGTGTTACACTAAGCCCTTCAGTCAACCAAGCTTGGAAACTTGATCACAGGAAGTATCATTTAGCCTCGAGAGTAGTGGAAACTTGATCACAGGAAGTATCATTTAGCCGCGAGAGTAGTGGAAACTTGATCACGGGAAGTATCATTTAGCGGCGAGAGTAGTCGGAACACACAATCTCGCTTACATCCCCGAACACAATCTCGCTTACCTCCCCGAACACAATCTCGCTTACCTCCCCGTGGAACACACAATCTCACTTACCTCCCCGAACACAATCTCGCTTACCTCCCGTGGAACACAATCTCGCTTACCTCCCGTGGAACACAATCTCGCTTAACTCCCCGAGAGAAAAGAAAAAAAAGAGTTGTTTCCCCTGATTGCACTTTCGTCCCTAATTTTTTGCTTCACTTTGTTAGGGGGTTTCAGCTTTACGGTTTTAGATAACTGGATAAATGTTGGGATTATCACGTGATCAATTGTGTAGCGAAACACGTGACCAAATCCGTACATGTATTTAACCTGTTGTATACTGTCCCAAGAGCAAAAATGGCCCCCCTCCCCAGCCCCACCCCCACCCCGCCTACCTCAGACCCACTTCAACATACATACATGTATGTAGTTACAAACATATTTAGAATTTGTGAGCAGGACATTACCCTTTGTCAACTACCCCCTCTGTATCCCCCCCCCCCCCCCCCCCACACACACACATTTCCAGTAGGACATTGCCCTGATGAGTATTACTGTTGACTCTAAACCCAAAAGGGATAGTGAGGTTGGCGACAGTGTTAGGGTTGGGGAAAGGTTAGAGGTTTCGATTAATTGTGTTAATTGATGTTGTGGATAAAAGTTGACAGTTTCCCTAGGAAATAATCTGTATGTAGAGCTATGTCGGGTTGAGCGATATGTTGACTATGTCAGGCCATCACTTTATAAAATGCCGAGTTTAGCCATATGTGTGGAGGCTAGTCTCAAAACAAAACCAATGCCAGTGAGGGATGCCGAGTTTAGCCATATGTGTGGAGGCTAGTCTCAAAACAAAACCAATGCCAGTGAGGGATGCCGAGTTTAGCCATATGTGTGGAGGCTAGTCTCAAAACAAAACCAATGCCAGTGAGGGATGCCGAGTTTAGCCATATGTGTGGAGGCTAGTCTCAAAACAAAACCAATGCCAGTGAGGGTTGCCGAGTTTAGCCATATGTGTGGAGGCTAGTCTCAAAACAAATCCAAATCCAATGAGAAATGGAGTGACGCGCCCTTGAACTCTAGTAGCAGACGATTGTGAGCTGTCACGGCTCGTTAGGACCCAATTAATTGTCTTCTGCTCATAGATCAGTTGCACGTGCACACGTCCATTGAGCAGGCTGACCAGTCAAACAGCAACACATCAATCTTGCACGCGCCGTCACACATATCAACACAAATCTCCCCCACAAATCCCCCATCTCTACCACAATTCTCCCCCCATCCCCCCATCACACAAAGCCATGTATCCTGTCTCCATGTCAACAACACAAATGAATGAGCCGCTGTATGATTGAATTAATACACTCACACGACAATCAAATATAACATTTAAGAAAAACCTGGAACTTCGTTACACTGTCCTCCCATAGCTCTTTGTTCAATCCTATATCTCTCTATCCTAATTGTTCAATCCCATATCTCTCTATCCTAATTGTTCAATCCCATATCTCTCTATCCTAATTGTTCAATCCTATATCTCTCTATCCTAATTGTTCAATCCCATATCTCTCTATCCTAATTGTTCAATCCCATATCTCTCTATCCTAATTGTTCAATCCCATATCTCTCTATCCTAATTGTTCAATCCTATATCTCTCTATCCTAATTGTTCAATCCTATATCTCTCTATCCTAATTGTTCAATCGCATATCTCTCTATCCTAATTGTTCAATCCCATATCTCTCTATCCTAATTGTTCAAACCCATATCTCTCTATCCTAATTGTTCAATCCCATATCTCTCTATCCTAATTGTTCAATCCCATATCTCTCTATCCTAATTGTTCAATCCCATATCTCTCTATCCTAATTGTTCAATCCCATATCTCTCTATCCTAATTGTTCAATCCTATATCTCTCTATCCTAATTGTTCAATCCCATATCTCTCTATCCTAATTGTTCAATCCCATATCTCTCTATCCTAATTGTTCAATCCCATATCTCTCTATCCTAATTGTTCAATCCCATATCTCTCTATCCTAATTGTTCAATCCTATATCTCTCTATCCTAATTGTTCAATCCCATATCTCTCTATCCTAATTGTTCAATCGCATATCTCTCTACCCTAATTGTTCAATCCTATATCTCTCTATCCTAATTGTTCAATCCCATATCTCTCTATCCTAATTGTTCAATCCCATATCTCTCTATCCTAATTGTTCAATCCTATATCTCTCTATCCTAATTGTTCAATCCCATATCTCTCTATCCTAATTGTTCAATCGCATATCTCTCTACCCTAATTGTTCAATCCTATATCTGCCCCCCTGAATTATTCAATCCCCCCTTACCCTAATTGTTCAAGCCAAAATGCGAGGCAGCCTCACCATCTTGTAGCTGAGTAAGGCGTTAAAGTCGCACCACATTTGGCCTGATTTGATCAAGCATCTATTAACTTGTTCCGTTTTGACAAGGTAAATTTGTCATATCACGTGACTAGCGTGACGTCACTACGTCTGCTTCGAGCAAATAAATCGGGTTTTTTGTGTGTGTTTACAAACAAGATGGCGTCAGTGTGTTGAATCACGGGATGGAACTGTTCTAGCTTCATTCGAGGGGAGGGAACGTTAATGTGAAATAGCTTAAGTCAAGGGGAGGGAACTTTAATGGGATATAGCTTAAGTCTAGGGAAGAAAAATTTAATGTGAAATAGCTTAAGTCGAGGGGAGGGAACTTTAATGTGAAATAGCTTTAGTCAAGGGGAGGGAACTTTAATGTGATATAGCTTAAGTCTAGGGGAGAAAAATTTAATGTGAAATAGCTTAAGTCGAGGGGAGGGAACTTTAATGTGATGTAGCTTAAGTCAAGGGGAGGGAACTTTAATGTGATCTAGCTTAAGTCAAGGGGAGGAAAATTTAATGTGAAATTGCTTAAGTCAAGGGGAGGGAACTTAAATGTGAAAAAGCTTAAGTCATGGGGAAAGAACTGTTGTGTGTTCTAGCAACCCCATAACGCTGACTGTCGTGAAAACGCGACGTACCGAATTCGTCATGGGGAGTGGGGACTAATGTTTTATGGGTTAATTTAAGGGGAAGAAGCTGTAATATGGTATAGGTAAAGTCTAAGGGGACTCAGAAATATTTGAATCGTCTTCCTAAAGAGATGTTTCTTTCCGTGCGGCGTCAATTCGGCCAATGACGAAACGGCCCCGTCAAAACGACCCCGACAAAACGACCCCGTCAAAACGACCCCGTCAAATCGGCCCCGTCAAAAGGGCCAGCGACATATGGACCCCGTCATATAGGCTCCCGACAAATAGGCTCCCGTCATTTAGGCTACCGACAAATAGGCTCCCGTTATATAGGCTCCCGACAAAAGGGCTCCAGTCAATAAGGCTCCTGACAAATAGGCTCCCGTCATTTTGGCTCCCGACATATAGTCTCCCGTCATTTAGTTTTTTCCACAAAACGGCCCCCGTCATTACGACTCCCGACAAATAGGCTCCCGCCATTTAGTTTCTCCACAAAACGGCCCCCGTCATTACGACTCCCGACAAATAGGCTAGCGTCATTTTGGCTCCCGACAAAAAGACTCCTGTCAATTTGGCTCCAGACAAAAGGACCACTGACACAGTGGCGTAGCTACCGTAAAGCTAGCGTAAGCAAGGCATGGGGGCTCAAGGCACATAGGGGCCCTTTTCCCTCATAAAAAATTAAAACTTTTACAATGGAATTTTAATATTTGTTACATATAAATAATTTTAAAAAAGAAAAAGGTTAAAAGTTCCAAAAAGCCCCCCCCCCCCACCGTTTCGGCAGTGGGGTTCAGTGTTTGTGGGTCAAACAGAGCCCAATCGTTATAATAACACTACAGGCTATATCACTTTGTCGTGCAAGACATTGAGAGAATCAGCCTATAAATAAACTTTTTAGCAGTAGTAGGCAAGCATAATAATATAGTATAAATACAAAATCAGGACATATGAAATACAAAATGTTGCCTTCAGAATATTTATATATTAAAAAATATCCATCGTAAGTAGAAGTTGATCTCTTCGTTTAACTCCTCTGTAGCCTAACGCAGAGGCGTAGCGAAGGCGAGGCGGGGGGTGCGGACCGCAACGGGTGACACCATTTAGGGGGGGGGGGATGACACCAAAGGCAAAAAATTGTAAAATTTATAGAATGAAATGCCATTTTCCAGATCCATTAGTTAAAGTTAAATAGTCTTCTAAGTACAAATCGAAAATTATATCAAGAGGGGGGGGGGGGGGGGGGGTGTGACACCACGACGTAAACGTAAACTATAAAGAAAACAATGCTACATCCAACTGTATTATAAACAGACTGTAGATAAACATCGTTACTATAAAGTCAGCAGTGATTAAAGCTTAAACACGTACGTGTACCAGTATGTGGCATATATATAAATTTTAGGCCTATGTAGGCCGACACACACACACATACATATATATGTATATATATATATATATATATATATATATATATATATATATATATATATATATATATATATATATATATATATATATATATATATACACATATATATATATATACATATATATATATACATATATATATATATATATATATATATATATATATATATATATATATATATATATATATATATATATATATATATGCTTTGTTTCCTAGGAGGGGGTGACAATACGAAGTGCCGCACCGGGTGAGACCCGACCTAGCGACGCCACTGGCCTAACGGCTGACGAAGGGGCCCACTGATAATTTTTGCATAGGGGCCCAAAAATCCTAGCTACGCCACTGCACTGACAATACCGTTTCTGTAGAGACTAAGTCTCCCGGCAAAGCGGTCTCATTGAATATGACATCTGCCAGTGGGACCCCTTCATCAATATTCTTTAGAGTTAGCTTATCCAACACTCTTATGTAATACAAAGTATGCATCTCCTGTTCGGCAGGCCTTATTTTTATATTAGTTTATCTATTATAAACTATAGTTTTAATTTAAGGGTCATCTATCTATGACATCCATAATTGAGTCGGTTATAGGCTGTTCCAACTCATTGTGTGGGGAGAAGGGTCCACGCTGTACCTTCCTAACTGCAATATGCTTGTACAGGGGCGTAGCGAGGGGGGGGCGGGGGTGCGGACCGCACCGGGTGACACCATTTAGGGGGGGTGACACAAAGGCAAAAAAATAGCAAAATATATAGAGAAAAAGTTGAGGGGTGGGGTGCAAATCGAAAGTTTGGGGGGGGGAGTGCAAATCGAAAATTTGAAAGTTTGTCCCCTGGGGGGGGGGGGGTGACACCATTAAGTGCCGCACCGGGTGACACCCGACCTCGCTACGCCACTGTGCTTGTAGGTTATCAAAACAAAATGCTGTTATCATGTTAACATCATGTATATCATACATTTACACTTCTGTGCTCGCTTTTAAGCAACATATCTTTTATGTTGTAAATTAAACATTATCAAAACTTTAGAATTGGTGGAATTTAGCTGTTAAGGGCTCGATTTGTTTGTGAATTAATGTTGGTTCATGAAAAAATAATTTCATTCGGGCATTAAAAAGAGGTTATGGTGGTATTGGAGGTAGGACACAATGGTTACTTTTATGCCAATAGTGGTCATATTCATTTTTCTGGAGCCAATATGTCGGGAGTCATTTTGTCAAAAGCCAATATGTCGGGAGCCCAATTGCCGGGAGCCAATATGTCGGGAGCCCATTTGTCGGTAGCCAAAATGTCGTGAGCCCATTTGTCGGTAGCCCATTTGTCTTGAGCCCTTATGTCGGGAGCCAATATGTTGGGAGCCGCTTTGTCGGGAGCCAATATGTCCTGAGCCTATTTGTCAGGGGTCAATATGTCGGGAGTCCATTTGTCGGGAGCCTAAATATCGGGAGCCCATTTGTCGGGAGCCTATATGTCGCAAGTCAATATGACGGGAGCCCATTTGACGGGAGCCAATAAGTCGGGGCCCTTTTGACGGGGCTATTTTGACGGGGTCGGTTTGTCGGGAGTCGATTTGACGGGGTCGTATTAACGGGGCCGTTTTGACGGGGCCGATTTGTCCCGGGCCGTTTTGACAGGGCACCGTTTCTTTCATAGATCATCTCTTTACAGAAGTGTCTTTCTAAAGACGTGTTTCATGTATAGATCTATCTTTGTTAACTTTCACACATTGATACATCTTTCATATCAATGGCTACATTTCTAGTTGGTACTTTATGAAAGGATTTATAAATAGTAACGTTGATCAATCATGCTATCAAATGACGTAATTTCCCCATCACGTGACTTAGTCATAAGGACTCCGCCGGGAGTAATTGATACTTCAGTTCTCATCCTGACCAGTTTCACATACAAGTGGCCTGTATTTAGATGGGCCATCTTTTGGTGGGCCGTCTTTAGTAAAAGTGGGCCGTCTTAGATGGCCAGTCGGTCGCTACCATTACCTATAGAGCTGTTAAGTGGCCAGTTTTTTCAAGCTAGAGGTGTCATGTTTCTAAGGTGAGTGAGATGTGAACGTCTTTAACTTTAAACAACCCGATCTCGTGCCAGATAAGCCGGTCAGTTTTGTAAGTCGGTGTTATAGAAGTCATCGACCATATTTGTTCATTGTATCCTTTAGGGATCTTTCGTGGTACTTGATTTATTAAAACATTAAGGTGTAGAGAAGATGTAGATGTTAAGGTTTCCCAGATCCACCATAAAACTAGCTCCACCTCAAGTCTAGCTCCACCACAAAACTAGCTCCACCACAAAACTAGCTCCACCACAAGACTAGATCCACCATAAAACTAGCCCCACCTCAAGACTAGATCCACCATAAAACTAGCTCCACCTCAAGACTAGCTCTTGTGGGGAGGGAAGTAACTCCTGATCTCTTTGAACACAAGAGATCAGGAGTTGGGTAGAGCAGAATAGAAATTAGACAAAATTAAGTGGAAAAAGGTGAAAACATCACGTGACGCTAGTCATCAAAAAACGTAATCTGTGCAATCAGATATCTTTGACACCTATAGCGTCATCCATGTGGACTTTCTACATCACTAATGAGTCGTCCCACGTGACTATAAGTTCAAAGATCTCCAGTCACCACGCCGCCATAACAGTCACGTGACCACGCCGCCATAACAGTCACATGACGAGGAAAACATCGGGGTACGGTTTCACCAAAACCTTGCTGGGTTTCTGCTGAACATCACACATCTGTGTGACGTCAGCTGTCAGCGACCGTTGAGACGGAGTTGGTCAGATGGTCAGGTGACGGGGTATTGCGTTGGATATCTGGGTAGATGTCGCAGATTCTAATTTACTACGCGCCGCACAAACACGTGACTCATGAGTATGTTAAGTAGTAGACACAAGGTTAATAGTTTTATTTTATATATCATAACGCAGATTCGCCTTTAGCACCTCTGGTAAAGACGCAGATTTTTCTATAGCACCGCTGGTAATGACGCAGATTTTTCTATAGCACCGCTGGTAATGACGCAGGCTGTAGTACAGCATCCTCGCTAAAGACTCTTCTATGTTCTAGTCTAGCGGCTCTGCTAGCGACCTGTAGTAAAATAACCAAACACACACGAACAAATGTTTATGGCAAACATCAAATCCCGTGTCAATGGGGCCGATCGAACCGCTAATATTTGCTTACAATAAACCCAGAAAGTTCGCATTTAACAGCTTGTTATTTTGTTATTTTTGGCACATTTTTTTTTCGTTTATTTACCTTGTCATTACAGAGCTCTTTACATTTTTTCCTTACATCCATTGACAAAAGTTACTTAACTGAGACCTACACTACGGTAACTGGGACCTACACTCTGGTGACTGGGGCCTACACTCCGGTAACTTGGACCTACACTCCGCTAACTGACTGCGCCTAGATCAGATGAAGTTGGATACGATTTACCATATTTTGTCCCGAGTCCCGCGGTACAAATAAATCTTAAAATAAATGTTTTCTGCGGGCCACACTCTGCTGACATCCAGCAGCGGTCAGTTGGGCGCTGGACGTGCCAGCAGCGGTCAGTTGGGCGCCGGACGTGCTAGCAGCGGTCAGTTGGTCGCTGGACGTGCCAGCAGCGGTCAGTTGGTCTCTGGACGTGCCAGCAGCGGTCAGTTGGGCGCCGGACGTGCCAGCAGCGGTCAGTTGGTCGCCGGACGTGCCAGCAGATCAGGCAGATAACGGCTAAGTTATGCCAGTGATGCCAGAACACCGAGACGCTATTCGGACATTGATCCGGCTGTTATTCGCCGGCCAATCGTTTTGTATTCAGACAAAGTGCGCGTCACAAACGGATCTACAATCCCATTGGTCAGTTGGATAGCTCCCAGTCAGGGGCATTAATAAATATTGGCGATTTGACCGGAAGTGAGAATTGACAATTTATCTTGTAGGAGAAGTTTTATTATAGGGGTAGAACGGAATGCGCCCCACCCCCACCGCCCCTGGGGCTGAGGTGGTCCCCTTATGTTTCACACTTGACAGGGTGATTACGATGTTGGCTGGTCATGGGGAGTTTACTCGGTGCAGTTTTGTTGGGATAAGTTCAGATATGAGTTGCCGGCCCTTGGTTCACAGGTTTTATGGATGGGTACAAGATAACTGTACTAAAGCGTTAGGACAAACACATAAAATTTACGTCCTACATTCCAAGTAGACAGTTAAAGTAAGCTGTTAAAGTAAGCTGTTAAAGTAAGCTGTTAAGTCAACTGTTAAAGTAAGCTGTTAAAGTAAGCTGTTAAAGTAGGCTGTTAAAGTAAGCTGTTAAAGTAAGCTGTTAAAGTAAGCTGTTAAAGTAAGCTGTTAAGTCAACTGTTAAAGTAAGCTGTTAAAGTAAGCTGTTAAAGTAGGCTGTTAAAGTAAGCTGTTAAAGTAAGCTGTTAAAGTAAGCTGTTAAAGTAAGCTGTTAAAGTAAGCTGTTAAAGTAAGCTGTTAAGTCAACTGTTAAAGTAGGCTGTTAAAGTCAACTGTTAAAGTAGGCTGTTAAAGTAAGCTGTTAAAGTAAGTTGTTAAAGTAAGCTGTTAAAGTAAGTTGTTAAAGTAAGCTGTTAAAGTAAGCTGTTAAAGTAAGCTGTTAAAGTAAGCTGTTAAAGTAGGCCCTTTGTTTCAAAAACTCATGTAATGGTGCTGGATATTCAACTCAACGACGTAAAGTGGACGCTGTAAAGTTATTAACAGCTCAATTTGGTTGGACTGCAAGCGGAAAGTCTTAATTAGTTTTAATGTTCTTCCCTTTAAAATTATCAACATCAAGTTAAGATAGTAAATTAATTGATTTCCAAGAGCGCGAATCTAATTTGGAAAAAAAAAAACCCCAGCTTCAACAAATTTCAACAACTTATCTAAACGACGAGGGCAATAAACAGATGAGATTGGCTGAACTGATGTACTCACTAATACATGATGTATGATACACTATATGCTTGAACAGCAATGGTTACACTATAGAAATTACATTTCCATGTTTTGACATACGGCCTTCGACTGATAAAATACTAAATATATTAATTACATAAATTTAATGGATAGCTGTTAATCTTCTCCGGTTTTTAAGGGATAAAACCGAGTTGTTTAAGCCATTAAATAACCAATAAATTGGATGCCCAAGATTTGCTTTCAAATCACCTAATCTCTTGGATGGCTTCGTATTGGCTGTTAAATAACCTGATAAGCTTGATGGTCAATTTGTTAGATGGCTTAGATAAAACATATGTGGATGGCCAAGTTTGAACCAAGGACATGATTGTAGGGCCAGCCGGCCATCTCCGCTAGATGATTGTAGGGCCAGTCGGCCATCTCCGCTAGATGATTGTAGGGCCAGTCGACCATCTCCGCTTGATGATTGTAGGGCCAGCCGGCCATCTCCGCTAGATGATTGTAGGGCCAGTCGGCCATCTCCGCTAGATGATTGTAGGGCCAGCCGGCCATCTCCGCTTGATGATTGTAGGGCCAGTCGGTCATCTCCGCTAGATGATTGTAGGGCCAAGAAACAATGTTGTTTCACTTGCAACAAAGAGGACCTCATCAGTTGATCAAACTGGCTTGTTCAGTCTTTATTAGCAATGTACACCTTTATGTACAGATTGATTCTCAACAAATTTGTCAGGTACACATTCTCTATGTACACATTTATGTTTATTTGACGATTCTTGTGTACATATTTGTTACGTACACATTTATCACGTAGACTACACATTTATACTGTACACATCTGTTCTGTTAAATTTCAGTTTCTCTAGGACGTTCGCCTCCCACCGAGCACTAAATCCAGCAGTACCAGGAAGTGATGTCACATTTAACTCTCCTACCCAGACGGCCAGCCTCGGTCTGACTTGGTGAAACTTTGAACTAGACATGGCGATTGGTTAGGTCTGACTGACGTGGTGAAACTTTGAACTAGACATGGCGATTGGTTAGGTCTGACTGACTTGGTGAAACTTTGAACTAGACATGGCGATTGGTTAGGTCTGACTGACTTGGTGAAACTTTTAACTAGACATGGCGATTGGTTAGGTCTGACTGACGTGGTGAAACTTTGAACTAGACATGGCGATTGGTTAGGTCTGACTGACTTGGTGAAACTTTGAACTAGACATGGCGATTGGTTAGGTCTGACTGACTTGGTGAAACTTTGAACTAGACATGGCAATTGGTTAGGTCTGACTGACGTGGTGAAACTTTGAACTAGACATGGCGATTGGTTAGGTCTGACTGACTTGGTGAAACTTTGAACTAGACATGGCGATTGGTTAGGTCTGACTGACTTGGTGAAACTTTGAACTAGACATGGCGATTGGTTAGGTCTGACTGACTTGGTGAAACTTTGAACTAGACATGGCGATTGGTTAGGTCTGACTGACTTGGTGAAACTTTGAACTAGACATGGCGATTGGTTAGGTCTGACTGACTTGGTGAAACTTTGAACTAGACATGGCGATTGGTTAGGTCTAACTGACTTGGTGAAACTTTTAACTAGACATGGCGATTGGTTAGGTCTGACTGACTTGGTGAAACTTTGAACTAGACATGGCGATTGGTTAGGTCTGTCTGACTTGGTGAAACTTTGAACTAGACATGGCGATTGGTTAGGTCTGACTGACTGGATGAAACTTTGAACTAGACATGGCGATTGGTTAGGTCTGACTGACTTGGTGAAACTTTGAACTAGACATGGCGATTGGTTAGGTCTGACTGACTTGGTGAAACTTTGAACTAGACATGGCGATTGGTTAGGTCTGACTGACTTGGTGAAACTTTGAACTAGACATGGCGATTGGTTAGGTCTGACTGACTTGGTGAAACTTTGAACTAGACATGGCGATTGGTTAGGTCTGACTCGGTGAAACTTTGAACTAGACATGGCGATTGGTTAGGTCTGACTGACTTGGTGAAACTTTGAACTAGACATGGCGATTGGTTAGGTCTGACTGACTTGGTGAAACTTTGAACTAGACATGGCGATTGGTTAGGTCTGACTCGGTGAAACTTTGAACTAGACATGGCGATTGGTTAGGTCTGACTGACTTGGTGAAACTTTGAACTAGACATGGCGATTGGTTAGGTCTGACTGACTTGGTGAAACTTTGAACTAGACATGGCGATTGGTTAGGTCTGACTGACTTGGTGAAACTTTGAACTAGACATGGCGATTGGTTAGGTCTGACTCGGTGAAACTTTGAACTAGACATGACGATTGGTTAGGTCTGACTGACGTGGTGAAACTTTTAACTAGACATGGCGATTGGTTAGGTCTGACTGACTTGGTGAAACTTTGAACTAGACATGGCGATTGGTTAGGTCTGTAGATCACGGTCAATCAGAATTAAGGTCACTAGCACGACATAAACAGGAGGTTAGGTCTTTAGCTCACGATACACTAGAAACTGGGTCCTTAAATAACGACAAACCAGAGATTTGGTCCTTAACTCAAGATAAACCAGAGATTAGGTCTCAGCTTAAGAGATATTAGGTCTTTAACTCAAAATAAACCACAGATTAGGTCTTTAACTCAAGATAAACAGAGATTAAATCTCAGCTCATGATAAACATTATAGATAACGCTTTTGCATTACAGCACTTTAAACATGTAATAACACGTAATATAATAAAGTGGAATAAACAGAAAGCACGTCAACTTTTGGTTGGCAACTCATAAAACAAAGGAGCAATTTAGTTATTGACCTTGACATTGGGTGGTAATGTCTTTCTGTTGTTGGTTGTGTTTTTGTGTTTGTTAAGTTGGGATCTGGGTTAAAAACTTCACGCTAAAAATAATATAAACTGTTTGACTTAATATAATTGTTTGTAGAGCTATAGAACTCTGTACGAATTTTTAAAAATATTTTATTTTCTACTGGTGGACATTTCATGTTCTGACAGTTTGTTTGTCTGTGTGTCAGTACATCTGTCAGTGTGTCAGGACATCTGTCAGTGTGTCAGGACATCTGTCAGTGTGTCAGTACATCTGTCAGTGTGTCAGGACATCTGTCAGTGTGTCAGTACATCTGTCAATGTGTCAGGACATCTGTCAGTGTGTCAGGACATCTGTCAGTACATCTGTCAGTGTGTCAGTACATCTGTCAGTGTGTCAGTACATCTGTCAGTGTGTCAGGACATCTGTCAGTGTGTCAGGACATCTGTCAGTACATCTGTCAGTGTGTCAGTACATCTGTCAGTGTGTCAGTACATCTGTCAGTGTGTTAGGAAATCTGTCAGTGTGTCAGGACATCTGTCAGTAAATTTGTCAGTGTGTCAGGACATCTGTCAGTACATCTGTCAGTGTGTCAGGACATCTGTCAGTACATCTGTCAGTGTGTCAGGACATCTGTCAGTGTGTCAGGACATCTGTCAGTGTGTCAGGACATCTGTCAGTGTGTCAGTACATCTGTCAGTGTGTCAGGACATCTGTCAGTGTGTCAGTACATCTGTCAATGTGTCAGGACATCTGTCAGTGTGTCAGTACATCTGTCAGTGTGTCAGGACATCTGTCAGTGTGTCAGGACATCTGTCAGTGTGTCAGTACATCTGTCAGTGTGTCAGTACATCTGTCAGTGTGTCAGCACATCTGTCAGTGTGTCAGTACCTCTATCAGCATAAAAATCGCGTGTGATGATATCAAGTATGTGTCCAAGATACTAAAGCTGATAATAATGATCGGATATCGATCTTCTATCGACCAGCAATCAATCAGCAATTGACCTTAAGTTGTTGACGCAACAAGAGCTGACCAGATTAGAGGGAGCAGACGTCAAGTAACATAATTTTATCAACTTTATCAACATTATCAACATTTTATATCAACATTATCCCGTTTATCAACTTTATCAACATTATCCACTTTATCAACTTTGTCTTTTAGTAAACAAATTACACAACGTCTCTTATCTTGGAAAACTAATTAGAAAATGTCCAATGTTAAGGTCCCACTAAACAGGAGACATAAGGCCGATGTTAAGGTCCCACTAAACAGGAGACGTAAGGCCGATGTTAAGGTCCCACTAAACAGGAGACGTAAGGCCGATGTTAAGGTCCTACTAAACAGGAGACGTAAGGCCGATGTTAAGGTCCCACTAAACAGGAGACGTAAGGCCGATGTTAAGGTCCCACTAAACAGGAGACGTAAGGCCGATGTTAAGGTCCCACTAAAGACTGACGTAAGGCCGATGTTAAGGTCCCACTAAACAGGAGACGTAAGGCCGATGTTAAGGTCCCACTAAACAGGAGACGTAAGGCCGATGTTAAGGTCCCACTAAACAGGAGACGTAAGGCCGATGTTAAGGTCCCACTAAACAGGAGACGTAAGGCCGATGTTAAGGTCCCACTAAACAGGAGACGTAAGGCCGATGTTAAGGTCCCACTAAACAGGAGACGTAAGGCCGATGTTAAGGTCCCACTAAAGACTGACGTAAGGCCGATGTTAAGGTCCCACTAAAGACTGACGTAAGGCCGATGTTAAGGTCCCACTAAACAGGAGACGTAAGGCCGATGTTAAGGTCCCACTAAACAGGAGACGTAAGGCCGATGTTAAGGTCCCACTAAACAGGAGACGTAAGGCCGATGTTAAGGTCCCACTAAACAGGAGACGTAAGGCCGATGTTAAGGTCCCACTAAACAGGAGACGTAAGGCCGATGTTAAGGTCCCACTAAACAGGAGACGTAAGGCCGATGTTAAAGTCCCACTAAACAGGAGACGTAAGGCCGATGTTAAAGTCCCACTAAACAGGAGACGTAAGGCCGATGTTAAAGTCCCACTAAACAGGAGACGTAAGGCCGATGTTAAGGTCCTACTAAAGACTGACGTAAGGCCGATGTTAAGGTCCCACTAAAAACTGATGTAAGGCCGATGTTAAGGTCCCACTAAAGATTAACGTAAGGCCGATGTTAAGGTCCCACTAAAGATTAACGTAAGGCCGATGTTAAGGTCCCACTAAAGACTGACATAAGGCCGATGTTAAGGTCCCACTAAACAGGAGACGTAAGGCCAATGTTAAGGGCCCACTAAACAAGAGACGTAAGGCCGATGTTAAGGTCCCACTAAACAGGAGACGTAAGGCCGATGTTAAGGTCCCACTAAACAGGAGACGTAAGGCTGATGTTAAGGTCCCACTAAAGACTGACGTAAGGCCGATGTTAAGGTCCCACTAAACAGGAGACGTAAGGCCAATGTTAAGGTCCCACTAAACAGGAGACGTAAGGCCGATGTTAAGGTCCCACTAAACAGGAGACGTAAGGCCGATGTTAAGGTCCCACTAAACAGGAGACGTAAGGCCGATGTTAAGGTCCCACTAAACAGGAGACGTAAGGCCGATGTTAAGGTCCCACTAAAGACTGACGTAAGGCCGATGTTAAGGTCCCACTAGACAGGAGACGTAGGGCCGATGTTAAGGTCCCACTAAAGACTGACGTAAGGCCGATGTTAAAGTCCCACTAAACAGGAGACGTAAGGCCGATGTTAAGGTCCCACTAAACAGGAGACGTAAGGCCGATGTTAAGGTCCCACTAAGCAGGAGACGTAAGGCCGATATTAAGGTCCCACTAAACAGGAGACGTAAGGCCGATGTTAAGGCCCCACTAAACAGGAGACGTAAGGCCAATGTTAAGGTCCCACTAAAGACTGACATAAGGCCGATGTTAAGGTCCCACTAAACAGGAGACGTAAGGCCAATGTTAAGGCCCCACTAAAGACTGACGTAAGGCCGATGTTAAGGGCCCACTAAACAGGAGACGTAAGGCCAATGTTAAGGGCCCACTAAACAAGAGACGTAAGGCCGATGTTAAGGTCCCACTAAACAGGAGACGTAAGGCCGATGTTAAAGTCCCACTAAAGACTGACGTAAGGCCGATGTTAAGGTCCCACTAAACAGGAGACGTAAGGCCGATGTTAAGGCCCCACTAAACAGGAGACGTAAGGCCAATGTTAAGGTCCCACTAAACAGGAGACGTAAGGCCGATGTTAAGGCCCCACTAAACAGGAGACGTAAGGCCGATGTTAAGGCCCCACTAAACAGGAGACGTAAGGCCAATGTTAAGGTCCCACTAAACAGGAGACGTAAGGCCGAATTTAAGGTCCCACTAAACAGGAGACGTAAGGCCGATGTTAAGGTCCCACTAAACAGGAGACGTAAGGCCGATGTTAAGGTCCCACTAAAGACTAACACAAGACCGATGTTAAGGTCCCACTAAACAGGAGACGTAAGGCCGATGTTAAGGTCCCACTAAACAGGAGACGTAAGGCCGATGTTAAGGGCCCACTAAACAGGAGACGTAAGGCCGATGTTAAGGTCCCACTAAACAGGAGACGTAAGGTCGATGTTAAGGTCCCACTAAACAGGAGACGTAAGGCCGATGTTAAGGTCCCACTAAACAGGAGACGTAAGGCCGATGTTAAGGTCCTACTAAACAGGAGACGTAAGGCCGATGTTAAGGTCCCACTAAACAGGAGACGTAAGGCCGATGTTAAGGTCCCACTAAACAGGAGACGTAAGGCCGATGTTAAGGTCCCACTAAAGACTAACGTAAGGCCGATGTTAAGGTCCTACTAAACAGGAGACGTAAGGCCGATGTTAAGGTCCCACTAAAGACTAACGTAAGGCCGATGTTAAGGTCCTACTAAACAGGAGACGTAAGGCCGATGTTGAGGTCCCACTAAACAGGAGACGTAAGGCCGATGTTAAGGTCCCACTAAACAGGAGACGTAAGGCCGATGTTAAGGTCCCACTAAACAGGAGACGTAGGGCCGATGTTAAGGTCCCACTAAACAGGAGACGTAAGGCCGATGTTGAGGTCCCACTAAAGATTAACGTAAGGCCGATGTTAAAGTCCCACTAAACAGGAGACGTAAGGCCGATGTTAAGGTCCCACTAAACAGGAGACGTAAGGCCGATGTTAAGGTCCCACTAAACAGGAGACGTAAGGCCGATGTTGAGGTCCCACTAAAGATTAACGTAAGGCCGATGTTAAGGTCCCACTAAACAGGAGACGTAAGGCCGATGTTGAGGTCCCACTAAAGATTAACGTAAGGCCGATGTTAAGGTCCCACTAGACAGGAGACGTAAGGCCGATGTTAAGGTCCCACTAAAGACTAACGTATGGCGGATGTTAAGGACCCACTAAACAAGAGCCTGACAAGATACAACAGTTTTTGGCCGATGTTCTTTTGTTACCCCCATCTGCGTAACAGAAGCTGGCCCATTTCTTACAGGGTTGGGGGGGGGGGGGTCGCCATTGTGGAGCTAAGCTCCTGGAGCTTGTCTTGTCAATTTCAAGAGATTAGCCCTAGTCACGTGACCCCGATAGAATTGGATGGGGTGGGGCCTGCAGGGAGCTGCCATGCGTAAAATTGAAACCACGTGATCGAATGTCATAGCAGACAGCGAAAGAGAAAGTAGGAATATCCGGTTTCCGGGTAATATATAATGGATTGGAGTGGTTTTTGTGATTTTAAACTTTCTTGCAGCAAGTAACCTGTTTGCCTAGGCTGAAGATAGTTCAGGGAATTTTAGAGAAAGATACATCAGGGAATTTTAGAGAAAGATACATCAGGGAATTTTAGAGAAAGATACATCAGGGAATTTTAGAGAAAGATACATCAGGGAATTTTAGAAAAAGATACATCAGGGAATTTTAGAGAAAGATACATCAGGGAACTTTAGGGTAAAGTAATTCAGGAAAGTGTAGGGAGGGTATATCAGGGAATTTTTGGGGAAGATACCAAGAGCATTTTAGTGTAAGGTAGTTTCAAGTGTCTGGGATCTAGCCTTTGCCTCTCCTTTAGTACTCACGAATGTTCTAATAGCTGGTATCCTATACTACACACAGAACAGGGGCGGTAACACTCACGCCAAGGGAGGTAATGTTACACTTTTATCAAATCAAATCAAACGGGAAATGACTTAGAAGAGGTTTTAAAGTTGATTACTCCAAGAAGTTGTGAAATATTTTTTTAGCGACTTAAAGGTTCGTCTTAAGCCTTGTGAAGACGTCATTTGTCAAAATATCAGAAGTTTGTATAAGAGAAGTAGGTAGCCTATATTACAAGTTTGTATAGGAGAAGTAAGTATATTACAAGCTTATGTTTTTGAGGTGATTTGTTGTTGGAATGTATTCACCTATTTTAGTCTGAGTGTTCGTTGGTTGAAATATTTTACTCTATATAAGGAAGACATGGAGAAGAACGGTTGAAGAAGAGGCGAAAGCAGCTGGGCACACATGGGCACAGATAAAGGGGGCAGCCCAAAACCGAGACCGATGGAGATGTGTGGTTGCAGCCCTTTGCTCCCCAGGGGCCACAAAGGAATGATGATGAAGGTTGATTTTATGTTGTTGTGGCCTTTAAGCCTTCATGCTATTCTATTTATAGTAGTAGCCTACCTGTCGCGAGTTGCTCCGATCTCAGAAGAAATACAAATATGAAAACACTTCATCAAAATTATGGTATTATTTTGTTTTTGTTTTGGCCAACCAAAATAAACTTTTGATCGTCTGCTAATTAATTTCTTCATATTCTCTAATTGGAAGATCTGTCAATATTGAAAAAGTGTAATATGGTTGGAACCAAATAGAAATAACAGATAAATGTATTGTTTAAGCTATAGATGAAACATAAAAATGCATTATAAAGCAGTTAACATTTTCAATAGACAACTCTTGTAGTGTCACATGTCTTATTGGATGCCATATTTACATTGAAAAACATCAACTTTCTGTTATATTGGGGGAAAAACGACTTTTCCGGCTGCATAATTAAAAGTGTTTCTACATTCGAATATGTCTTTTATTTTATTACCGTATTTAAATACAATACAATTTCTTTAATTTCTACACATATTGCTGAAGATACTGATCTCATAGCATCGGAAGAAAAAATTACTACAGACAAACAGATTAGAGAGAGAGAGAAGTGCGCAAATGGGCTTTTATATATTAGGGCTCGGTACGTAGTTTCTATGCTATTAGATTGATACAAATCTTACTTTTTGTATGACAGAAAGCTTGAAGGAAATTCCGCCAAATTTTTTAAACATCATCAGTTGTAAAGGCTACAAATATTCTGACCTTTGACCTTCACAAGCAGAAGTGAAGCCATAAAAGCGTTAATCCCCTTCTTAGCGAGCCAGAAGATGTGTAGGTCAGACTGGGTCAAGAAGCGGCTTAGTCTACAAGTACTTTGTTTCGTTTTTTTTTTCAATTGGAGTTTTTATGTGGGGGGAAATCTTTTGTTTTCATGTCTCAGCGTGAAGCCTTGATCATCTCAATTGTGTATTTGTTAAGAATATATATCGCATGAAAATAATAATAAAAATAATAAATGTAGTGTTCGCCCTAGATAGTGATGACGTCATGACGAGAGTGTAAAAACCAGTGGTTAGGCTTAGGGATTTGAAAAGGGATAGGATTAGGGGTAAGATTAGGTATAGGATTAGGATCTGGAGCCATGAAGGCAACAATCCCAGACTGACAGGTCTAAAGCGGATAATGACGGCATGGCTTAATGAATGTATGGCAGCACAGTTGTGCTTGTTATTCCTACATGCAGGTCGTTATGGAACCGTTGTAGGGTCGTGTAAGTCTCAATGACACAAGAAAAAATAAATTGACCGTAGACAGTAACAGAGGGAATTTTCAGTGGAACATGGAACAGTAACAGAGGGAACTTTCAGTGGAACATGTTGCATTGTCTCGAAAAAGGGCAGATTTTTGTTGAAGCGTTTTTAAGTCTTGTATTTTATGCCAGTATTAGAGCACCCAGACTAGCTCACGTCAAACCAGAGATTAGGTCTTTAACTCATGAAAAACGGAAGGTTAGGTCTTTAACTCACGACAAACGAAAGGTTAGGTCTTTAACTCAAGACAAAAGAGAGGTTAGGTCTTTAACTCATGACAAACGAGAGGTTAGGTCTTTAACTCACGAGTCACGTCAAACCAGAGATTAGGTCTTTAACTCACGAAAAACGGAAGTTTAGGTCTTTAACTCACGACAAACGAAAGGTTAGGTCTTTAACTCAAGACAAAAGAGAGGTTAGGTCTTTAACTCATGACAAACGAGAGGTTAGGTCTTTAACTCACGAGTCACGTCAAACCAGAGATTAGGTCTTTAACTTAGTCACTACCACCAGTTCCCCCCTCCCTCCTCCCCCCACCCCCACTGACTACCGTCTTTGATGCTATCAATAAGCTCCGTGTAAGTCTTGGCATCTGATGTCTGTCACTGAGTGTGTACATCACACCAGACTTGGTTTTTCCATCTTAATCGCTATTAAGCTTAATCTCCCACCCCCATCCAACCCCCCCACCCCACCCTACCCCACCATCAACATCTCAAACGGTTGTCAACACGTCCAGACTTGTGGAGGGTGGGGGAGGGTGGGGGAGGGTGGTGCCAGAAAAGTTAGTTGTGTACATAAAAGTGGGTGGCCAGTGGAACATAGAAACTAAATTGTGTACTGTAGGCTGGTGTACTATTATCATCGCGGGCACCACAGGGAAATGGCGCGTTTTACTTCAAGTGCGATGTGAAAATAAAACTTTTACTTCCTGGCATTATGGGGAACATCACGTGGTTTATTGGTGGTTGTGTCGGTCGGATTGTAGAATATCTTGGTGGTAATGTCGGTGGGATGGTAGAATATCTTGGTAGTTTGCCAGTAATGTGGAGGGTGGACCTAGGGTAGAATATCTTGGTGTTTGTATCGGTGGGAGGGTGTACCTAGGGTAGAATATCTTGGTAGTTGTTTATGCCAGTAATGTGGTGGGAGGGTGGACCTAGGGTAGAATATCTCGGTGTTTGTATCGGTGGGAGGGTGGACCTAGGGTAGAATATCTTGGTAGTTGTTTATGCCAGTAATGTGGAGGGAGGGTGGACCTAGGGTAGAATATCTCGGTGTTTGTATCGGTGGGAGGGTGGACCTAGGGTAGAATATCTTGGTAGTTGTTTATGCCAGTAATGTGGAGGGAGGGTGGACCTAGGGTAGAATATCTCGGTGTTTGTATTGGTGGGAGGGTGTACCTAGGGTGGAATATCTTGGTAGTTGTTTATGCCAGTAATGAGGAGGGAGGGTGGACCTAGGGTAGAAGATCTTGGTGGCTTTGGAACGGCGGGAGGATAGAACAATAGTAGAATATCTCGGTGTTTGTATCGGTGGGAGGGTGGACCTAGGGTAGACTATCTTGGTAGTTGTTTATGCCAGTAATGTGGAGGGAGGGTGGACCTAGGGTAGGGTATCTGGGGTGGCTGTAGGACTGTCAACAAACAACTGTATTTGACTGTATCTTGGGTGGCTGTAAGACTGCCAACAAACAACTGTATTTGACTGTATCTTGGGTGGCTGTAAGACTGCCAACAAACAACTGTATTTGACTGTATCTTGGGTGGCTGTAGGACTGCCAACAAACAACTGTATTTGACTGTATCTTGGGTGGCTGTAGGACGGTCAACAAACAACTGTATTTGACTGTATCTTGGTGGTTGTAGGACGGTCAACAAACAACTGTATTTGACTGTATCTGGGGTGGCTGTAGGACGGTCAACAAACAACTGTATTTGACTGTATCTGGGGTGGCTGTAGGACGGTCAACAAACAACTGTATTTGACTGTATCTTGGGTGGCTGTAGGACTGTCAACAAACAACTGTATTTGACTGATTAAAATCTCTGACCTTTGTTCGAACTGGCTGTTGTGAAATGTAATCAAGATGGCCCGCTAATGGCTTTATTTTGATTTAATTAGTTTTTTTTTTAAACGTGGAGGCCATTAACGCCTCACGCGTGACTTCCAACACCCGACGTCCGGCAAGTTTCAACCGGGCATGACGTCAATGCCGTCCGTCAAGTTTCAACCGGGCATGACGTCAATGCCGTCCGTCAAGTTTCAACCGGGCATGACGTCAATGCCGTCCGTCAAGTTTCAACCGGGCATGACGTCAATGCCGTCCGTCAAGTTTCAACCGGGCATGACGTCAATGCCGTCCGTCAAGTTTCAACCGGGCATGACGTCAATGCCGTCCGTCAAGTTTCAACCGGGCATGACGTCAATGCCGTCCGTCAAGTTTCAACCGGGCATGACGTCAATGCCGTCCGTCAAGTTTCAACCGGGCATGACGTCAATGCCGTCCGTCAAGTTTCAACCGGGCATGACGTCAATGCCGTCCGTCAAGTTTCAACCGGGCATGACGTCAATGCCGTCCGTCAAGTTTCAACCGGGCATGACGTCAATGCCGTCCGTCAAGTTTCAACCGGGCATGACGTCAATGCCGTCCGTCAAGTTTCAACCGGGCATGACGTCAATGCCGTCCGTCAAGTTTCAACCGGGCATGACGTCAATGCCGTCCGTCAAGTTTCAACCGGGCATGACGTCAATGCCGTCCGTCAAGTTTCAACCGGGCATGACGTCAATGCCGTCCGTCAAGTTTCAACCGGGCATGACGTCAATGCCGTCCGTCAAGTTTCAACCGGGCATGACGTCAATGCCGTCCGTCAAGTTTCAACCGGGCATGACGTCAATGCCGTCCGTCAAGTTTCAACCGGGCAGTTGTATAGGGCACTCGGGCAGTTGTAGGGCACTCGGGCAGTTGTGTGAAGTACTAGGGCAGTTGTATAGGGCACTCGGGCAGTTGTATAGGGCACTCGGGCAGTTGTATAGGGCACTCGGGCAGTTGTAGGGCACTCGGGCAGTTGTATAGGGCACTCGGGCAGTTGTATAGGGCACTCGGGCAGTTGTATAGGGCACTCGGGCAGTTGTGTGAAGCACTCAGACAGTTGTATGAAGTACTCGGGCAGTTGTATGAAGTACTCGGGCAGTTGTATAGGGCACTCGGGCAGTTGTATAGGGCACTCGGGCAGTTGTATAGGGCACTCGGGCAGTTCTGTTATGCATCGTTAATCTACTATCGTGTGAACAACAGTAGAAGCGAGCCACTCACAACTAAAATCGATCTCCAAAGAATTTTCCTTCTCTCATCCACCTTCCCCCCTTCCCCCATTGTGAGTGTATGTCCTGCCCCTCAAAATCCCACTAAAGGTGTAGAAAAAATCCGCCACTAACTCCCCCCTAAAGATGAGAAAGTTTGAACTTACCCTAACAAGGTAATCGCTGGACGACATGATGGCCTATAGAACAACACCTAGATCAAATCTTGCATAGAACAACACCTAGATCAAATCTTGCATAGAACAACACCTAGATAAAATCTCAACCACAGTATCTACTCCTCCTCGAAGAAATGACCGCAACAACTGAACATTCCTTGAACGTTGTAGAACATTTTCTTCGGCCCCCACAACTGTAAGCTCAGCGTTTCAATGACGCCTGTCACGTGATGCCCTATTCACTGCTCACCCCCCCCCCCCCCCCCCCCCCCACTCAGCAAACGACAAGGTGCCGGCCATTCTTGAGGTAGACGCTGCTAACGTGTTTACTTCGTGTGGCGGGAATGACAACACTAGCGTGACGTCATACTGGAGGAATAGATACCGCTTTTCTGTGATGGCCCGACCACAGAACTACCACACACGTCAATGGCCCGACCACAGAACTACCACACACGTCAATGGCCCGACCACACACCCGTCAATGGCCCGACCACAGAACTACCACACACGTCAATGGCCCGACCACACACCCGTCAATGGCCCGACCACACACCCGTCAATGGCCCGACCACAGAACTACCACACCCATCAATGGCCAGATTTAGTCGTATGGGATACACTGGTCGATGTCAAGATTTCTTAGTGGTCAGTGGTCACAAATGTGATACAAGATTGGGCCTATCTCAGAGACTCATTGCTCTCACTGTACCGGTCACCACGCCACCAAATCTAGTGGCCTGTGAATTGTCTCATTCGTTTGGGTGTATATGGGTAGGTAACTAAGGGTTTACCAATACAAATGTGACTGTTATCCGCAACCCACCCCCACATCAACCCCTCACTGGGGTAAGACCAGACAAGTTGAATCTCAAATGTTTTTATCTTGATGGTTTAAAATGTCCAACACACTTAGATTTGTCAATTTTAATGGTGAGCTACGATCTTAGAGTAACATTTTGTGGGAGTTCTGGATCAGCATTTGTGGGGAGAACTGTAGCAACATATATGGGAGGACTGTAACCACATGTGTGGGGGGGACTGTACCCACATGTGTGGGGAGAGTGTACCCACGTTGTGTACTGACAAGGTCAAGAAATGTAGCTACCCATAAAAGTCACCAAAGGTCTTTAAAAGGTCACCCAACAAACAAATATCCCAGACTTGTCCAGTTTTTTCTCAATCGCAGTTCCTGATTCGGACAAGGCGAGTTGGGGGTGGGGAGGGTGGGGGTGGGGAGGGTGGGGGTGGGGAGGGCAAGGATGGAGGGAAGTGGAGGGTAGTGAGGGTATTCAGTGAGTCGACTGATACATCTTGAGAAAAAAATGAACGAGAAAACAAAAAAAAGGGGGAAATCATTCTGGTGGATGGGAAAATGTGGGTGGGTCATTCACCCTTCCCCTCCCCTCCCCTCCCCAACAAGAGAAAGACATAAATAATTCTAGTTACAGTTTGACATTACTCAAGCAAACAACTGTTAGAGAAGTATTTGAAATCAGATCAGTTTGTACGCTTGCAGCGGTTTTACAAATGAGCGAATGGTGGGGTGTGTGTGTGTGGTGTGTGTGGGGAGTGGGGAGTGGGTGTGGGTGGGCTACCCTACAGGCTTACATATACAAGGCCGCCCTCACAATTTGGTATTTTGTTTTTTTCTCAAATATTTTTTAAGGGTAGGTAAAAAATAGTGAGAAGTTCTCTGGCTTGACACCAACTGCCAACAAACAACGGTACAACATCACAACATCGCAACATCACAACATCACAACATCACAACATCACAACATCACAACATCACAACATCACAACATCACAACATCACAACATCACAACATCACAACATCACAACATCACAACATCACAACATCAACATCACAACATCACAACATCACAACATCAACATCACAACATCAACATCACAACATCACAACATCAACATCACAACATCAACATCACAACATCAACATCACAACATCACAACATCACAACATCACAACATCACAACATCACAACATCAACATCACAACATCAACATCACAACATCATCAACACAACATCACAACATCAACATCACAACATCACAACATCAACATCACAACATCAACATCACAACATTACAACATCACAACATCACAACATCACAACATCACAACATCACAACATCACAACATCACAACATCACAACATCACAACATCACAACATCAACATCACAACATCACAACATCACAACATCAACATCACAACATCAACATCACAACATCACAACATCAACATCACAACATCAACATCACAACATCAACATCACAACATCACAACATCACAACATCACAACATCACAACATCAACATCACAACATCATCAACACAACATCACAACATCAACATCACAACATCACAACATCAACATCACAACATCAACATCACAACATCAACATCACAACATCACAACATCACAACATCACAACATCACAACATCAACATCACAACATCAACATCACAACATCACAACATCAACATCACAACATCACAACATCACATCATTACAATATCACAACACAACATAACATCACAACACAACATTACAACATCACAACATCACAACACAACATCATTACAATATCTCAACATCACAACATTACAACATCACAACATCACAACTTCACAACATCACAACATCACAACTTCACAACACACCATTACAATATCAAAATATCACAACACCACATCACAACACACCATCATCACAACATCACAACATCACAACATCACAACATTACAACATCATCACAACATCACAACACACCATCATTACAATATCACAACATCACAACATCACAACTTCACAACATCACAACTTCACAACACACCATTACAATATCAAAATATCACAACACCACATCACAACACACCATCATCACAACATCACAACATCACAACATCACAACATCACAACATCACAACATCACAACATCAACATCACAACATCATCAACACAACATCACAACATCAACATCACAACATCACAACATCAACATCACAACATCAACATCACAACATCAACATCACAACATCACAACATCACAACATCACAACATCACAACATCAACATCACAACATCAACATCACAACATCACAACATCAACATCACAACATCACAACATCACATCATTACAATATCACAACACAACATAACATCACAACACAACATTACAACATCACAACATCACAACACAACATCATTACAATATCTCAACATCACAACATTACAACATCACAACATCACAACTTCACAACATCACAACATCACAACTTCACAACACACCATTACAATATCAAAATATCACAACACCACATCACAACACACCATCATCACAACATCACAACATCACAACATCACAACATCACAACATCACAACATTACAACATCATCACAACATCACAACACACCATCATTACAATATCACAACATCACAACATCACAACTTCACAACATCACAACTTCACAAATATCAAAATATCACAACACCACATCACAACACACCATCATCACAACATCACAACATCACAACATCACAACACACCATCATTACAATATCACATCATCACAACATCACAACACACCATCATTACAATATCACATCATCACAACATCACAACACACCATCATTACAATATCGCAACATCACAACATCACAACACACCATCATTACAATATCGCAACATCACAACATCACAACATCATATCATTACCAAAATATCAACCCCCAGACAACATGTTGATATCTCCTGCCTTAACCTAAACCAGAGGTTCTTAACCTGGGTTTTATCGAACCCCAGGGGTTCGGTGACTTAGTCTCAGGGGTTCGGTGAGTCAGTCTCAGTGGATAGTCGGAGGTCAAGACACGCGCCCGACTCATATGAAGCTAGTGGGGTTCGGTACCTCCAAAATGTTGAGAACCACTGATCTAGACTGATTGATGACTGTTTAATATATGGGCGCTCGATATTAAAACTATTTCGATACTGATAAATGTATCGATCTTGTTATTGTTGGAGTCAACGATCTCAGATATTTATGAGAGTAATCGATTATATGCGAGGTATCGTTCGATCGATCTGTTTGTCAGAGAACAACAGCATAGTGGTCAACACATGCTGGGGTGATGGTCAGTGTTGGCATGTAACGCTAGTACTGACATATGACACTGACATATGACACTGACATGTGACACTGACATGTGACACTGATACACCCATGTCAGCTAGAGATGTCACTTATTTTTTTATTTATTGGATAAAACAGAAATATGTGTGCAAAAATGGGGTATCGGCCGTTTATAGAACAACAGACAAGTGATCAGACAAACTTCTAGGCAGACATATGGACGTTTTCAAATAATTTTCAAAACCAACTTAAATAAATGTATCAACATTTCGTTCCCCTTGTCAGTTCCTCCAATGTTGACGTGTTCTCCAGCCAATCAAAAACGTCACGAACACGTCACTTCCTCTCTGTTGCGAGACGAGGAATTTCCGAATTCCGCGCGAGAAAACTTCTCAGATCGCATTAAACAATGGCGTCACACCACGCGGAAATGACGTCATCACGACCACACTTGACTTGCTTCTCACTGGCGGCGTGGCTTAATTTTAATTAAAACCAGGAGCCAATTATTTGCGACCAATCAAATGACAGGCGTGGGTCACGTGGCAGATGCCAAGTTTTGAAAATTTAAAATGTCAAGTTTGAATGGCGTGGAGTCAATGAAGGCGTCAGTGATGTGATATATCTGTGATTGGCTTTCTGGGATTGGCTTTCTGTGAGTGCTCCACTGGTGATGACGATTCTACACTCACATATAGGCCTACACGCAAACACATACATGTATAAACACCAGCATATAAAGACTACTCTTTGATATAAGCCGCGGTGTTAGGTAAAAGATAAACACTGCACAGCTTATACATGGGCGTAGCTGAGGGAGGAAAGGTCTGCTTCGATCGTCTCATATGACGTCATAATGTAGATACAGAATTGGGTAGGGGACGGTAGCACCGCGTCTTCCTAAATCGCATACCCTTTATATCTTTACCTATGTTTGCATTATACATACATGTATATCGCTTATATATATATATATATATATATATATATATATATATATATATATATATATATATATATATATATATATATGTGTGTGTGTGTGTGTGTGTGTGTGTGTGTGTGTGTGTGTGTGTGTGTGTGTGTGTGTGTGTGTGTGTGTGTGTGTGTGTGTGTGTGTGTGTAAACAGATATATAAATATATATGTACATATACATATACATATATACATACACACATACATACGTATAAAGCTTCCATATCTGTATGTGCTAATATGTGTTATTGTGATGGGACAGTTTGCCTTAACCTTGTCTAGAGTCAGAAAACGGCCCAAGATTTCCATGAATATCATTGCATATAATGTAAGCACATAGTCGCTTTCTTGCAGCTAGACTCCGACATGCTAATGTCACGCTAACGTGGGTCCATAACAATAGAACCTTCTGGTATGTTTTCTAACATCTATTGTTTAAGTTTCTAGAACTTGGATCATGTTCTGACTTGTGTTTTGGAACGAGTTCTGAATTATAATCAGATACAAGTTTAAAATGTGCATTGGAGCGCAATGTTTCTCAAATAGGTGAGACAGGTTTCCATAGTCCCCAAACTGGTTCAGTGAAAAACGCTGTCATCTGTGTAATGATTTGCTGTTTGTCGTGTCATTAACACAAACCTGCCTGTTACTGTAAGAAAACATTAGAACCATTCATCTGGTGACTGCAGACTATACCAGTTTGAAGTTTTCATCAAAACAAAACAAATTTTCCCCAGAATTTTTTTTATTCGGTATCAAAATCAAAGACTTGTATCACATATGTCTTTGTCATCCCTGTACACCCAAATAAAGCTGAATATGTTTTATTGAGGTTTTGCTACAGCCACGATGTTTCATGGCTCAGGGGAGTTGGGCATCAAACCAGTGGTCAAATCAGAGGTCGCTGTTACATCGATGTCGTCTGCTGATAAAAACATGCGCAATTGTCTTTTTGGGGCCATACGTCATCAGACAACGGTTGTCTAGGTGACACCACGTGATCAAGTTTATACATCACGTGGCCATGTTGTTTACATCACGTGCTCATTTAATCACGTGGCTGGAAGAAATACACAAGAGTAGATCGCTGCTCTAGTTAATCGACCTAGTTTATCGACCTAGTTTATTGGTCTAGTTTTATGGTACAGTTTATTGACCTAGTTTATTGGCCTAGTTCATTGACCTAGCAATATTATTGGTCTAATTTTATGGCCTAGTTTGTAGATCTACGGCGTTGGATTCGTTTGTTACTCTAGTAAACTCTAGTTTATTAGCTAAGTTTATTGGTCTAGTTTGCTGAACTAGTTCGTTGGTCGAGTTTCTTTCAGAACGATATATATATATATATATATATATATATATATATATATATATATATATATATATATATATATATATATATATATATATATATATATATATATATATATATATACGCAGGTCAAAAAGTCATGAATAGGGGTAGGAACCATTTGTTTCTGTACGGCAAGAGAGCGACCATACCACCGTGAGCATGAGACGGAGCGTTAATGAGCTCATCCATCTTTCAGACGTGTTACCTGGTCTGGGACCATTGGTCTCCAGGGGTGGGGGGGCGTCAGACTACAGGTGTGTCGTCTTCTCCCCGTCACTCTCAGTCTGTCTCTCTCCGTCCTTCTGCCCTTTTGTCTTGGTCCTACTCTTATGTTTGCGTGTTTTATTCAGTATGCATTTGTCTGTTTTGTGTGTCTATGTGTTTATATTTCTACCAATGTATGTTACATTAAAATATGTCTGTCTGTGAGTATGTGTATCAGCGTATGTCTGTCTCTCCGTATGACATGGTCTTTAAGTTATAAAGTCCTTAACCCCCTTCCCCTCCAAACACACACACTGTATCTTTCTCTCTGCATCTTCTCGTTATTTCTCCATCAGGTAGCAAGATAATTCTAAGTAGATTTATCTGACAGATTTATTTTGAACAAGAGACGTGTCTATTTCACACTGATAGACCAATCAACACCGTCGTACATTCTTGTGATGCCACGGGAACTACGGGTGGTTATATACTTAGAAAAACAACGCAACATTGACACGTGGCAATGACAGAATTCTGTCGGTGACTCTAAAACAACACAACACAGATATCTAACATTGAACAAATTCTGTGGCAGACTCTGCAAATATGGGCTACTATGTTGCTAACAACAACACCCCCACTAACACCCCTCTAACACCCTCACTAACACCCCCTCTAACACCCCTCTAACACCCTCACTAACACCCCTCTAACACCCCCACTAACACCCCAACTAACACCCCAACTAACACCCCCACTAACACCCCCTCTAACACCCTCACTAACACCCCCTCTAACACCCCTCTAACACCCTCACTAACACCCCTCTAACACCCTCACAAACACCCCTCTAACACCCCCACTAACACCCCCACTAACACCCCAACTAACACCCCCACTAACACCCCCACTAACACCCCCACTAACACCCCCACTAACGCCCCCACTAACACCCCTCTAACACCCTCACTAACACCCCCTCTAACACCCTCACTAACACCCCCTCTAACACCCCTCTAACACCCCCACTAACACCCCCTCTAACACCCCTCTAACACCCTCACTAACACCCCCTCTAACACCCTCACTAACACCCCCACTAACACCCCCACTAACACCCCTCTAACACCCTCACTAACACCCCCTCTAACACCCTCACTAACACCCCCTCTAACACCCTCACTAACACCCCCACTAACACCCCCACTAACACCCCTCTAACACTCCCCACTAACACCCCCACTAACACCCCTCTAACACTCCCCACTAACACCCCCACTAACACCCCAACTAACACCCCCACTAACACCCCCACTAACACCCCCACTAACACCCCCACTAACACCCCCACTAACACCCCCACTAACACCCCCACTAACACCCCCACTAACACCCCCACTAACACCCCCGCTAACGCCCCCACTAACACCCCCACTAACACCCCCACTAACACCCCCACTAACCTTGACACTGGCCATATATCGACTCTAGTTACGCTGATCTACATAGAATCAAAGAGCTATTACTACAACCTTTAATTTTTCATATTTTCTTAACCGAATGACCCCCCCCCCCCCCTGGAAGAGCGGACAATCTTGGGACCCTCGGAAAGTGGTCTAAAGACATCCCCGCGGGGTGGCGCCAGCAGCAGACATGATACTGCTGTAATGGATGAACTAGTTAGTTTATTTTTCCACTTCCGGTTGGTACCGGATGTAGAAGCCTGACCCAGATACCCGACATCCGGGCACTTGTTTCCCACTGATCTGATACTTACCTAGCTGGTAACAAGGGAACAAAGCTGTGGTGTGTTCGGGTACTTGACTACATGAGTCGGGATCACAGTTGTAATTAATTGAATCATTAATTAAAGTTTTTGTTGTAAATCTTCATGTAGGATGTTTTGATACAGTCAATTAATTTACATGTGACAGACCGTGAGATGATGTAACCGACTAACATATTTTCGCTATTTTAGATCGCAATAAGAACTAACCAGTCACGTGACTTCTGTGACGATGTGGCAGTCATGTGACTGTTGAATAAAAACGATGCGATCTAGTGGTCAACAAAGGCAATGCCTGATGCGTCGTATGTTTAATGCATCTATTGCAGACTAACGACGTTAATTAAGCAGCTGTTTAAAATTAATTGGCTGGTTTCCACACTAGCTGATCCCTTGTCACGTTTAATGACTAGTATTACCACAAGGAATAGTGTTTAGGTTTAGTTTAGAATCAAGTTTTGTTAGGTTTATATTTGTCGAGATTTACCTCAGAGAGATACTGAGTAAAGATACCATGCTCATAAAGATCCCTGTCAGAAGGTACATGTCCAGTAGAGAAGGGTCAGTGTTGTGGTCAGTGTTGTGGTCAGTGTTGTGGTCAGTGTTGTGGTCAGTGTTGTGTTCAGTGTTGTGTTCAGTGTTGTGGTCAGTGTTGTGGTCAGTGTTGTGGTCAGTGTTGTGGTCAGTGTTGTGGTCAGTGTTGTGGTCAGTGTTGTGTTCAGTGTTGTGTTCAGTGTTGTGGTCAGTGTTGTGGTCAGTGTTGTGGTCAGTGTTGTGGTCAGTGTTGTGGTCATAGTTGTGGTCAGTGTTGTGGTCAGTGTTGTGGTCAGTGTTGTGTTCAGTGTTGTGTTCAGTGTTGTGGTCAGTGTTGTGGTCAGTGTTGTGGTCAGTGTTGTGGTCAGTGTTGTGGTCAGTGTTGTGGTCAGTGTTGTGGTCAGTGTTGTGGTCAGTGTTGTGGTCAGTGTTGTGGTCAGTGTTGTGGTCAGTGTTGTGGTCAGTGTTGTGGTCAGTGTTGTGGTCAGTGTTGTGTTCAGTGTTGTGGTCAGTGTTGTGGTCAGTGTTGTGGTCAGTGTTGTGGTCAGTGTTGTGGTCAGTGTTGTGGTCAGTGTTGTGGTCAGTGTTGTGTTCAGTGTTGTGGTCAGTGTTGTGGTCAGTGTTGTGGTCAGTGTTGTGGTCAGTGTTGTGGTCAGTGTTGTGGTCAGTGTTGTGGTCAGTGTTGTGGTCAGTGTTGTGGTCAGTGTTGTGGTCAGTGTTGTGGTCAGTGTTGTGGTCAGTGTTGTGGTCAGAGTTGTGGTCAGTGTTGTGGTCAGTGTTGTGGTCAGTGTTGTGGTCAGTGTTGTGGTCAGGGTTGTGGTCAGTGTTGTGGTCCGGGTTGTGGTCAGTGTTGTGGTCAGTGTTGTGGTCAGTGTTGTGGTCAGTGTTGTGGTCAGGGTTGTGGTCAGTGTTGTGGTCAGTGTTGTGGTCAGTGTTGTGGTCAGGGTTGTGGTCAGTGTTGTGGTCAGTGTTGTGGTCAGTGTTGTGGTCAGGGTTGTGGTCAGTGTTGTGGTCAGTGTTGTGGTCAGTGTTGTGGTCAGTGTTGTGGTCAGAGTTGTGGTCAGTGTTGTGGTCAGTGTTGTGGTCAGTGTTGTGGTCAGTGTTGTGGTCAGTGTTGTGGTCAGTGTTGTGGTCAGTGTTGTGGTCAGTGATGTTTTACTTTGTCCCCCTCAGACCGCTGTAAATTATTGTGTAGGAGCGTGTTTTAACACACGTCACTTTGGCCACCACACCGCCTATTGTCCTGGCCAATCAACGTTCAGAGATGACGTCACGATGCTGCTAGCTCGTGTCTGCTTTTGTGGATCAGTGTTGCTAGGGGCTCGCAATACTGGAGCTAGGGGGCTCGCAATACTGGAGCTAGGGGGCTCACAATACTGGAGTTAGGGGGCTCACAATACTGGAGTTAGGGGGCTCACAATACTGGAGCTAGGGGGCTCGCAATACTGGAGCTAGGGGGCTCACAATACTGGAGTTAGGGGGCTCACAATACTGGAGCTAGGGGGCTCACAATACTGGAGCTAGGGGGCTCGCAATACTGGAGCTAGGGGGCTCGCAATACTGGAGCTAGGGGGCTCACAATACTGGAGTTAGGGGGCTCACAATACTGGAGCTAGGGGCTCGCTCTACTGGAGCTAGGGGGGGGGGGCTATATACTGGAGCTAGGGGGCTCGCTATACTGGAGCTAGGGGGCTCACAATACTGGAGTTAGGGGGCTCACAAAACTGGAGCTAGGGGGCTCACAATACTGGAGCTAGGGGGGGGGGGGGCTCGCTATACTGGAGCTAGGGGGCTCGCAATACTGGAGCTAGGGGGCTCACAATACAGGAGCTAGGGGGCTCACAATACTGGAGCTAGGGGCTCACAATACTGGAGCTAGGGGGCTCGCAATACTGGAGCTAGGGGCTCACAATACTGGAGCTAGGGGGCTCACAATACTGGAACTAGGGGGCTTGCAATACTGGAGCTAGGGGATCGCTATACTGGAGCTAGGGGGCTTACAATACTGGAGCTAGGGGGCTCACAATACTTGAGCTAGGGGGCTCGCTATACTGTAGCCAAGGGCAGAGTTTCTCCCCCCCCCCCCCCCCCCGAACAAAATGAAATTTATATAATTTATATAGAAAAGATATACTTTTAACAGTGTCCGCCCCCCCCCCCGAAGAAAGTTTACCGCCCCCCCCCCCCCGAAAATTTCAAGTGCCCCCCCCCCCCCCCCGGAGAAAAAAGTCTGGAAGAAACACTGGCTGGGGGGCTCGCAATCAGAGGCGTAGCGACGGGGGGGACACATGTCCCTGGGCGCCGACCCTAGGTCGCCAAAATAAGCTCATTTTAGCTGCTTTATAATTATAAATCTAAAAAATACATGGGGGGGGGCGCCAAATTGAAAGTATGTCCCCTGGCGCCGGGAGGGGTCGCTACGCGTCTTCTCGCTGTATTGTAGATAGGGGGCGCGCAATACTGTAGCTAGGGGGGGCTCGCTGTATTGTAGCTAGTGGCTTGCAATAATTGAACGATAAATTGAAACCCAGATTTCCTCAAGTTAGTAATTACACTAAACCCCAAAGACAGAAATTTATTTTAATATCAAATTGTGTCTGGTCTGACTGTTGAATGATGGCGAGCCCTCGTTGTCAAGTCTTAGCCGCGGGTCAGTGGTGACGTCATTAGGCGTAACAATCAAAGTTGGGTCTCTGGTAGCTTTGTCTGCTCGGTGGTGACCCCCCGGGGAGAATCGTGTTGTAGTCGTTAGTGGTGTCAGTCATTAATTATGTTAGTCGTAAGTGGGTTTAGTCATTAACTAAGTCAGTCATTAATTATGTTAGTCGTTAGTGAGTTTAGTCATTAACTAAGTCAGTCATTAGCTGTGTCAGGAATATTGGCGTGTTTCTTTAATGTCACTGACATTTGCCAATGTCACGCTAGCACAAAACGTCACTGACATTTGCCATTTTACCTATGATGACCAATGCTTCTAAACAAATAATGTGAAAGCCTGGTCAATTGGTCATTCAGACTACCTACCTGATTACCGATGTAAGCACACACTTTTTCTGAGCTTCGATATAAATTCACATTAAGATCCAGTTCCAACAACATAAAATCGGGGGGGGGGGGGGGGGGGTGGTATGTGGAGATGGTCTCCACGCTGTGTGTCACTTTTTAAAATACAGGCACCGGACTCGTAAGCAGGGATAGCCGGCTATAACAACGGTACAATCTTTCATTTGAACTACGACCGGCATATTCCGGCAATTCAATAACGAGAAGCGAATTCATTCTGAAAAAACGACCGGCAGATTCCGGCATTAGAAAAACCAGCATGAAAAAAACGAAAGGAAATGCTCTCAACCTAGAAACAACTACCGGCATATCCCGGCAGTTGAATAACTCACGCATATTGACATGTAACTACGACTTAAGCAATACAATTGGAGTAGATATGACTAGTCATACCATCTAGACCAACAGACCTAAAAGGTATGATCTGAAGACCAACTGACCTAAAAGGTATGATCTAAAGACCAACAGACATAAAAGGTATGATCTGAAGACCAACAGACCTAAAAGGTATGATCTGAAGACCAACAGACCTAAAAGGTATGATCTAAAGACCAACAGACCTAAAAGGTATGATCTGAAGACCAACAGACCTAAAAGGTATGATCTGAAGACCAACTGACCTAAAAGGTATGATCTAAAGACCAACAGACCTAAAATGTATGATCTGAAGACCAACAGACCTAAAAGGTATGATCTGAAGACCAACAGACCTAAAAGGTATGATCTAAAGACCAACAGACCTAAAATGTATGATCTGAAGACCAACAGACCTAAAAGGTATGATCTGGAGACCAACAGACCTAAAAGGTATGAGCTAAAGACCAACAGACCTAAAAGGTATGATCTGAAGACCAACAGACCTAAAAGGTATGATCTGAAGACCAACAGACCTAAAAGGTATGATCTAAAGACCAACAGACCTAAAAGGTATGATCTGAAGACCAACAGACCTAAAAGGTATGATCTGAAGACCAACAGACCTAAAAGGTATGATCTGAAGACCAACAGACCTAAAAGGTGTGATCTGAAGACCAACAGACCTAAAAGGTATGATCTGAAGACCAACAGACCTAAAAGGTATGATCTGAAGACCAACAGACCTAAAAGGTATGACCTGAAGACCAACTGACCTAAAAGGTATGACCTGAAGACCAACAGACCTAAAAGGTATGATCTGAAGACCAACAGACCTAAAAGATATGATCTGAAGACCAACAGACCTAAAAGATATGATCTGAAGACCAACAGACCTAAAAGGTATGATCTGAAGACCAACAGACCTAAAAGGTATTATCTGAAGACCAACAGACCTAAAAGGTATGAGCTAAAGACCAACAGACCTAAAAGGTATGATCTGAAGACCAACAGACCTAAAAGGTATGATCTGAAGACCAACAGACCTAAAAGGTATGATCTAAAGACCAACAGACCTAAAAGGTATGATCTGAAGACCAACAGACCTAAAAGGTATGATCTGAAGACCAACAGACCTAAAAGGTATGATCTGAAGACCAACAGACCTAAAAGGTATGATCTGAAGACCAACAGACCTAAAAGGTATGATCTGAAGACCAACAGACCTAAAAGGTATGATCTGAAGACCAACAGACCTAAAAGGTGTGATCTGAAGACCAACAGACCTAAAAGGTATGATCTGAAGACCAACAGACCTAAAAGGTATGATCTGAAGACCAACAGACCTAAAAGGTATGACCTGAAGACCAACTGACCTAAAAGGTATGACCTGAAGACCAACAGACCTAAAAGGTATGATCTGAAGACCAACAGACCTAAAAGGTATGATCTGAAGACCAACAGACCTAAAAGGTATGATCTGAAGACCAACAGACCTAAAAGGTATGATCTGAAGACCAACAGACCTAAAAGGTATGATCTAAAGACCAACAGACCTAAAAGGTATGATCTGAAGACCAACAGACCTAAAAGGTATGATCTGAAGACCAACAGACCTAAAAGGTATGATCTGAAGACCAACAGACCTAAATGGTATGACCTGAAGACCAACATACCTAAAAGATTTTGATCTGAAGACCAACAGACCTAAAAGGTATGATCTGAAGACCAACAGACCTAAAAGGTATGATCTAAAGACCAACAGACCTAAAAGGTATGATCTGAAGACCAACAGACCTAAAAGGTATGATCTGAAGACCAACAGACCTAAAAGGTATGATCTAAAGACCAACAGACCTAAAAGGTATGATCTGAAGACCAACAGACCTAAAAGGTATGATCTGAAGACCAACAGACCTAAAAGGTATGATCTGAAGACCAACAGACCTAAAAGCTATGATCTAAAGACCAACAGACCTAAAAGGTATGATCTGAAGACCAACAGACCTAAAAGGTATGATCTGAAGACCAACAGACCTAAAAGGTATGATCTAAAGACCAACATACCTAAAAGGTATGATCTGAAGACCAACAGACCTAAAAGGTATGATCTGAAGACCAACAGACCTAAAAGGTATGATCTGAAGACCAACAGACCTAAAAGGTATGATCTAAAGACCAACAGACCTAAAAGGTATGATCTGAAGACCAACAGACCTAAAAGGTATGATCTGAAGACCAACAGACCTAAAAGGTATGATCTGAAGACCAACAGACCTAAAAGGTGTGATCTGAAGACCAACAGACCTAAAAGGTATGATCTGAAGACCAACAGACCTAAAAGGTATGATCTGAAGACCAACAGACCTAAAAGGTATGACCTGAAGACCAACTGACCTAAAAGGTATGACCTGAAGACCAACAGACCTAAAAGGTATGATCTGAAGACCAACAGACCTAAAAGATATGATCTGAAGACCAACAGACCTAAAAGATATGATCTGAAGACCAACAGACCTAAAAGGTATGATCTGAAGACCAACAGACCTAAAAGGTATTATCTGAAGACCAACAGACCTAAAAGGTATGAGCTAAAGACCAACAGACCTAAAAGGTATGATCTGAAGACCAACAGACCTAAAAGGTATGATCTGAAGACCAACAGACCTAAAAGGTATGATCTAAAGACCAACAGACTTAAAAGGTATGATCTGAAGACCAACAGACCTAAAAGGTATGATCTGAAGACCAACAGACCTAAAAGGTATGATCTAAAGACCAACATACCTAAAAGGTATGATCTGAAGACCAACAGACCTAAAAGGTATGATCTGAAGACCAACAGACCTAAAAGGTATGATCTGAAGACCAACAGACCTAAAAGGTATGATCTAAAGACCAACAGACCTAAAAGGTATGATCTGAAGACCAACAGACCTAAAAGGTATGATCTGAAGACCAACAGACCTAAAAGGTATGATCTGAAGACCAACAGACCTAAAAGGTGTGATCTGAAGACCAACAGACCTAAAAGGTATGATCTGAAGACCAACAGACCTAAAAGGTATGATCTGAAGACCAACAGACCTAAAAGGTATGACCCGAAGACCAACTGACCTAAAAGGTATGACCTGAAGACCAACAGACCTAAAAGGTATGATCTGAAGACCAACAGACCTAAAAGATATGATCTGAAGACCAACAGACCTAAAAGATATGATCTGAAGACCAACAGACCTAAAAGGTATGATCTGAAGACCAACAGACCTAAAAGGTATTATCTGAAGACCAACTGACCTAAAAGGTATGACCTGAAGACCAACAGACCTAAAAGGTATGATCTGAAGACCAACAGACCTAAAAGATATGATCTGAAGACCAACAGACCTAAAAGGTATGATCTGAAGACCAACAGACCTAAAAGGTATGATCTAAAGACCAACAGACCTAAAAGGTATGATCTGAAGACCAACAGACCTAAAAGATATGATCTGAAGACCAACAGACCTGAAAGGTATGATCTGAAGACCAACAGACCTAAAAGATATGACCTGAAGACCAACAGACCTAAAAGGTATGATCTGAAGACCAACAGACCTAAAAGGTATGACCTGAAGACCAACAGACCTAAAAGGTATGATCTGAAGACCAACAGACCTAAAAGGTATGACCTGAAGACCAAAAGACCTAAAAGGTATGATCTGAAGACCAACAGACCTAAAGGTATGATCTGAAGACCAACAGACCTAAAAGGTATGATCTGAAGACCAACAGACCTAAAAGGTATGACCTGAAGACCAACAGACCTAAAAGGTATGATCTGAAGACCAACAGACCTAAAAGGTAAGACCTGAAGACCAACAGACCTAAAAGGTATGACCTGAAGACCAACAGACCTAAAAGGTATGATCTGAAGACCAACAGACCTAAAAGGTATGATCTGAAGACCAACAGACCTAAAAGATATGATCTGAAGACCAACAGACCTAAAAGGTATGACCTGAAGACCAACAGACCTAAAAGGTATGACCTGAAGACCAACAGACCTAAAAGGTATGATCTAAAGACCAACAGACCTAAAAGGTATGATCTGAAGACCAACTGACCTAAAAGGTATGATCTGAAGACCAACAGACCTAAAAGGTATGACCTGAAGACCAACAGACCTAAAAGGTATGATCTGAAGACCAACAGACCTAAAAGGTATGATCTAAAGACCAACAGACCTAAAAGGTATGATCTGAAGACCAACAGACCTAAAAGGTATGATCTGAAGACAAACTTACCAGAAACATGATCTGATTGGACGAAATCCCATAGGGGCAGATAACTGCTCCTGTTGTACTAGCACGTATTAGCTAAGAGCAAATCTCGCATATTCCCATCTCGCGAGATTTGGACATTTAGGCAATAGTTTAACCCCTGAGGCACCGGGAAGGTCAGAAGGTCAGATATTAGGGCAGTCGGGATAGATGAACTTTGACACGTGTGGTGAATGTGGGAGGGGATTGGGGAGGGGGGGAGGGGGATAAACTAATTTTGTAATCATTGATCTGTAGCTCAGCTGAAGAGATAGAGGCTGATAGGTTTTGGGTTGTTGTAAGCTGGTAGGTTTTGGGTTGTTGTAGGCTGGTAGGTTTTGGGTTGTTGTAGGCTGGTAGGTTTTGGGTTGTTGTAGGCTGGTAGGTTTTGGGTTGTTGTAAGCTGGTAGGTTTTGGGTTGTTGTAGATTGGTAAGTTTTGGGTTGTTGTAGGTTGGCAGGTTTTGGGTTGTTGTAGGCTGGTAGGTTTTGGGTTGTTGTAGGCTGGTAGGTTTAGGGTTGTTGTAGGTTGGTAGTATTAGGGTTTTTGCAGGTTGGGAGGTTTTGGGTTGCTTATGTTTAATCATAGAGGAGTTGTGATGGCGTAGTTTGTGTAGTAATGTATATAAAGCAATATGTTTCGAATGAAGGCCTTCACTAGTATTAGAGTCTACACTTTAACTACACGATTATGACATAATTTAAATGGATGACACAGATGATCAGTTGACTGACATTTTGTACCTTACAAACCCCCACCCTCCACCCCCACCTTCTAGCCTGTATTCCCCACCCTCTATCCCCCACCATCTACCCACCACCCCTATACAAATAAAAACAACTCACATTTACTTGTTCAATTCGTGACGACATAGCTGCCTGTAGCATCCAGCCATCCCTTCATAATCCAAACGCTATCCACAGCCGTAATCCACAATGAAATCTCACACTTAACTTATCCATAGCTTTGTCATGTCTAGATATCTCTGTTGATGGGGTTAGACGTACCCTCACACGTAAAACCAGCATGGTCAAACAGAATCATCTCATTCTTGTACTGATGGGGTGTGGAGTTCGACTCTCTGTGGTGTAGCTGGTCAATGGGTAGTGTCTGTGTGCTGTTTGTAGTTGGCTAGGTATTGTACTGCTGTAGCTTATATTGGTCTAGTAATTAGTCTAGCTGTAGTAGTTAGTCCAGTAGTTGACCTAGGAATCCAGGTTGTATGTAGGTGTAGTTCTACAATATGAGACACAGTTGTAGCAAGTGATCCAGTTGTAGCAAGACTCTGACCGTCAAAGCACCACGCTGCTATGTGAAGCGGGTCTCAAGCTATGCGATGCCTCTAGGACCAAGAATTGACTGAAAAGTTTATCCACTGGGCCAGACCAAGGCCGATAACACAGTCCCACTACTTACACCGGAAGTAGCTGCTCTACACAGACCAAGGGCGATAACACAGCCCCACTACTTACACCGGAAGTAGCTGCTCTACACAGACCAAGGGCGATAACACAGCCCCACTACTTACACCGGAAGTAGCTGCTCTACACAGACCAAGGGCGATAACACAGTCCCCCTACTTACACCGGAAGTAGCTGCTCTACACAGACCAAGGCCGATAACACAGTCCCACTACTTACACCGGAAGTAGCTGCTCTACACAGACCAAGGGCGAGAACACAGTCCCCCTACTTACACCGGAAGTAGCTGCTCTACACTGCTTTACGCCCCTTGTACTAACAAGGCCGCCTCATTTAGTTCTTCACAAAATAATGATGCGCGTTTCCATGGTTACCGGAAATAAAATACTTGTCTCTAAATGAGATATCTCCACGAAGACATTACCACTGATTCAAGTATAATAGGCTGATATTTGATCCCAATAACACTGTCATTAACTTAACATAATTACATTGTAAACACGGTATTTGTTAAAGATTAATTAACAATATTAACAAACAACACACTAGTAGAAAATATTCCCAACATTGCAGTGCCCATTCACTCAGTTCTGTGAGATGGATATACTGTAACAATTCTGGTGTTGTGAACGAAATTGGCCGGCCACTGAACGAAACCTTTGAAACTATCCAGTTTTTAAGACAAGAAACCCTTGTCTTGATCTAGCCCAGTCCCAACCAAACCCCCTTGTCTTTATCACATCACCTCCTGCCGTCAACACCGCACCCCACGTCCCCCCCCCCACGGGCCGGGCATCACCCCCCACCCTGCACATGCGCGGCGTCTTGACAATTTCTCACTCACTCTGTGACCTGTTTCTGATGACTTTGATGGCGTATGCTTTGTTACTGCCAACAGATCCAGTGATTAGGTGGAGAAATTTGCAGCCAGTCATCAGAACGCCGGTTCTTGTTTTTAGAGTGCCAAGTCTGTGATGGATCGTAGAGTCAATGAATAACTTGGGTGACGTACGCTACTGGTGTGGTGAGGGTCTATAGAGTAGAGTCAATGAATAACTTGGGTGACGTACGCTACTGGTGTGGTGTAGAGTAGAGTCAATGAATAACTTGGGTGACGTACACTACTCTTGTGGTGTAGAGTAAAGTCAATGAATAACTTGGGTGACGTACGCTACTCGTGTGGTGAGGGTCTATAGAGTAGAGTCAATGAATAACTTGGGTGACGCTACTCTTGTGGTGATGGTCTATAGAGTAGAGTCAATGAATAACTTGGGTGACGTACGCTACTCGTGTGGTGAGGGTCTATAGAGTAGAGTCAATGAATAACTTGGGTGACGCTACTCTTGTGGTGATGGTCTATAGAGTAGAGTCAATGAATAACTTGGGTGACGTACGCTACTCTTGTGGTGAGGGTCTATAGAGTAGAGTCAGTGAATAACTTGGGTGACGTACGCTACTCTTGTGGTGATGGTTTATAGAGTAGAGTCAATGAATAACTTGGGTGACGTACGCTACTCTTGTGGTGTAGAGTAGAGTCAATGAATAACTTGGGTGACGTACGCTACTCTTGTGGTGATGGTTTATAGAGTAGAGTCAATGAATAACTTGGGTGACGTACGCTACTCTTGTGATGATGGTCTATAGAGTACACACAATCCATGCCCTTACCAGGGGCGTCATGGAAATTACATTATGGCATCAAAGATCACAGAGGCTAAGGGCAGGAGGGGCGAGGGGGGGGGGGGAGGGAGAGGGTGGGGTGGGGTGTAGATAGTTCTCCTTCTGCCACGATTTATCACAGTAACGTCATTAGACCCCCCCCCCCCCCCCCGATAAAGATTTATATTTACACTTATGATGCCAATTACAAAAATTAAGCTCGACAAATTAGCAAGCTTCGCGGAAACTGTATGCAGATTATTTTCTTAAACTAAGAGATCTCACAAAAGTATCAGATATATAGCATCAGATTACACTGAAAGAAAGCACGCACAAAAATGTTCCTGATTTACAAACTGTGATCAGTTTCTTAACTAGTAGGACCATGCACCGAATAATGTGACATGTTTAATAATAGATATCAGTTCCCTCACCCCCCCCCCCCACCACCATTGTGACGACACTAGTTATATCTGTCTTTTGTAACCAAACAAAAAAATGTCAACACATGTAATGAGCTGCCTTATTTAATGCAACACTAATTGATATTGATGGGAATTTCACAAGTTTGTAAATAGGTTTTTATGACCAATGCAGCACACATTTGATATCAGATATTAATTTTAAAATATTAGACTAATTCATATTTTACTTTCTCTTACAGATAAATGTACGGTGTGGTCTAGGGTTAGAACACATCGTGCTATCATTGAGGTGGGGTTTCGGTTCTGCTGGGTGGGGGGGGGGGTTTCTTGGTCCACCAACCAACTCTAAATGACATGATGTAGGCCATACAGTTAATTCATCTGTCGTATCCGCGGATACATGTAAACTCTACTTCATCTTGCCTAGTGCTGTAATGTTTCAAGACGTATTTTTTAAAAATCCACCATTATTACCAACTAATATATTTCAAACACTTAAATATATAACTTTATCTTTTAAGCAAATAAACTTGTGTTATATAAATGTGACGCACGGATTATAATAATTATATAGGCTTTACATGTAAGTTGAGGTATGTTTTCAGTGATATCATTTGACCCTGAGATATTTTATCTGTTTTTTTGTCTGAGATCATTGTCCTGGAGATTACTTGACCTTGAGATATTTTGTCTGAGATCGTTTGTCCTTCAGATCATTTGTAGTTATAATTTGACCTTGAGATATTTTTTCTGGAATATATTGTCTGAGATATTTAGTCTGAGATATTTAGTCTGAGATATTTAGTCTGAGATATTTTGTCTGAGATATTTTGTCTGGGATATTTTGTGTGGGATATTTTGTGTGGGATATTTTGTCTCGGATAGGCCTATTTTGTTTGGGATATTTTGTCTGGGATATTTTGTCTGGGATATTTTGTCTGGGATATTTTGTCTGGGATATTTTGTCTGGGATATTTTGTCTGAGATATTTTGTCTTGGATCATTTGTTTGAAGACCAGTCAGTCTAAATATAGCCCCGTGGTCCGTGAAACTCGTGACTTGAGTTTGTTTAGCTCAGTGCGACATGTTTCCAGAGTTTAGATCGATGTTTAGCTCAGTGCGACATGTTTCCAGAGTTTAGATCGATGTTTAGCTCAGTGCGACATGTTTCCAGAGTTTAGATCGATGTTTAGCTCAGAGCAACATGTTTCCAGAGTTTAGATCGATGTTTAGCTCAGCGCAACATGTTTCCAGAGTTTAGATCGATGTTTAGCTCAGTGCGACATGTTTCCAGAGTTTAGATCGATGTTTAGCTCAGTGCGACATGTTTCCAGAGTTTAGATCGATGTTTAGCTCAGTGCGACATGTTTCCAGAGTTTAGATCGATGTTTAGCTCAGAGCAACATGTTTCCAGAGTTTAGATCGATGTTTAGCTCAGTGCGACATGTTTCCAGAGTTTAGATCGATGTTTAGCTCAGTGCGACATGTTTCCAGAGTTTAGATCGATGTTTAGCTCAGAGCAACATGTTTCCAGAGTTTAGATCGATGTTTAGCTCAGTGCGACATGTTTCCAGAGTTTAGATCGATGTTTAGCTCAGTGCGACATGTTTCCAGAGTTTAGATCGATGTTTAGCTCAGCGCAACATGTTTCCAGAGTTTAGATCGATAAAGCCAATCAAGATGGAATTCTGTAATTAATAGTTCCAGAGTACTCTTATATACAGCTGACATTGAAAACTTTTCTCAGAACTCCGATCATCATTCAATACCGTCGCTCGCATCGTGCGTGTTAGCTATCACGTGATAAGTCTGGCATTTGATAGTCTTGGCTTTTTGTAGTGAGACAAGCTATGACTTTGTGTACTTTCTGGCGTTAGTGCTTTCAAAGAGGGTTGAATAAGCGGCCATGTTTGTTTTTAACAGAACTAAATGATGACGTCATGAATCAGCTGTAACCATGGTAGCCACTTCCGGTTCACAACAGTTTATTTTTGGAAACATACCCCCCCCCCCACTGTAGACAGGATGGACCCTAACTGTGGACAGCATGTAACCCCCCCCCCCACCCCCACCCCCACTGTAGACAGCATAGACCCCACTGTAGACAGCATAGACCCCACTGTAGACAGCATAGACCCCACTGTAGACAGCATAGACCCCACTGTAGACAGCATAGACCCCACTGTAGACAGCATAGACCCCACTGTAGACAGCATAGACCCCACTGTAGACAGCATAGACCCCACTGTAGACAGCATATACTGTAGACAGCATAGACCCCACTGTAGACATCATAGACCCCACTGTAGACAGCATAGACCCCTATGAAGATACTCACATACGGTAGAAAGATATTCACATATGGTTTGAAAATATTTACATATGTTACGAACAGATTTACATATGGTATACAAATATTTATATATATTATATGAATATTCGCATATGGTATGAAGATATTGAAATACGGTATGAAGATATTCAGGTATGGTAAGAAACGATTAACGATTAAGTGGCATAAAGATATTGAAATACAGTATGAGCCTAAAGATGAGTTGCGTGACTATGAGCTAAGAGCCACATCCTATCCCTTACAAAACCGGCAGTGATTCCATATTGATTTCTCCAGGAACGACTTACATTTTTCTCTAACATAATTTGTTACTCTAAGCACCCATCATTAGCTTTGTAAAGTGATATTTTGTCTGTGATATTTTCTCTAACATAATTTGTTACTCTCACCACCCATCATTAGGTTTGTAAAGTGATATTTTGTCTGTGATATTTTCTCTAACATAATTTGTTACTCTCACCACCCATCATTAGCTTTGTAAAGTGATATTTTGTCTGTGATATTTTCTCTAACATAATTTGTTACTCTCACCACCCATCATTAGGTTTGTAAAGTGATATTTTGTCTGTGATATTTTCTCTAACATAATTTGTTACTCTAAGCACCCATCATTAGCTTTGTAAAGTGATATTTTGTCTGTGATATTTTCTCTAACATAATTTGTTACTCTCACCACCCATCATTAGGTTTGTAAAGTGATATTTTGTCTGTGATATTTTCTCTAACATAATTTGTTACTCTCACCACCCATCATTAGCTTTGTAAAGTGATATTTTGTCTGTGATATTTTCTCTAACATAATTTGTTACTCTCACCACCCATCATTATGTTTGTAAAGTGATATTTTGTCTGTGATATTTTCTCTAACATAATTTGTTACTCTAAGCACCCATCATTAGCTTTGTAAAGTGATATTTTGTCTGTGATATTTTCTCTAACATAATTTGTTACTCTCACCACCCATCATTATGTTTGTAAAGTGATATTTTGTCTGTGATATTTTCTCTAACATAATTTGTTACTCTAAGCACCCATCATTAGCTTTGTAAAGTGATATTTTGTCTGTGATATTTTCTCTAACATAATTTGTTACTCTCACCACCCATCATTATGTTTGTAAAGTGATATTTTGTCTGTGATATTTTCTCTAACATAATTTGTTACTCTAAGCACCCATCATGAGCTTTGTAAAGTGATATTTTGTCTGTGATATTTTCTCTAACATAATTTGTTACTCTAAGCACCCATCATTAGGTTTGTAAAGTGATATTTTGTCTGTGATATTTTCTCTAACATAATTTGTTACTCTAAGCACCCATCATTAGCTTTGTAAAGTGATATTTTGTCTGTGATATTTTCTCTAACATAATTTGTTACTCTCACCACCCATCATTAGCTTTGTAAAGTGATATTTTGTCTGTGATATTTTCTCTAACATAATTTGTTACTCTAAGCACCCATCATTAGGTTTGTAAAGTGATATTTTGTCTGTGATATTTTCTCTAACATAATTTGTTACTCTAAGCACCCATCATTAGCTTTGTAAAGTGATATTTTGTCTGTGATATTTTCTCTAACATAATTTGTTACTCTCACCACCCATCATTAGGTTTGTAAAGTGATATTTTGTCTGTGATATTTTCTCTAACATAATTTGTTACTCTAAGCACCCATCATTAGGTTTGTAAAGTGATATTTTGTCTGTGATATTTTCTCTAACATAATTTGTTACTCTAAGCACCCATCATTAGCTTTGTAAAGTGATATTTTGTCTGTGATATTTTCTCTAACATAATTTGTTACTCTAAGCACCCATCATTAGGTTTGTAAAGTGATATTTTGTCTGTGATATTTTCTCTAACATAATTTGTTACTCTCACCACCCATCATTAGCTTTGTAAAGTGATATTTTGTCTGTGATATTTTCTCTAACATAATTTGTTACTCTAAGCACCCATCATTAGGTTTGTAAAGTGATATTTTGTCTGTGATATTTTCTCTAACATAATTTGTTACTCTAAGCACCCATCATTAGCTTTGTAAAGTGATATTTTGTCTGTGATATTTTCTCCAACATAATTTGTTACTCTCACCACCCATCATTAGCTTTGTAAAGTGATATTTTGTCTGTGATATTTTCTCTAACATAATTTGTTACTCTCACCACCCATCATTAGGTTTGTAAAGTGATATTTTGTCTGTGATATTTTCTCTAACATAATTTGTTACTCTCACCACCCATCATTAGGTTTGTAAAGTGATATTTTGTCTGTGATATTTTCTCTAACATAATTTGTTACTCTCACCACCCATCATTATGTTTGTAAAGTGATATTTTGTCTGTGATATTTTCTCTAACATAATTTGTTACTCTAAGCACCCATCATTAGCTTTGTAAAGTGATATTTTGTCTGTGATATATTCTCTAACATAATTTGTTACTCTCACCACCCATCATTAGCTTTGTAAAGTGATATTTTGTCTGTGATATTTTCTCTAACATAATTTGTTACTCTCACCACCCATCATTAGCTTTGTAAAGTGATATTTTGTCTGTGATATTTTCTCTAACATAATTTGTTACTCTAAGCACCCATCATTAGCTTTGTAAAGTGATATTTTGTCTGTGATATTTTCTCTAACATAATTTGTTACTCTCACCACCCATCATTAGCTTTGTAAAGTGATATTTTGTCTGTGATATTTTCTCTAACATAATTTGTTACTCTCACCACCCATCATTAGCTTTGTAAAGTGATATTTTGTCTGTGATATTTTCTCTAACATAATTTGTTACTCTCACCACCCATCATTATGTTTGTAAAGTGATATTTTGTCTGTGATATTTTCTCTAACATAATTTGTTACTCTCACCACCCATCATTAGCTTTGTAAAGTGATATTTTGTCTGTGATATTTTCTCTAACATAATTTGTTACTCTAAGCACCCATCATTAGCTTTGTAAAGTGATATTTTGTCTGTGATATTTTCTCTAACATAATTTGTTACTCTCACCACCCATCATTAGCTTTGTAAAGTGATATTTTGTCTGTGATATTTTCTCTAACATAATTTGTTACTCTCACCACCCATCATTAGCTTTGTAAAGTGATATTTTGTCTGTGATATTTTCTCTAACATAATTTGTTACTCTAAGCACCCATCATTAGCTTTGTAAAGTGATATTTTGTCTGTGATATTTTCTCTAACATAATTTGTTACTCTCACCACCCATCATTAGCTTTGTAAAGTGATATTTTGTCTGTGATATTTTCTCTAACATAATTTGTTACTCTCACCACCCATCATTAGGTTTGTAAAGTGATATTTTGTCTGTGATATTTTCTCTAACATAATTTGTTACTCTAAGCACCCATCATTAGCTTTGTAAAGTGATATTTTGTCTGTGATATTTTCTCTAACATAATTTGTTACTCTCACCACCCATCATTAGGTTTGTAAAGTGATATTTTGTCTGTGATATTTTCTCTAACATAATTTGTTACTCTCACCACCCATCATTATGTTTGTAAAGTGTAAAGGGCAGTCACTCGTGTCACACAGAACAGTCATCATCCTCTGAGATCTACTAGTCTCCCCTGAACTGCTCTATGACAGAAACAGACTTGAAACATTTGATTAAAACGTGCAGACGGATCTAATTTTACAGCGCCCTTTTGATGGCAATCTTACGATACGGTCCTTTTGTCAGCAGTCTTACGACAGGGTACATAAGATACGAACCATCAAACACGACACCAGAGTTTCTTCCAAGCATTTCTCTAGCTGTGCTATAGTATAAGTGATTAATTATTTTAAGATGTCTGATTTCTAACAAAGTGGCGGTTTTAAACACAGTCAAACTCTACTTCACCTGCCCAGAAAATGGTTTTTAGTCATGTCCTTCAAACTTCCTCTTGCCTATATTCATTAAATGTTGTAGTGCTTCAAGAGGTATTTTTTCAAAAAAAAAAAAAAAAAAAATTTTAACACAAGAAAAAGTGTGAAGATTCTCGATAAAAATCTTTTCCAAGATCATTTTTGTAGGAACTTTAAGAACCAGAATTTCTAAGACCTGTGTCACTGAATTTTTGTAGCCTTAAATACATTGATAAATGTCCCCGTGTTTGAACTAATTAAAAAAGAAAAAAAAAAACTCAATAAAGAAACATAACTCATAAAATATATAACGTTTTATTTTAGCAGCAGTTGCCTCCCCTACAAGTTTAAACATGTATTTCTGTTTTACAAGAGGGTGGGGGAGGGAGAAAAATTATAAATTATTTTCTAGCTGAAGATGATGTAAAGTTTTAATCAAACTGGATAAATTAATTAACAATTTGTCTAATTTAAGAACATTGTACACTAAATCCGTCAGCTCAATACAGCCGACACTGTTAGCTCCCTTTTCTACTGCAGATCAACAATCTCATTCAATCTTTCAACCTCGACATAAGCCATTGAGTGTCAATCATTCAATTACTAAACAAAGAAAATGGCTGCAAGAAGACTGCGTCTCACGAACGTGTAATGAGAGGGTGGGGAGAGGTGGTTTCGCTCAAAGAAGGCCTGTAATCCTTCAATCAGCTGATTTACTTAGTCATAATACTGGGAGCAGCCTCCCTTTGTTTGGAAATCACTAATGTAGGAATGTGTTGCTCTGAGTTGCTCATGACGTGTTGATATCAACACTGACAGTAGATTGTCCTAATATTTAAATTGGGTTATATATTGTTTTAGGTACTCAAAATCGGCCAAAGTTTGTAATGTGAAAGAAAGATGACTAATTCATAAGGCTCTAATACGAGTATATTGAGATATATTTGTATCAAATATAATAGATAATTGAATGATAAACCAAATGTAATGACTAAATATGTCAATATATGCCATAATGTAACTTTAACCAGCAGTTTTTGAGAACAAGATTTGCTAAATAAACAGAGGCCATCTGAAATGCTAACTATAATTTACCAAAAATATAATTTTTGAGAAATGGCTGCCATGTAAACAAACATGGTTGCATCTGATAAAACATTTATTTATTAGTGAATTTTTTTTTATAAAAATTCTTTAAAAACAGATACAGTTTAAAACATAAATCTTTCTAAAGCTGTAGAATAATTAATAAAATATAATTAGTTACCTTTCTTTCACATAACTAAGGTCGTCCTAAGAAAATAGATTACCTTTATTTCCAATGAGAGAATAAAGTGTGAAATGCTTTGATAAACTTAAATAAACCGGGAGTGATCTCCCCTAAACTTTCTCGAATGTTCTTATATGAAACAACAGGGGATGGCAACTCTGGATATAGACATGCTTTTTAATCCATTTTAAATACTTAATCTTTTTAAAATAGAATAAAATCTCGTAGAAAAAAAATTGCACACCAAGTGAACGCCATATAAAATGTGCATAATAGTGCGGAATATTATTAGTACTTTATAAATTCATAGGCGCTTTTTGAGAAATCGGAAATAGTAAAAATTACCACTTCCTGTCAACGGAAATTACTCAGAATTTAACAGAAGACAGAGAATTAGATCTTTTACTTATAAGTGAAATTTCATTTACCTATCTGAAATAGTACTCAAGTTATAGGCTTTTGGAAAATTCAAAGTAGAAAAAGTTCCACTTCCGGTTATCGGTAATCGCTCAAAAGTAGATACGGATCTACGATTTTGATATAATACTTATATTTGAAATTTCATAAACCTAGCTGTAACGGTACTCAAGTTATCGTGTTTACACACACACACAGAGACACACAGACACACAGACACATAGACACACAGACATACGGACAAGATTGCAAAACTATGTTTTTCCGACTCAGGTGTAAAACGTCGAGATTTGCAAAAATCTCGATTTTTTTTTTTTTGCACGATTACAAGACTTTGTCTATATTATATGCTAAAACAGGTTATCAGATCGTTTGGTCCGTCGCTAGTCTCCCACAAATATGTTGGTCACGTGATGGATCCACCGACCTGAATTAAATGATGGATGACTGATGTAACAACATGTATTCTTTGTTGTTGTGGGTTAGCTTTCATACAGGAACACGAGCAACAGTGGCAACTTGAAATGACAACTTTATTTACACTATGTACAGATAAATCCGTGGTACATCCATATTTGAAGATCAACTGATATAGGTACAAATAATAATCACGACTCCAAGTCATGGAGACATCTTACATTCACTGCCATCGTTCCAGTCCCAAGTCCTAGCACACAACACCCGTTCACCTTTCGCTCTCTCTTTTATTCACCACTTTCTCTCCCCTTACGTCAATGAGCGATCTCACCCAAAACACGGAAAAACACATGACGATCGCTCAGACAGTCCTTCCGCTAGCCAGGTACTCTTCATTCATGCAAAACACAATATAATAAAGATACATAATAATACAGTCTGTGACACGTCCCCCCTTCGAATAAAATTTTGTGTAACAAAATTTATAAATACAATATTAGTAGGGCAGGATCATGTGCCAGACAACAAAAAATTGTGTACAACTCAAAGTAGAGTAAAATATATTCATTTTAGACTAAGCACTTGTAGTCATAAATTTATAGTGCATACAAATACAACAGTATGTAGTGACTATATCAGTGATAATTAAAATATGTCAGTGTTTTGAACAAAAACTTTAAATGTACAAGCATTATATTTAATATTTAATGCATCAATATACATTCACATAGGAGAAAAAAATATTTCAATTACCCAATAACTGTAGTATAAACAAGACAAATGAGTTTAATAAATTACCAAACGAGTCTGGTACATGACCTTATTACCAAACATAATACATAGTTGAAATTATCAAAGACTTAATTCAACTCATAATTTAAATAACTATATCCTATGTGGTAAAAAAAAAACTTCCTTATCATCAACGTGTGTTATTACCACGCATGAGTAATATACTTTGTTGTCTCCCCTAGTCGACCCATTTCAGTCATATCTAGGTCACAACACAACATTCTTGCCTTTCACAGGTATCGACTGATACAATTCATCATTGAGACTTCCGTCTTATTGTTATGCGGAATAAATAGTCTCTAACTTTTACTTGATTTACTTTATTCACTGTTAATTAATAGTATAGAATAGGTTTAACATAATACAGTTTTCATTCTTTTGAAATAGTACACAATTTATGTTTACTCAAACACATTATTTGATATTTATATATTACAGTTACAGACTGTATAATATTAATAAACTGTCAATTGATAATTTAATCTTAGCATCCTCTATAGCATGAGTAATCGTTCTCGTGCAGTTGACGATGACCTGTTTGCCATCTCTCCCTCAAATTGTAGCTTTTAGCTTTGCTACCATAATGTTTTCCTAGATTTCGTGTAACTCGTGTTACTTCATTTATTTTAATATTCTCCTCTGGTTTCTGAACAACGTCAGTAGTTATCTTACTTTGTGTACGTTCGTTTGGTTCATCAACCAACTTAATATAAATATTATGGCATTGCTTTGGCCTCTCATAATATGTGTTGCGTCGGTAACTTCCATTAGTATACCTATTCACACTTTTGTTATTCTGAATTGAACTTGATACATTATTTCTTAAATTACAGTATTTCTCACATGACTTTCTGTGTACATAATTGTTTCTTCTCTGATTTGCCAACCTATGCCAACATTGATTTTGGTAATGACCTGTTTTTCCGCAGTAAAAACATCTAGATTTTGGCTTCTTATAAACTTGGTGACCGTATTCATAGTTTGCTAAATTTCTTTTTCTTTCATTCTGTGCATTAATGACATTAATGACATTCTTATTAACATGTTGACTGTATTCATAGTTTGCTACATTTCTTTTACTTTCATTCTGTGCATTTTTATTAACATGGTGACCGTATTCATAGTTTGATACGTTTCTTTTACTGTCAGTTTGTAATTTATTGACATTGTAGTTTGTAGATATTTTTTCATCTTTCTTAACTTCCTTGTGCTTCTTTATTGATTCTAGTTCACACATAAATTTCTGGGTTAATTTCTCCATTTCTTTGTTAAATTTGTTCTTGAGTTCTAGTATATCTTCTTTATAGTTTGATTCCAATTTTCGAAGTAAATCTTCAATAGGTACGTTCTCTTCATTGTGGCTTATTAAGTTCACTGATTCATTAATCATCATTAGTTTATCACGATTCCTGCCATTCTCCGATGGACTTATTAAATCATCACTGCCATTGACTGATGGGCTTATTAAATCATTTTGACTGCCATTCACTGATGGACTTATTTCTTGTTTACTACCATTATCTGATGGACTTATTTCTTGTTGACTGCCATTCTCTGATGGACTTACGATACAACTTTCAATAATATTCTCGTGTACCTGCGTATCATTTAATAAAGAGTCAATCTTAAGACATTCTAATGTATCTGTCACCTTTAAATCATTATTAACTTCAACCTCTGTTTTATCCTTGGGTTTCAATTCTTCCTGGACTATGTTACTCTGTTCTTCATTCAAAAGGTTGCCAATATTTACTTCTTCAAGTTCTGCTTTAAATTCTGTCTGTTCACTTTCTAATTTTGGGTTTTCTATCTTAGCATCAAATTCTCTCATTACTTTTTCATGAACTAGTCTAGCCTTCTCTTTTTCTTCTTCTTCTTCTTCTTCTGCTTTCCTATTTTTCTCGTCTACCTCTTCCTCTGCTTTTCTAATATTCTCTTTTTCTTTTTCAAGTTGATTGGTTGCCCAGGCTATCTTCTTCTTCATCTTCTTGATGCCTAGATCCCTCGCCATTTCCATATATTCTTCCAGTCTTGACATCTTGACCATCGGAATGTCGAGCTCCTTTATTAGCTCTTTAAAATATGTACGACTTGACATTTTGATATATTTTCTATGACATAAAATATAAATTCATTAGTTGACAATAAAAAAGTTGACAATAGATAAATGTTAATTAATTTACAATACCCTTTCTTGGTTTCTGGCTTGTTTTAGTTGATTACAGACATCTGGTAATCCAAGAAAAGTTCATAGTACATAAATACGTCCAAAAATAGTTCACTTTGTTGATTCCAAAAAGTTGAAAAAATTCAAAATAGTTCTAGTAGCCTGTTACATAGTAGAAATTTGTCCAGTTTTAGATAAGACATCTTTAGGAACAGTTTAGGAACAGTTACAAAAATAAACTTGATCTGCTAAATCCAAACAGTAGAAAAACTTGAACAGCTAATCCATATAGAATAAACTGGAACAGCTAAATCCAAACAGTAGAAAAGAAACACTAAGACTTGATCGGCTAAATCCAAACAGAAAAAACACACAGACGATATTTACTCGACATTGGTGAGACAATATCGAAATAAGGTGATAGAAATTATCACGTTGATGACTTGACTTGAACAAAACGTCTGACTTGACTACAGCAACCCTTCTGACTTGAGTGTAGATAGATGACTTTCAAGAACTTGACGTACTTGGTAAACAGTGGAAGACCACAGACTGTAATATCTCCATTTCTGACATATGTAGCACCAATTCTTCAACCACTTGTGACATCATAAGTAACAGTAATACAATGTAGCAACATCACTTTATTGCCTCCACTTCTGACACCATATGTATCAACACGTCTGATAATAATGTAGAAACACTTCTTCAATTGCTTCTGACAATGTAACAGTAGTAGTAGACGCTCACAATGTAGCAACTGTTGTTGCCCCCACTTCTGACACCATATGTAACAACATGTATTCTTTGTTGTTGTGGGTTAGCTTTCATACAGGAACACGAGCAACAGTGGCAACTTGAAATGACAACTTTATTTACACTATGTACAGATAAATCCGTGGTACATCCATATTTGAAGATCAACTGATATAGGTACAAATAATAATCACGACTCCAAGTCATGGAGACATCTTACATTCACTGCCATCGTTCCAGTCCCAAGTCCTAGCACACAACACCCGTTCACCTTTCGCTCTCTCTTTTATTCACCACTTTCTCTCCCCTTACGTCAATGAGCGATCTCACCCAAAACACGGAAAAACACATGACGATCGCTCAGACAGTCCTTCCGCTAGCCAGGTACTCTTCATTCATGCAAAACACAATATAATAAAGATACATAATAATACAGTCTGTGACAACTGACATGGTATCATTGATGGATACCCCAGTCACGTGGTCAGCACGCTCGACTGTCTGGTCCTGAAAGTTTCCTCAAGTGAGACATAGTGAGACCGAACACACTGCCAAGTGTAAATGTAGAGAGGGTTACCGGAGGGGTGGGGAAGGCGGTGGGGGATAGGGGGAGGGGAGGGGGTGGGGGGATAGTGGGAGGGGTGGATTGCAATAAAATGACAGAGGCTACATAACTGAAATTCATTTTTAAATAGTAATACAATATATATTGTTTATATATATATATATATATATATATATATATATATATATATATATATATATATATATATATATATATATATATATATATATATATATATAATATATATATATATATATATACATATATATATATACATATATATATATATATATATATATATATATATATATATATATATATATATATATATATATAATATATATATATATATATATATATATATATATATATATATATATATATATATATATATATATATATATATATATATATATATATATATAGTAAAGAACCAGTATTGATCTTTTGTTTTCTATGCCTGGGTGTGAGTGCTTAAGAGACATTTCATCTGCTATAAGGTTTGATTAAAATGTCATCATCCTCTTCCCATCCATGTTGATCACGTGATTAAAATACGAGCCAATCGATCGATACCACGTGACATCCGCCTAAAGAAAAGTCTGGGTCTTAGAAAAATTGTCACCCGAGGCTGACCCACTGTCCTCTCTCATCACACGCGGTTTGATAAAGTATAAGTAGGGCAACATGTATAAATCCATATGAACTATATGTAGAGCAACATGTATAAATCCATATGAACTATATGTAGAGCAAAATGTATAAATCCATATGAACTATAAGTAGAGCAAAATGTATAAATCCATTTGAACTATATGTAGAGAGTAATAATATATAAATCCATATTTTGCAGTTTGACCCGAACAAAAATTTTGTAGATTTACTGTAGGACATGTGATGTATGAGTACACTGATTTATAAATGTTGCTTATGTATGATAGCTATGTACCATTGTTTCTTTATTCCACATTTTTAGTGCTATGTTACTGCTATGTGTTATTGAATTGTTTTATTTGTTTAAACGGCCAATGTGAAAAAAGGCCTTTGTGCCTACAATTGTAACCGTTGTTTGAATAAATTTGCTTTTTGAGTAAAAAGTGTTTTTTTGCTAATATAAGTACTACTATATTTTGAAAGACAATTTTTTTAAAATAATTGTTGTTAATAATAGGTCCACGCACACATATATTGTATTATTCCAGATTTCACGTGCTTGTTAATTTTTAACGTTAATCGGATCCTGCATTGCAAGACAGGTTCGTGTTCTAAACGGCTCACTGACATTAAATGTAAATCTTTTAAATGAAATTGTCTCCCTTTTGTAGCCTAGGCGAAGCCTTACCGGAACGGCAAATTAATTTTTATACAGTACAAAATGATTAGCTCTATAAGATGGAGGAAATTATTAAAAATGACAAAAAGCATGAAGGAAACCTTGAGAGTGTATGTAAATGTCTAGTGAGTACCATCGTTCCCAAGCAGAAGTAAGTGATTTTATTGATCCTGCTCGCCCCAAGTTGTCTCCCCTCCACGTTATCCCGGCTAAATATTCATCTGACCTCGAGTTATCTCCCGGTACTATTAGGCTTCAGTTTGGAACACTAACTTTAGGTCAATAAGATTTTAATTAATCTTGTCAAATACAAAGTCTAGCCCAGGAAAATTGTGGTTGAGAAATACAAAATTTAGGTGCGGAAAATACAAAATCTAGGTGAGGAAAATATTGGTTATTACAAAATTTAGGTGAGAAAAATGTTGGTTTTCACAAAATCTAGGTGAGGAAAATGTTGGTTATTACAAAATCTAGGTCTGAAAAAAGATTGGTTGCTAAATACACAGTCTAGGTAAGGATAACGTTGGATAGTTTTGAAATACAACATCTCGTTTATAAAAATGTTGATTCTAAAATACAAGTCTAGGTGAGGAAATGTCGATGCTCATGTCTATAGTTGTGTGGGTACTTGGGTTGTAAAAAAACTACAAGTTTTCTTCTTGTTGGAAGTTCTTATTTCTGCTAGAATAGAGGCAATAAGAGAGGTGCTGATATCCTCTTACATGCTGTCGAGTATGGCGGACATCAAGAGCGTTTGGAGTTCGGAACCTATTAGTATAATTTCTTTAATTGTTATTATTACTGGTGCAATTAGCATTAATAATATAATTTTTAGTGCATTATAAATTAGTTTGGGTCAGGGGCTCTTGTTAAGTGTTAGGGTTTGGGGTTTGGTTAGGAGTTGGAAGGGGTTAGGGGAATGGGTAAGATTGGGGATAGGGTAAGGGTTGGTTAGGGCTAGTGATAGTCTAAGAACATTATAATCAAGTATTTTTATAAAAGCGAATATTGAGAACCATGACAAAATTTGTTAAATAAGTATTTTTTGACGTATAGATCTACATTTTATGTACAAGTGCTTTTGTATTTCCTCAGACTATGTCGTGTTACTGTAAGGGAAATAAAGTATGTACTTACATAATCTCACATCCTGTCAGAGGAAATAAACACAGTTCTTAATAACTCTCACGGTTCAGATTACATATATATATATATATATATATATATATATATATATATATATATATATATATATATATATATATATATATATATATATATATATATATCTATATATATAAGTATATAAGTACATTTATCATCATACCCTTTTGGTAAGATATAGGTTGCCATTCTTTCATGAGATTATCGGATATTTGTAGCACTTCTAGCTGATAGGAATGGCTACATTATTAATTTCGTCTTTCAACGTGTGTGGGGGAGGGGGTGGTGTTGTCTTGAGGTAAGAAATGATCTATTTACGGTAGGCATCTTTTTCTGGTTTAGGACGCTTAGTTATTGCGTCATCATTCAGTCCAACTTGACTGTGCATCACCAAAGTCATTCAGTCCAACTTGACTGTGCATCACCAAAGTCATTCAGTCCAACTTGACTGTGCATCACCAAAGTCATTCAGTCCAACTTGACTGTCGATAAGGTCGTTAAGGACAAACGACAAAATTGTCGAGAATATAGAGATGGTTGTCTAATGTACTGTATAAAAACTTGTCTAGTCTTGTAATATAAGAGTTTATCAAGCCATGTTTTACACAATTAAAAACACGTCATTTATCAACTATATATCAGAGTGATTTGAGAAAACATTTCTGAACAGATCAACAAATTGAAGCTACATCTAGAATATAAACTGACTATGTTTGTATGCAGCGCTGTTGAACATAAAAGACACCTTTGTCTGATTGTATTTCGTCATTTCAAGATATATTTTACGTAAGTTAAAGCAAAACTTGAAAATATAAAAAAATAGTTAAACATATTTAAGAGACTCATTGAATTGATAAATGTGGGATTTTTCATTAAATCAAAAGAAAAAGATTTGATGAAAATCATTAACAATAATAGACTTAAAACTATTTTAAAGAAACAATTATTTTTGACACAAAGTATCTAACGTATAAAGAAGCTAAGATTTTAATGTAACTTTAATGATACATTTCAGTTATGCTTGTGTCAGTCATTAAGGTCGTAGGCGGGGGAAGATGTCGTGAGGACCGTGAGGACCGTGAGGACAGTGAGGACAGTGGGGACCGTGAGGACCGTGAGGACAGTGAGGACAGTGGGGACCGTGAGGACCGTGAGGACAGTGGGGACCGTGAGGACCGTGAGGACCGTGGGGACCGTGAGGACCGTGGGGACCGTGAGGACCGTGAGGACCAGTATAATCGAGAGTGGGATGGCCAATCGCGGCACCACCCCCAAGGCAAGCCTGTTGTTGGTGCTGCTGTCACGGATGGCGGTGGTGGTGATGGTGGTGGTGGTGATGGTGGCTGTCGTGGTGGTGATGGTGGTTGTGGTGGTCACTTCTCCCTGAACCAGCATACAACCACCACAAAACCACCAACCTTTGCCATCATCTCTTACAGCTCCTTGAATACACATAAACCCTGACAGATACAAGGCTCTGTATTGTTTTAATGAAGCCCGTAAAGAATATAAATTTTAAAGTCGTTTTAATTGTCGACTCTGGAAACTAAACAGATTGTAGATATTTCCTTAAAAAAGGGGGTTAATCTACGTAGTTAATCGGCGCAGTTTTTGTTTTTAAATCGGTATCTCTCAGCAAAAAAAAAAAAAAAAAAAAAAACCGACATGTTTTATCAGTCGAAGATCTTTTTTTTTATAAGAATTTATAGCAGCTTAGTAAGTCAGTACGGGCATCTGACGTCATCAACGGACACGGCAAGTGGGGAGCTTAAGGGTCGTCCGTTTATGACATCCACACACGGGGGGGGGGGGGGGTCCAAAAATTGACTTAGTGGACAAGTGGGTGACCCTAAGGTCAGATTCCAGTCCAGTCTTCCACACGATAAAACTAGAGAGAGCTAACTATTATAAAACTTTAATGCAATAAAACGCTGTAAACACTTACTAGTAAAATTATTTAACTAACAGAATATAAAACAAATGTTTAAAAACGTTCTAATAGCAAGCTTTTAACTGCAATGAAAATAAGATAATAAAACTAATTAGCTTTCTTTCCTAAAAGATTTGGTCGCTCATAACATCTTTTCCATATTTTAGCAACCAAAGCTTTTGTGAAAGAAAGCAAATTAGTTTTATTATCTTATTTTCGGTGTTTTTAAAGATTGCTATTAAAAGATTAAAAAAAAATTTGTTGTTTTATACTTTTATTGATAAAATTGACACTACCAATGCTCCAAGTAAAAGCATTTGCTTTAAAAGACTACCCGTAACTCGTGAAAGATGATTGTTCTTTCCTCCTTTGAACGAAATCTCTGCATTAGAAGTGGGTCAAAATTGAGTTACAAACAAACAAACAGACAAACAAACAAACAAATAAACAAACAAACAAACAAACAATTAAACAAACAAACAAATAAACAAACAAATAAACAAATAAACAAACAGACATTGCGAACAAAATAAAAGCTTGTCAAAAAGTATAACGAATTAAATATTCCAATGTATGCTATAGCTTCAGACATAAACCCGGTTAACTTGTAACTAACATAAAACTTACTTCAACACCAGTATTGGCAATTATAAAGTTTTAAAAGTTATTTTATCCTAAGTCTAGACGTACCCAAATAACACAATACTTCTGATGTCTTTTTCTCGACACAGCCTGGGCAGGCCTAGCCGGAACGGCTGGTTAAACATACAATAAAGTTACATCACAACGTTACATAGAATGTAATTTATAAATCACAAAAACAGTATCGACCTTTCTTTATAAACTATTTAAAATTGTCTTTCACACATTGGTTTAAGCCAAATTCATTAAAAAAGTGATGTGAACAATTTTTTTTTTTCCAAACATCTCTAATCAAAATGTATTTTACGCTAATATAGTTCTCTGTTGGATTAAAAATAAACCGGGGGTGATCTCCCCTAAACTTTCTCGAATATTCTTATATAAAATAACAGGGGATGGGAACTCGTGCTATAGACATGATTTTTAATCCATTTTAAATACTTAAAGTTTTAAAAATAGAATAAAATCTCGTAGACAAATTAATTGCACACCAAGTGAACGCAAAATAAAAAAGCGCATAATAGTGCGCAATATTATTATTACTTTTAAAATTTACATTAGTTTTTTGAGAAATCGGAAGTAGCGTAAAGTACTACTTCCAGTCAACGGAAATGACTCAAAATTTAACAGAAGGTAGAGAATTAGATCTTTTACTTACGTATGAAATTTCATTTATCTATCTGAAATAGTACTCAAGTTATAGGCTTTTGAAAAATTCAAAGTAGAAAAAGTACCACTTCCGGTTGTCGGAAATCGCTCAAAAGTTGATACGGATCTACGATTTTGATAAAATACTTATATATGAAATTTCATCAACCTAGCTGTAACGGTACTCATGTTATCGTGTTTACACACGGACACACACACACACACACACACACAGACACACAGACATACGGACAAGATTGCAAAATTATGTTTTTCCGTATCAGTGAGATGCAAAACGTCGAGATTTGCAAAAATCTCGATTTTTTTTTTTGCACGATTACAAGACTTTCTCTATACTTCGTATATACGAGAAAGTAAAAAAATACACAGAAAATCACTTTGTTCGAATCATCCCACAATTTAGCCATCCTCCCAGCGCCCGGGGCGGGCTAACCGTTTTTCGGTCCCATTTTAAAAAATTCCTAGATCTAGCTAATAAGTACAAGTCTGTTAGCTATTCTTACAAATTGGGAGACGGGACTAGCTATTAAGTATAATTCTGTTAGGTATTCTTAGGAATAGGGAGGCATGAACAGTAGATGAAGGAATACATGAAATAACAAATGGTCAGAAGATGACAATATATGACACAACAAATATCAACAACATATGGACAGTAGATGACAGAATACATGACACAACAAATATCAACAACATATGGACAGTAGATGACAGAATATATGACACAACAAATATCAACAACATATGGACAGTAGATGACAGAATACATGACACAACAAATATCAACAACATATGGACAGTAGATGACAGAATATATGACACAACAAATATCAACAACATATGAACAGTAGATGACAGAATATATGACACAACAAATATCAACAACATATGGACAGTAGATGACAGAATATATGACACAACAAATATCAACAACTTATGGACAGTAGATGACAGAATATATGACACAACAAATATCAACAACATATGGACAGTAGATGACAGAATACATGACACAACAAATATCAACAACATATGGACAGTAGATGACAGAATATATGACACAACAAATATCAACAACATATGGACAGTAGATGATAATATATGACACAACAAATATCAACAACATATGGTCAGTAGATGACAATATATGACACAACAAATATCAACAACATATAGTCAGTAGATGACAATATATGACACAATAAATATCAACATATGGTCAGTAGATGACACAATATATGACACAACAAATATCAACAACATATGGTCAGTAGATGACAGAATATATGACACAACAAATATCAACAACATATGGTCAGTAGATGACAGAATATATGACACAACAAATATCAACATATGGACGGTAGATGACAGAATATATGACACAACAAATATCAACAACATATGGTCAGTAGATGACAATATATGACACAACAAATGTCAACAACATATGGACAGTAGATGACAATATATGACACAACAAATATCAACAACATATGGACAGTAGATGACAGAATATATGACACAACAAATATCAACAACATATGGACAGTAAATGACAGAATATATGACACAACAAATATCAACAACATATGGTCAGTAGATGACAGAATATATGACACAACAAATATCAACATATGGACGGTAGATGACAGAATATATGACACAACAAATATCAACAACATATGGTCAGTCGATGACAATATATGACACAACAAATATCAACAACATATAGTCAGTAGATGACAGAATACATGACACAACAAATATCAAAAACATATAGTCAGTAGATGACAATATATGACACAATAAATATCAACATATGGTCAGTAGATGACACAATATATGACACAACAAATATCAACATATGGACAGTAGATGACAGAATATATGACACAACAAATATCAACAACATATGGACAGTAAATGACAGAATATATGACACAACAAATATCAACAACATATGGACAGTAAATGACAATATATGACACAACAAATATCAACATATGGACAGTAGATGACAATATATGACACAACAAATATCAACAACATATGGTCAGTAGATGACAATATATGACACAACAAATATCAACAACATATGGTCAGTAGATGACAATATATGACACAACAAATATCAACAACATATGGTCAGTAGATGACAGAATATATGACACAACAAATATCAACAACATATGGACAGTAAATGACAGAATATATGACACAACAAATATCAACAACATATGGTCAGTAGATGACAGAATATATGACACAACAAATATCAACATATGGACGGTAGATGACAGAATATATGACACAACAAATATCAACAACATATGGTCAGTCGATGACAATATATGACACAACAAATATCAACAACATATAGTCAGTAGATGACAGAATACATGACACAACAAATATCAAAAACATATAGTCAGTAGATGACAATATATGACACAATAAATATCAACATATGGTCAGTAGATGACACAATATATGACACAATAAATATCAACATATGGTCAGTAGATGACAAAATATATGACACAACAAAGATCAACAAAATATGGTCAGTAGATGACAATATATGACACAACAAATATCAACAACATATGGACAGTAGATGACAATATATGACACAACAAATATCAACATATGGTCAGTAGATGACACAATATATGACACAATAAATATCAACATATGGTCAGTAGATGACAAAATATATGACACAACAAAGATCAACAAAATATGGTCAGTAGATGACAATATATGACACAACAAATATCAACAACATATGGACAGTAGATGACAATATATGACACAACAAATATCAACAACATATGGACAGTAGATGACAATATATGACACAACAAATATCAACAACATATGAACAGTGGATAAAAGAAATGTCCGCGGGCTGACACAAAAAAGTTTGCACATTATTTTAATTCCTTTTGTTTCGCTCTTAAGTGAGTATTCGGGCTTTTCTAATTATTATTTATTAACTTAATTAATATGTGCCAATCAGCCCTTTCTTTTTCGTGTTGTTTGCACCAACTTGGGCTTGCCTGGGGCAGATGAACGTCTGCTGAATGTTTGGGACAGACCAAGGCTACTCGGCAAAACATTGGCTAAAAATGCTTTTTATGGAAAATTGGCTTTTAGCTGGAGAAATATGGCGCGACAAAAAAATAGTTCGCGGAAGATTTTGTTATTCTGTATGTTTTTCTGTTTGTTTGCAGAAAGAATTTGTTTCGGAATAAATAAATGTTCGCAAAAAGTTCGCTAGAAGTTCGCCGTCATTATTTTCTCTTTAGTTGGTGAAGTTTTCATTTGTCGTGATTGGTAAGGAAACAATTTGGCTTTAGAGATAAATTCCTTTGGTTGAGTTCCATTTGTCATCGGTATGGACCAGTATAGAAATAAGGGATGGGAGGGGGTAGCTTAGTGCTATATATGGGTGAAGGTCAGAATCTGACTGGAAGAGTGGGTTTAAGGGTCTGTCTACGACTGTCTATGTCTGTCTATGTCTGTCTAGTCTGTCTTGGTCTGTCTATATATTTATGGGAATGAATATTTTTCTATGTATGATTAGAACTGTGTTGGTATACGAAGGAATGTGTTGCTATGTATGATTTGGTCTGTGTTTATATGTGTGGGTAGGTGTGTGGGTCATGTTATGAAGCAGTGACTTACGTTGATCAGGCTAATGATGGTACATCCTTTAGTTTGTCCCGTATCATGTCAAAGCAAAACAACCTGCCAGGGCATCAACCATTTTAATTTAACCAGTGAATTGACCAGTGGATTAACTAGCGAATTGATTAGTGAATTGACCAGTGAATTAACCAGTGAATTGACCAGTGAATTAACCAGTGAATTAACCAGTGAACTGACCAGTGAAGTGACCAGTGAACTCACCTGTGAACCACGCTGTAAACCACGCTGTGGGTGTACCTGAACTCCCCCCACCCAACCCCCCCTCCCCCCATTACCCCACTCCCCCCCATTACCCCACTCCCCACCGACCATTAGCAACCATCAGGAATCAGCCACAGAGATCTTAAGCCTTTCTATTCAGAGCGGCAGATAACAAGACGAGACGAAGTGTTGGACAGAAATACATACATCCTTCATCCCTTAGGAAATACATATATTTTAACCCACTCTGTCTCGGGTTATCTCCCATCTGATTATTTTGTGGATAGATCGATTGTAATACAGGTCTTACAAAAACAGGTGAGGTAGGCAAGACAGGGGAGGTAGGCAAGACAGGTGAGGTAGGCAAGACAGGTGAGGTAGGCAAGACAGGTAATACATGTGTGAGGTGAGACATGTAATATAGGTGCGATGTGGTGTGAGGTGAGACAGGCTAGTACTCACGTGGTTCTGGTACAGCTTGTGCAGATGTCCCTTCTGGTTGACCAGTGGCACCACGATGACCGCTGCCAGAACGGCGGCCATGAAGACGGACAACATGACGACATACCGGCATCTCTGCTGGGTCAGGTTGGACAGGCAGCGGGGCTGGGTCAGGCTGGGGAAATGTGTAAGGACATAGTAATTAACCTCATTAAACCCACGTTGTTTAAACTATGCTAGTGCTCATCTAGTTCATCAATTTTTTAAGTCATTTTCCGCTGGCCCCATCATCACAGTTGTAACCGATCTGAAGGTTACCGTAGAAAGCCAGCAAAGTCAATATGGCTGTCTTTTTATTTTACACGTCACCAAAATAATCATCACACACAGCTGTTGAATTGCACCAGCATTAAATTACCATCCATCAACACAAACATTAAATTACCATCTACCAACAAAAAGACTAAATTACCATCTATCAACACACAAACTAAATTACCATCTACCAATATAAAAACTAAATTACCATCACAAAAACTAAACTACCATCTACCAACACAAAAACTAAACTACCATCCACCAACACAAAAACTAAACTACCATCTACCAACACAAAAACTAAATTACCATCTACCAACACAAAAACTAAATTACCACCCTCGTCATTAATCTAAAAACACCCATGACTGCCTGTCAACCAAAAAAAAAAATGTTAACACATTTTTTGGTCTAAATTTGATTTTTTTATCAGGTCGATACCGTCCATTATGTGACGTCACTTTTAGACTTTAAACCAGATTCGCAGCCATAAACTGTTAAGGGAAATGTTGGCCGAAAGCCGGTATAATGGCCCGTATTCAGCGTTAGGTGGCCAACATCATGTTAGATGGCCAGTATTCAATGTCAAGTGGCCAACATCATGTTAGATGGCCAATATTAGGTTAGATGGCCAGTATTCAATGTCCAATGGCCAACATCATGTTAGATGGCCAGTATCCACTTTAGATATGTTCTGTATAAATGCACGGGTAACTATATAATGTAATGTAAAAACAAACGCAGTTAAATTTTGCCCAGACTACCACTAACATGGGGGGGGGGGGACTGGGGGTGAGAGTTCTGCTCTAGAAAAATAGAAAAGACAGAATGACATATTTTGATATCTAGATAATTAGTTTCTCTGATACGTTAAGAAAATCAATCGAATTCAGCGACAGAGACGTCATCTTTTAAGTTGTTGTTTTTTTCTTCATGTTTACCTTGACATACATTGACATACCTTGTCGTTCTGTCACTTTTCAGGTATGTCTAGGTAGATTTTAATGATGTTTTAAACCTCGCCCCCCCCCCCCCAGGCCAAACTTGGAGTCAGATGGTATGTGGGTTAATGTACCGTATACCCCAGGGGTAAGGATTAGCTCTCAGAAATAGATTTTATAATTTAGTGATGTAACCCCACAAGTAACCTCACTGAACTTGGTACAAGGAAAACTGTTTGCACAGTTATTTATTTTAATGTCACGACTTAGAGATATTTTTTTTAATGTCACGACTTAGAAGAATTGTTTTATTTGTGACACTTTGTTTGTGCCACGGGCACCGAATGACTGACAATGTCAGTAGTTATCGCCATTTTTAAAATTCAGCCTTCTTGAGATATGTCACCATTTACTTAGTCCCCTTAACCACCACGCCCCCCCCCCAATGTGTCACCATTTCCTTAGTCCCCTAAACCAGCCTCCCCCAATGTGTCACCATTTACTTAGTCCCCTAAACCAGCCTTCCTACAAAGTGTCACCATTTACTTATTCCCCTAAATCAGCCTTCCCCAATGGGTCACCATTTACTTAGTCCCCTAAACCAGCCTTCCCCAATGTGTCACCATTTCCTTAGTCCACTAAACCAGCCTTCCCCAAGGTGTCACCATTTACTTAGTCCCCTAAACCAGCCTTCCCCAATGTGTCACCATTTACTTAGTCCCCTAAACCAGCCTTCCCCAATGTGTTACCATTTACTTAGTCCCCTAAACCAGCCTTCCCCAATGTGTCACCATTTCCTTAGTCCCCTAAACCAGCATTCCCAATGTGTCACCATTTCCTTAGTCCCCTAAACCAGCATTCCCCAAATGTGTCACCATTTACTTAGTCCCCTAAACCAGCTTCCCCAATGTGTCACCATTTCCTTAGTCCCCTAAACCAGCTTCCCTAATGTGTCACCATTTCCTTAGTCCCCTAAACCAGCATTCCCCAAATGTGTCACCATTTACTTAGTCCCCTAAACCAGCTTCCCCAATGTGTCACCATTTCCTTAGTCCCCTAAACCAGCCTTCCCCCAATGTGTCACCATTTACTTAGTCCCCTAAACCAGCATTCCCCCAATGTGTCACCATTTACTTAGTCCCTGGACTTGTCTAGATCACAGACATTGATTTGTTTTGAAATGTCAACGCGGTCCTGTAAACCAATTAAGTTTCAGACTTGTTGGTGCGGCCTTAATTACAAGCTCAAGAAAACGTATACAGCGTCACACTGTAAAGAGGGGGGGGGGAGGGAGGAGGGTGACGGGAGGAGGTGCCAAAATGACAGGTCTTAGAGAGTTTGGTTGTTCATAGTCCTAGTGTTTGTTGAGCTGTTTACGTCGTGCAGTGGTAGTAGTGGATCGTCTCAAGGGGGGGGGGGGGGTCCAATTTTTACCCGGGGACAAACTTTCGATTTGCACCCCCCCCCCCCCCAACTTTTGATTTGCACACACCCCAAAATTTCGATTTCCACCCCCCCCCAAACTTTCGATTTGCACCCCCCCTCATACTTTTTGTATATATATACCGAGGGGTCTATGGGGGGGGGTATGACCCCCCCTAACCCCCCGCCTACGCCACTGGTAGTAGTGGTGTAGTAATGTAGTATTGTAGTGGTAGTAGTGGTGTAGTAGTGTAATGTTGTAGTGGTAGTAGTGGTAGTAGTGGTAGTAGTGGTAGTAGTGGTAGTAGTGGTAGTAGTGGTAGTAGTGGTAGTAGTGGTAGTAGTGGTAGTAGTGGTAGTAGTGGTAGTAGTGGTAGTAGTGGTGTAGTGGGGTAGTGGTGTAGTGGTGTAGTGGTGTAGTGGTGTAGTAGTGTAGTGGTAGTAATGGTGTAGTAGTTTAGTGGGGTAGTGGTTTATATCTGTTGTTGTAATGTTATATTTGTTGTTGTTGTGGTATTATATATGTTGTTATTGTTGTGTTATATCTAACGTTATTGTGATGTTATATCTGTTGTTGTTGTAGTGTTTCATCTTTTGTTATTGTTCTATCACATGTGTAGTTATATTTTTTTTATTGTGTCGTTGTGTTAATTTTTGTGCTGATTGATGTCTCTGTGTTGTATCATGTTGATATTGGGATATCATTTTAGTAGCAATGACATGACACCTTTTGTCATCTTCTATACAGTCCTGACATCTGGATGACCTATTTGTAGCATGTTGTGATAATGTAATCTTCGAACAGGCCTTAAAGATTGATGACATGCGCATGTCATGTCTTGACAACTCTCTGTCATGAGACCTTGATAGTAGGCCTAGTCCTGACAATCTGATGACACATATCTATGACATTGACATTTCAATTATCAACTGTGGGCAAACGTCATGGTATTCTGTTGGCACTGACATCATGATGACACCGGCATGACAGGTAAAAACAAATATATCTTGTGACATCTTAGGTGTGCCAATGTCCCTACAACACAACATAATCCCCCTCCTCCCCCCCCCCCCCAGTAAAGACAACGCCAGTTTTAAAAAAGTTAATGGCAGACGGCAGATGATGACGGCACGCTGTAGTTCCAAAAACCTCCGGCCGTCCTGTACTTCTAGAAGGGCGTAATGAAATTGTGCACTGGTGCAATCCATTATTTGCAGCCCCCCTCCCCATCTCGCATCCCCGCCCTCCCCCCAATGGTGCACTCCATTATTTGCAGCCCCCTTCCCCCATCTCACATTCCCCCCCCCCCCCTGCTGTTTATCAGTCCCAAACATGCTTCCAGAAAATCCTCTCCTACTTAATAATATTTCTCCAAATGTTTTTGGTCGAAGTTTAATAAAAATATTTTTTTCCCAAAATAATTAAAAGAATTAAAACATTTTCTACAAAAAATAAAAAAATAATTAAAAACTTCTGAATGTAAAAAAACGAACCGGAAGTGTTCAGAAATCACGTTTCTATCGTATGGGTCACGTTGCATTATTTAGGTCACGTTGCTCTGTGGCCAATATTACTTGAAGGATATTTAGGGCTTTATATGCCACGTTGTTTTGTGTCACGTTGCTTTAAACGACACGTTGATTTATGTGTCACGTTGTTTTAAGCATCACGTTGACTTATATGCCACGTTGTTTTATTGGTCACGTTGCTTTAAGCATCACGTAGACTTATGTGCAGTGGCGTAGCGAGGTCGGGTGTCACCGGTGCGGCACTTAATGGTGTCACCCCCCAGAGGCGTAGCGACCCTTCCCGGGGACAAACTTTCAAGTTTTCGATTTGCACCCCCCCCCCCCCATCAAACTTTCGATTTGCATACCACCCCTCAAGTTTTCGATTTGCACCCCCCCCCCCCCTCAAACTTTTGATTTGCACTCCCCCCTCAAGTTTTTCTCTATATATTTTGCTATTTTTTTGCCTTGGTGTCACCCCCCTAAATGGTGTCACCCGGTGCGGTCCGCACCCCCGCCCCCCCCCCCTCGCTACGCCCCTGCTTATGTGTCACGTTGTTTTAAGTGTCACGTTGCTTGAAGCATCACGTTCACTCATATCTCATTTTTTTTAATTTCAATAGACACAACTGAAGATGCTACTAACGAAAAACTTTTGATATTAAAATGCAATAGCCTCTAAACCATGGCTTTTGTTACACTAACACCATAATCTCTAACTACGGCTCTGTTTGCCTCTGTCAGTTTTAGTAGCCTCGTTATGGTAGTACCACCTGACCGATGACGTCACGGCACGCGATCTCGTGGATGTAACAAACGACTTCCGGCTGCTCAGCGAGACAGATCATGTTAATTTTTTCACCAGCATCAAAGCCGTTATAGCGGCCTTAAGAATTGGTTGTTAGTTTTGGCTGGGCACTACAGTATTCTGTTCGATGGTTACATACAACAAAACTGTATGGGCTAGATGTAGTACACTATTGTACTCTAATGGCTAGATTACACTACAGTACTCTAGTTGCCAGAGTTTCTTCCAGGAAACCCCACTCCCCGAAGAAAGTCTACCGCGCCCCCCCCCCCCATCCCCCCGAACGAAACGGAATTTATAAAGTAAATATATACTTTTAACAGTGTGTGCCCCCCCCCCCCCCCTGAAATTTTAGTCCGCCCCCACCCTTCCAACAATTTCAAGCGCGACCGCCGTAGAAAAAAGTCTGGAAGAGACACTGCTAATGGCTAGATGTACACTATAGTACTTTAGTGGCTAGATCAGTGTTTCTTTTAGACATCTCTCCGGGGGGGGGGGGGGGAGTGCACAACCAACCAGCGCACGTTCACATCCAAGCTCCCTATCCTGGACGAAATCAAATAATCCTGGGGTATTTGGATACTAGTACTTTATTGGCTAAATGGATGCTATATGGATGCTAAAGTACTAATATGGCTGGATAGATAATAGTACTCTGTAAGTCTGATAGATACTTTAGTACTCTAATATCTAGATGGGTACTTTAGCACTCTAATATCTAGATGGGTACTTTAGTACTCTAATATCTAGCTGGGTACTGTAGTACTCTAATATCTACATAAATTCCGTATTTTATTTCTGACAAAATGAGCCGACCCGTCTAACTAGTAGAGGAGGTAACTCTAGGGCTATTTTTAGCTACTGGCAGACAAGTGATGACAAATGATGAATGAATGACGTATGACCACGTCGATCAACCATCGACTATCCTGTTGCTAAGTCACACAATGATGCAGATCCACGACAAAAAAAAGGTTGGGAGAAAAAATGGATTAATTCTGTTGAATTCTTTCCAATCCGTCCACAGAATGTCTGAAATAACTCAAGCGCTAGGAAAAAATTATTTGGAAAAAAAATATATGATATGCACATATTTATCGGACACCCTGGCACCCAGATATTGGTCTGCATGGCGAGAGAAATCTGGCAAGTCTGGGCAAAACTTACCTCTGATCTCGTTTAATCTCGTTACGTGTTTATTTGGCCTCCAGTTTACCATTTTTATTGAACAAGCAGACGGCCTAAAAATTCCGGCGGTAACCAGGGTATGTTACAAATACCAGACACGCTTACAGAGGCGTTGGTGGGAGTTAGTCATTACTCAAGGGGGGGGGGGGGTACTTCAAATGTTCCATAATATATATATATATATATATATATATATATATATATATATATATATATATATATATATATATATGATATATATATATATGATATATATATATATATATGTTACGGTCAAAGCCCGAAGTCGGCCAATGCTAGGATTGGCCGGCCAATCCGCGCATTGGCCAATATCGCCTCCCATAGGTCGGTCAAAGTCCGAAACTTTGCTTCATTTCGGCCTTTGGCCGGCCAATCCGCAGACTGGCCATTGTGGACCGGCCAAAGTCTGAAATAGCTCTTGATTTCGGCCGGACTGGCCATGGTGGACCGGCCAAAGTCTTAATTAGAAGATCATGAGCAGATTTTTGTTTTTTTTTTATGCCGGTAGGATCATGAAATTAAGTCTTTATTGATTATTAATTAAAGTAAATGACAGAAACATTCAAATTTTTTATTGTACTATAGTCTCAATCAATCAATATTATCATTTGTTACAACAAGTTGAACTTTTATGGCATTTAGAATTACATAGCAGCTTGTTATTTTTACACTTGCAGCGATTTGTTGTGCACTTGGTTGTGCAATTGCAGCGAGTGTAGCCTTGGCCCCCAGTCAATGATTGTGAAGATGCGATGGTTCGTAGTGATTTTTCCTCAGTGCCAACTGACGACAATAAGAGCAGTTTTTCGTGAAGAATTGAAAACTCACTTCTAGCATACAGTTGTTTTAGAACACCATGTTCCGTTCCTAATTTGTAAAAACCGCCCTCGACGCTCATGACAACCGCAATCACGCTTCGGGGATCACCGCGACCTCTGTCAACATCTGGAACACGGATGCGTACATTGTCACCCACTTCACCATCTTTAAATTTTGTATTTGATGTTTTAAGCATCTTAGCACCTTGATTTTGCAAGCCAGTATGAGCTGCTGACCTGTGTTCCATGATGTCTTGTTTGTTGTGACATAATCTGCAGGTAATGTTCCCTCCGTACCCTTCGTCTGCGTCATTGGGTATTCCACAAATAGCATGGACATCGTTGCCACAGGATCCACAAGATTGAGCTGCACTACAATGTTTTTCACAAACTATACAGAATCTGTTGGCCACATTATTGTCACGCAACTTTTCTGGACGTTCCGCCACGGCAGTAGATGTGTTAGCTGAGGATGTAGTTGCATTTATTGCAACCTCCATTTCTTGTTCAATGTTCTCAAGATCTTCCTCAGTAACTATTTTATTGAGAGCCTCTCTTGGTAGATTTGAAGTGCTAAGTCCCAATTTTGCTTTGCATCCAAACAAGGCTTCGTATGGTGATTGTTGGATTCCTTGATGAAAAGAACGATTTTTCATAAATTGAATGAATTTGAGACTCTCAGCCCAATGAGCTGATTCATTTGTTCGCATCCATGTCATCATCATGTTTAGAACATCTTGGTTGGCACGTTCTACTGAACCTTGGCTTTGGCTATGCCTTGGTTTTCCGTGAACTAGTTTAAGTTCAGGCCACATGTTCTTTAGTTCAGAAATAACTTGATTAACAAATTCTCTTCCATTATCTGATTGAAGCACACTTGGGGCACCAACAGTCGTGAAGATATCCAGCAGCTGGTAAGCAACTTCTTCTGCTCTTTTGGTTTCCAAAGCGCGCAACAATATGAACTTGGTTAAATGATCCTGGTAACTGAGTATAAACTTGTATTTGCCGTCTGGGTTACTTTGCATATCAATAAGATCTACTTGGCATCTTGAGTTAAATTCTTTAAATATCAAAGGTTTGGAAACAAGACCTTTCTTGGGATTAGACAATTTTGTCTGACAAGGCTTGCACAACCGAAGATACATAGTAATGATTTCTTTGGTGATATTTTTGTACTTTCTCTTGAGCTCTTTTTCCATCCTTGTGCGACCTCCATGTCCGATTTTCAAGTGAGTTTCATTGATCAAGTCGAACAACTCTTCTGAGTGCACATAGTACTAAATAGCACCATTGTCTTCTGTTAGTGGTACAATAAGTTTTTCTTTACCGTCAACTTCAATAACATCATATTTGTTTAGTCGACGATAGTCAACAGTTTTTTTGTCTGCTTTGCTTTAGCCTGTTTAACGTCCTCTATAATAGCAATGTATTTGTCTTTGCTGAGAATAAAGCTATTGTTTGATTTTTCATGCAGTACTGTAGTCAAATGATCTAAAAACATAGTTTTCATGTCAAACGTTGGTTCGATATTTGCATTTTTTTCTTTTGACAGCCATTTGCTATGTCTGTCTCATAGTCTGGCGGCCCTTTTGCTCCATGTCGCCTTGCATATAGAATGCTATACAAACAAGAGCTAAACAATACGTTACTCACAATGAAACCGCACCCAGAATAATTAAAACGCGATCACAACTTAGTCTAGATACAACATTGGCCAGGACATCCCGGCCAATGCACAAAATAAGCTGTCAAGTTTAAGTACTTCGGACTTTGGCCAGTACGTCCCGGCCAGTGCGCGCATTGGCCGGCCAATGTACGAAATACGATCTTAGTTCTAAGTTCTTCGGGCTTTGGCCAAGAGAGCCGGCCAATCCGCGCATTGGCCGGCCAATCCGGGGTTTGGCCGCACTTCGGGCTTTGACCGTAACATATATATATATATATATATATATATATATATATATATATATATATATATATATATATATATATATATAGATATATATCGATTTTAAAAGCGTAAAGCTGTTGTTAATATGACATTGAAAGTTACGAAACAGTTGATATAAAGTCACACGAATATACAGTCGTCAGTAGATGGAGTTCAAGTAGAAGAGGGGCTGATTACCACCTCCTCCCCTTCCCCTCCCCTTACTCGTATCTGAAACAAATAACTTGTGTATGCACAAATATTTCACAAAACGCTTCCGACATCCGACATTAAAGACTAGGCAGACAACAGACAAAATGAGACACAGTTCAAAGACACATAAACACCAGACCTATACAACAGACAGAAAACAGACAAAAAATAACAACAGACAGAAAAAACAAATGGAACACGCTAGAATTCAGACAAATAGATAAAGACATAAGAACACAGACAACCAACACAGACATACCAGACAGCAGACAGACATAGACATACCAGACAGACACAGACACCAAAAGACAGACTGTACTCACCATGAACAACGACACCGACCCCGCCGTGACGTCGACAGACTTAAATGTGAGTTTAACTGCACGTCACATCCTCGGTATGGTGCGGATGACGTCACAATGAAGTTGTGGGACATGACGTCATCAATAGAGTAAATCCGTGCCATTCACCATACGTCACGAACCACGTGATTGGTGTTCCATATGTTTAAAGGACACATGTACCACCACCTAGCAGTTTCCGTGTGAACTCTACACACAGTAATTACTTAATTATGCACATTAATTACTCCATCAGACACAATAACTCCAGTAGAATCCTAAACGTTAATGTTGTCTTGATTCAGGAATCTTCGTTGCCAAACTTTTTCACCTGTTTTATTCTAAAACAATGGGTGTGAAATGATAACACCTTTATCATAAACACCTTTAGATGGAATTCACCGAATTAACTACACAGTCATTTAAAACCATATTTTACAAACCATAAGATAAACTATACCAACACAATTACGACTGAGAAGCTATGGTATAATAGAGACAACAGTATCAGGTACCGACTCATCCAAAAATTGGGGTCATTGGCTGCTAGTGACGTTTTAATTTCGAAATGTTTGGCTTTGTTTAGGGCTAAGGATAGTTGTAGTCGTGTCCGTTATATCAGTAAATATTTGACCAAACATAGATCTTGTTATCTATTGTAGTGTCAGCATCAGGCACTGGTGTAGAAAAGCTCAATTATCTCCGATAATTATAATTGATTAATTAAACTAACAGAACCTGAGTAATTATAATATCTGTACTACAATTAACTCCTAAAAAAACGTAAACTTATGATTGAAGGTATTGGCTCTTATTACTTAGACATAAACACGGTAGCATAGTATCAACACACTATCAACACGTAATCAACACAGTATCAACACGTTATCACAGTCTCAACACAATATCAACACGCATCAATACAATACCAACACGGTATTAAAACAGTATCAACAAGGTATCAACAAGGTATCAACACGGCATAAACTCAATATCAACACGGTATTAAAACAGTATCAACACGGTATCAACTCGGTATCAACACGGTACCAACAAGATATAATACTGGAAAAACAAGGTATAAATACGGTATAAACTAGGTATTATTGTGGTACACACACGGTACACACACACGGTATACACACGGTACACACACGGTACACACCCGAGAGAATGTCCCACACAACTCACGTGTCACACATCTCACTGACGTCATGAATTGAACTCATCAGATCGCCTGATATCCTCCTTATGACGTCATGTGACGGCTGCTATCGCTACGTCACAGCGACAAGTGTCCCAGAATTCTCTAACAAGCCGGCGCTCACTGAAGCTGAAGACGACGAAATGTCAAATCTCCCTCGCTGGTGAGTAAAATATCAGCAGAGTGACCCGCCCCTGCCTTATGCTAATGGAGGCTGAGAGAAGTTTTGTTGTCTCCTGGGTAGGGCGGTGGGGGTGGGGGAGACAGACAAATGAAGATAGACAATCAGAGGGTGGACGGATAAATAGTTTCTCTAGATTTACAAACTAGCTCGTTTTTTCTCGGGGGGGGGGGGGGGGGGGCGCGTGTGGAGACCTGGTAGTCCTGTGACGTCATGTAGGATCAGGTGACGTCATAAATATGTCTTTTAGGACATACAGGTTATAAACTGCCATCTACACATAGTACATCCACACCATAGGACATTCACACCGCATATCCATACCACATATCACCCACCCCACATATCACCCACCCCACATATCACCCACCCCACATATCACCCACCCCACATATCACCCACCCCACATATCACACTCCCCACATATCACCCACCCCACATATCACCCACCCCACATATCACCCACCCCACATATCACACACCCCACATATCACCCACCCCACATATCACCCACCCCACATATCACCCACCCCACCTATCACCCACCCCACATATCACCCACCCCACATATCACACACACCTCCAACCTTCAATTTACCAAACCTTACCAATCAACATAAAAAATTTAAATCGAACTAACGCAACATAAATATTTCAGTTGAATACAACCATTACGACATCAAATGCTTGAAACATTATCCTCTAAAAGGTTTGAACGTCCAGTGATCTTATCACAACCTGTCCATGTCCTACCCAAGTTTACTTGGTTCAGTTGGCTGTCAACAGTTTCTGAGGAGGCTTTAGCCATCGTCGTCTGCCTCAATCACATTTTACCCCGGTCTGTTCTCTTATGGGCGATTTACACACAGCAGGATATGACGTCAAACCACACCAAACAATGCATCTAACAAGTCAAATATTAACCTGGCTAATTAATTTATAAAAATTATTTTGAAATTTAATTAACTCCATTAATCAGGCCAAATTATGTCAGCTGCTGACAGGGGAAGACAACCCAGACCTGCAGACGAACATGACGTCATCGTGTCATGTCAGAGCTGAAACGGTCGAGTTTTATCCGTCTGACCATTGGTCAGTTCCGTTTGGACTGGGGATCATAGAGTGATGTCCATCTCCTCAATGTGTGGACGGTGTGGTCCGAGTTTGGTAAGTTGTGCATACCTTAGGACTCAGATAACAATACAATTATTTTAATATCAAGAATTATTGGCTAACGTCTCAAGCACGTGGTCCCGGGGGGGGGGGGGGCGGGAAAAACACTACAGAGAAGTTTTAATGCCAAAACTACCGATTAATAGCAGGCGGCAGGCGCATGCGCAGAATGTCAATGACCGCTTAAAGGGAATGTTTTGGCTAATGCTAACATTCTACTCGTAGAGTTTAGTAACCTGACCACTCATTAGAACATTTGACCAATCATTAGAAAACCTGACCAAGCATTAGAAAAGTTGACCAATCATTAGAAAATTTGACCAATCATTAGAAAAGTTGACCAATCATTAAGAAAACCTAACCTGTCAATAGTGTCATTAGCTCTCATTTTTTTTTTGCCTCACCCCTCCCTAACCAAAAAACCCAACTTGTTCCATACATTTTACTTGTATGTGTGTGAGCAAGTGCGTATATGTGAAAGTGTTTATGCAAGTGTATGCGTACGCGTATGTGTACGTGTATGTGTACGTTTATGTATAAGTGCAGCTGTATGTGTATGTACAAGTGTATGTGTTTACGATTTATAAGCGGCTATTAATAAACTCGAGAAGGAATCTGCAGAAAGTACACAAAGAAGGCAAGCAGACCGGACAAAGAATGAAACAGACCAGAACAGACAACGAATGAAATGTTTACGATCGGTAGCCAACAGACTCCCGCTGTTTGACATGGAAATAAAACCGGATTGTTTTTGTTCCGTCTAATTGTCCGACCGGACACTTAAGTTGTCAGTTACACCAATTCTGGACCTTTGAATGGTGGGGGAGGGAGGGGGGGGGGTGAGTGGGCGGACGAACTTTGTCCGCCATATTGGACCGATTTATCGTGACCTATATGTCGAATCTAGGTTACATGGACTGTTTGTTTACGATGGCTCATGTACTGACTCTTCTAGTGGTTCGTCCAGTGACTTGTGGCTCGTCTAGTGATTCGTGGCTCGCCCAGTGGCTCGTGGCTCGTCCATCGCCCAGTGAGTCATGCCTCATCAAGTGACTCATGGCTCGTCCAGTGACTCGTCCAGTGACTCGTAGCTCGTCCAGTGGCTCGTGGCTCGTCCAGTGGCTCGTGGCTCGTCCAGTGACTCGTGACTCGTCCAGTGACTCGTGACTCGCCCAGTGACTCGTCCAGTGACTCGTGACTCGCCCAGTGACTCGTGACTCGCCCAGTGACTCGTGGCTCGTCCAGTGACTCGTGGCTCGTCCAGTGACTCGTGACTCGCCCAGTGACTCGTCCAGTGACTCGTGGCTCGCCCAGTGACTCGTGGCTCGCCCAGTGACTCGTGACTCGTCCAGTGACTCGTGGCTCGTCCAGTGACTCATGCCTCGTCCAGTGACTCGTGGCTCGTCCAGTGACTCGTGGCTCGCCCAGTGACTCGTCCAGTGACTCGTGGCTCGCCCAGTAACTCGTCCAGTGACTCGTGGCTCGCCCAGTGACTCGTGGCTCGTCCAGTGACTCGTGGCTCGCCCAGTGACTCGTGACTCGTCCAGTGACTCATGCCTCGTCCAGTGACTCATGCCTCGTCCAGTGACTCGTGGCTCGTCCAGTGACTCGTGGCTCGCCCAGTGACTCGTCCAGTGACTCGTGGCTCGCCCAGTGACTCGTGGCTCGCCCAGTGACTCGTGACTCGTCCAGTGACTCGTGGCTCGCCCAGTGACTCGTGGCTCGCCCAGTGACTCGTCCAGTGACTCGTGGCTCGTCCAGTGACTCGTGGCTCGTCCAGTGACTCGTGGCTCGCCCAGTGACTCGTCCAGTGACTCGTGGCTCGCCCAGTGACTCGTGGCTCGCCCAGTGACTCGTGGCTCGCCCAGTGACTCGTGACTCGTCCAGTGACTCGTGGCTCGCCCAGTGACTCGTCCAGTGACTCGTGGCTCGCCCAGTGACTCGTGACTCGTCCAGTGACTCGTGGCTCGCCCAGTGACTCGTCCAGTGACTCGTGGCTCGCCCAGTGACTCGTGACTCGTCCAGTGACTCGTGGCTCGCCCAGTGACTCGTCCAGTGACTCGTGGCTCGCCCAGTGACTCGTGACTCGTCCAGTGACTCATGCCTCGTCCAGTGACTCGTGACTCGTCCAGTGACTCGTGGCTCGCCCAGTGACTCGTGGCTCGCCCAGTGACTCGTGACTCGTCCAGTGACTCGTGGCTCGCCCAGTGACTCGTCCAGTGACTCGTGGCTCGCCCAGTGACTCGTGACTCGTCCAGTGACTCGTGGCTCGTCCAGTGACTCGTAGCTCGTCCAGTGACTCGTGGCTCGTCCAGTGACTCGTGGCTCGTCCAGTGACTCGTAGCTCGTCCAGTGACTCGTAGCTCGTCTAGTGATTGATGGCTTGCTCAGTGACTCGTGCACTGGCTCGACCACTGACTCGACCACTGACTCGTCCAGTGACTCGTCGAACCAGTCAATGCGAGCCTCTACTGTCGACCATATAGACGTACCAATGTGTGACCATTGAAAAGAAAAAATCAATCAATTGGTCGCGCCAGTTTCTATTCAAATCGGAACTTGTGTGGGGTGGTTGTGAAATGATTGAAGATGAAAGTAGAAATAAATCTCAAGTAGTTGTCGTACTTTTGGTAGATGAATGCGGCGATAATTGGAGGAGAGATCATCAAAATGTTTAAAAAATTAAATGTAAAAAGATTTTTTTAAAGTGAAAGATCGAACTTTTAAACTAAGAACGAGATAAACAAATTATTAAGGTCGAATATTTGTAAACAAAAACTGACAGCGATTTTTCTGGATTTCTGGACAAGGTCAAGGATCTTTAAAAAATGTCAAGTTATTTTTAGGCAAAAAGGTTAAAGTTCTTATAAACGTATCTAAGGATTGTTTTGACCAATGAAATCGTTGCACCAAAGGTTGTCCACTTGTTTCTTCATTCTATTTTGGTACAAGAAGGTACAAATACTGGTCAATTGTATTAATGCCATCCAAGTACAAATGACAAAACCCTCACGACATCAGATGACATCCAAGTACCGATATCCAAATCTACAGATGACATCAAAGTTCTGATGTCAAAACCTACAGATGACATCAAAGTTCTGATGTCAAAATCTACAGATGACATCAAAGTTCTGATGTCAAAACCTACAGATGACATCAAAGTTCTGATGTCAAAATCTACAGATGACATCAAAGTTCTGATGTCAAAACCTACAGATGACATCAAAGTTCTGATGTCAAAACCTACAGATGACATCAAAGTTCTGATGTCAAAACCTACAGATGACATCAAAGTACTGATGACAAAACTATCATATGACATCCAGGCAAAGATATCAAAACCTACAGATGACACAAAAGTGCTGATGTCCGAACAATCCCCACCCATCTAAGACTGGAAGGTTGAGAAACACTTGTGTTCCTGTAATCCACGTGAGTGTTTGATTGACCGCTCCCAGGGGGAAATGTGGGGGGGGGGGGGGGTGGCACGAACAACATCGCTGATGTCACAACATCGTCCAACAGGATGTAATTCTGCACGATATCTTGTGTGTGCACTCATCCGTGGAGAGGGCGCGTGAGAGGGCGCGAGATGGCTGCTGCACTGGCTGGAATCAACGGCTGACAGCAGGGGCGTGGGGGTAGGACGGGGGGGGCGGGGTGTAGGGGGTAGAAAGAACAGAAAAAACATCACAACAAATCCCAAATCACGGAGCAATGAAACACGACAAATCCAAAAGAAAGGGGCATTAAGCCAGCCAAAACCAAGACAAAAAAGGGGCATTAAGCCACAAAACAATCCAAACGAGAACATAAAAACAAGGGTAAGAAATAACATCACATACGACACAATATAAAGCTAAATCTGGAGGCAAAAAAAAGGAAAACTGTTTTAGTTTCAGGGTTAAAATATGTTCGGGATATGCTGATCATAATCGTGCAAAACATGGCAGATCTACACATCCCCTCCCTCTCCCTCTCTCTGTACCCACTACAAGTAACTAACAATTATTTTTATCCACCAACTCCGCTATTTTTATCCACCAACTCCGCTATTTTTATCCACAAACTCCGCTATTTTTATCCACCAACTCCGCTATTTTTATCCACAAACTCCGCTATATTTATCCACCAACTCCACTATTTTTATCCACAAACTCCGCTATTTTTATCCACCAACTCCACTATTTTTATCCACCAACTCCGCTATTTTTATCCACAAACTCCGCTATATTTATCCACCAACTCCACTATTTTTATCCACAAACTCCGCTATTTTTATCCACCAACTCCGCTATTTTTATCCACAAACTCCGCTATTTGTATCCACCAACTCCACTATTCCCACAACGAAGCCTCCACAGGATAAGCTGACGTTGAGGAACTGGATTCTCCTGATGAGTTTTTTGCCCCCCCCCCCCCCCCTCCCCTAACCTCTGGCCCGGTTGATCACTCTAGAAAACTTCCAGCAACTTCAGCTTGAATGGACTGACAGGCTATTGGTCAAGCCCTTGGTCAAGCTATTGGTCAAGCTAGTGGACAAGCTATTGGACAAGCTATTGGACAAGCTATTGGTCAAGCTATTGGACTAGCTATTGGACAAGCTATTGGTCAAGCTATTGGTCAAGCTATTGGTCAAGCTAGTGGACAAGCTATTGGACAAGCTTTTGGTCAAGCTATTGGTCAAGCTATTGAACAAGCTATTGGACAAGCTTTTGGTCAAGCTATTGGTCAAGCTATTGGACAAGCTATAGAAAAAGCTATTGGTCAAGCTATTGGTCAAGCTATTGGTCAAGCTATTGAACAAGCTATTGAACTAGCTATTGGTATTAAATAATCCTATCTAAAACTTCTCGCAGTTTCATGATTATTTATTTTTTAACCCAAAATCAAACAATTCTCCTAAAACTTCACCCCAATTATTTTATTGACAACCCCCCTCCCCTACCCCTCCCCCCCCCCCACACACAGTGTTGGGTAGGGTACTCTGACGCTCACACAAGGTCATCATGGCCAGCTCTTCAAGGCCAATGCAGTGTTTCTTCCAGACTTTCTTCTTCGGGGGGGGGGGGGGCACTTGAAATTTTCGGGAGGGGGGGGGCGGTAGACTTATTTCGGGGGGGGGGGGGCGAACACTGTTAAAAGGATATATTTTCTATATAAATTAAATTTTGTTCGGGGGGGGGGGGGCGGTAGACTTTCTTGATGCCTGGAAGAAACTCTGGGCCAATGTAACACATATTTAACGGAAACAAAAAACGTACGTTGTTTTTATACAATGTCTAACACGGCGGGCAGTGGCCGTCTGAGCGGTTCTGGGCAGGTGATAGGGTCAGTTCTTTTGTGTGAACTGACCAGTTGCGGCAGCGCCTTACTTCTGACACCCCTCCCCCTCTCCAAAGTAATATTTAATCATCGCCTGCTAGGGCGTAATAATCTGCTTACGAAATGGCGATGCCTGTATCCAATCAACGACCACGTCAATGTCGCTGTAATGTCGCTGCAATGTCGTCATCATATGGCAGGAATGTCGTGTTTGGAGGATATCAAGAAAAATGAAAAGATGGGATTAAAGGGGTTGGGTATCAGGACAGATTAGATTAGGCTAGACTAGACTAGTTGGGCTAGACTAGACTAGACTAGACTAGACTAGACTAGACTAGACTAGACTAGACTAGACTAGACTAGACTAGACTAGACTAGACTAGACTAGACTAGACTAGACTAGACTAGACTAGACTAGACTAGACTAGGACTGGACTGGACTGGACTGGACTGGACTGGACTAGACTAGACTAGACTAGACTAGACTAGACTAGACTAGACTAGACTAGACTAGACTAGACTAGACTAGACTAGACTAGACTAGACTAGACTAGACTAGACTAGACTAGACTAGACTAGACTAGACTAGACTAGACTACCATATTTTAGTAGATGACGTCATAGTTATCTGCCCGGTCGATGTTGTTGATTGGGATCGATATCTACAACAGTATGACAAGGGGTGGTTTTAAGTTGTTTTAAATTTTCTAAACAAGTTTCAATTGGTCCATATCAACCAATCTTTTTCCAAGTTTTCAGACCAACAATTTTTGTTTAACTCCCATCTGTTTGAGTGTACAGAAACATTAAGACAATTTACTTTGAAGTGTGACCTACCCAGCCTTGCAGCACCGGCCGAGGTTCCAGCACTCGTCTCAACATCGATTATTGTTAGTTATCCGGTATTCCTTAGTGTGGGGGAGGGGGAGTGGGGATGGCCGTAGCATAGCGAGCTGGAAATATTGGATGAGATTTATTTTGTTTAACACTATCGAGAAAATAGCAAGTGTGCGTTGTGCGTGTGTGTGTGTGTCTGATGGTTGTGTGTTTGTGTCAAGTTCGTGTGGATGAGAATGTTGTGTCTTAGGTTGCGTATGCGTAGATCTTGTAAGTGTGTAGTAGTATTTTTAATTTTAGAAATATAAAATAAAAGTCGCATGCAGTTTGACACCCAGAGTTCCCGAACGGCTATTTCAGCACTTGGTAGCACTTGGGTGGGTGGATGGGTGGGTGGATGGGTGGATGGATGGATGGATGGATGGATGGATGGATGGATGGATGGATGGATGGATGGATGGATGGATGGATGGATGGATGGATGGATGGATGGATGGATGGATGGATGGATGGATGGATGGATGGATGGATGGATGGATGGATGGATGGATGGATGGATGGATGGATGGATGGATGGATGGATGGATGGATGGATGGATGGATGGATGGATGGATGGATGGATGGATGGATGGATGGATGGATGGATGGATGGATGGATGGATGGATGGATGGATGGATGGATGGATGGATGGATGGATGGATGGATGGATGGATGGATGGATGGATGGATGGATGGATGGATGGATGGATGGATGGATGGATGGATGGATGGATGGATGGATGGATGGATGGATGGATGGATGGATGGATGGATGGATGGATGGATGGATGGATGGATGGATGGATGGATGGATGGATGGATGGATGGATGGATGGATGGATGGATGGATGGATGGATGGATGGATGGATGGATGGATGTGTGTCCGCAGCTTTAAGTCGTATCTCCTCCTCAACGAAGCAATATCGAGAACTAGTTCCAAAGGAAATATGTTAAGCAAGTTCCGAGGATGATTGTGGGTCAAAAAAATTCCCGGAATTCCTTCCTGGATTTCCCGGAAAAGCCAAAAAACCTCGAAAAAGTGCAGTTTTTGGCCCATATCTCGGCAACCAGACCACTTAGCGACTTGAAACATTTACCAATCGATTTCTGCCATAATTTAGAACAATATTGCCGAAGAAAGTTTTCAAAAATATCCTTTCGTTCGGTCATAAAAAATTAATTAAGGAAATTGCGCTTAAATTGTCACTAGACTTTTTATTAACTTGTTATATAAGCGTGTGGGTTTGTTTCGTTTGGTTGGTGGGGGGGGGGATTAGTCTCAAACACTTAACTTACACTAACTTACACTAACTTACAGCGTCAATTTGCCTTGACTCGTTGTCTGCTTCAGTATTAGTTTTCTTAATCGGCTTGCAAGGACTGACACAGATTTACAATAGTAATACTTCTTTCTCACATTTTCTTTCATTAATTTAAGATGGTTTAATTGTCATAATACAAATCGTCTAATTGCAATTTTTTTCAAACCCGGAACTTCAAATATGTAATTAAAAAGTTGTTTTTTTCCCCCCTAAAACTTGTTTTTATTTAGGAAGAACGCACAGAATAAAAAAAACTCATTGTTTTAATTTATGAAGCACACACAGAATAAAAAAAAAGTTGTTGTAATGAAGAATAAACAAAGTGCACACAGTAACATTTTTCAAAGTCTGGCAAACAGACTGTCTAAAATAGCGCCCCAGTAACACGAATCAACACCGACGTCCCAACAACCAAACCATTACTCATTGAACTTTTCGGTTTTTTTTTCGGCACCGTTCGGTCAACTACTGTTGATCCCACTCCAAATTGATTCATGTTGTTGGGGGAAGTCTGCCTGGGCGGAAACAGATGGTTATAAATTCGATTTTTTCAACGATCTAATGATCATCAAAAATTCGAGATATCATGGAAGAAATATCTTATTTATATCTGTACACCTTAGATATTTATTACCGTTAACAGTTTTCTGACTTTATTAGAGTGTAATGATAATTCCAGAATAATAAGTATAAAAAAAATTTAGAACGTAAAAATAAACTTTTATATTTTGTTTAAGAATATTATGAAAAACCATTGGTACTTTTAAAAACCTGCTCGATTCTTGAATTTTATTTTTAATCTTAAGAAACTGTGTCGTTGTTTTTCCCCTTGAAAAGTTTAAATTTATAAATGGGAAATAACTAACACAATTAGATTCACAGTTTATTTTTGACCTTGGAAAGAATGCTACTATGAATTTTCTACAAGATCTAATAAAGTTAGAAATATTCAAGAGTTTGGTTATACGTTAATTTTTTTTTTGTTGTCCAAACCTATAATTATTTGATCCGCAGGAATTTGAAAGTGGGAACTTACATTTTTTTATTCTCTTATACAGTGAAGTACACGGAGTGTAGGAGGGCGATTTGAATGAATTAAACAGCGAATACTAGAATGATAAATATTATTTGTTGTAAAATTGTGTCAAAAATATTAAACGTGCATTCTTTGTTTTTTAATTGGTGAAAGCTAATAGATAATTTTAGCAGCGGTAGAGTCATAAGTCGCTCGCCAAACGGTGCGGATCGCACCCCTTGTTTCCCGCCCTGTGGCGCTACTGTGAAGGAATCTATTAGATCTAGAATCGTCTATAAGTACCACTTGTTCGCTTCTTTTAATGGTCCACAATTAGGGTTAGGCTTGGGGATAGTCTAAGAAAATTTAGATATTTTTCAGAACTATTAAGTATCTTTCGACGTTTAGATCTACATTTTATGTAAATAAACGTGTTTATGAGGGGCAGGGGCGGATTAAGCTTCAGCGGGGCCCCTGGCTGAAACTTTTTCCGGGGCCCCCCTTAACTATATATATATATATATATATATATATATATATATATATATATATATATATATATATATATATATATATATATATATATATATATATATATATATATATATATATACATATACATATATATATATATATATATATATATATATATATATATATATATATATATATATATATATATATATATATATATATACTAGCCGTCCCGGCCAGGCCCTGCTCTGGCTTCTGTGAAAAACCTTTCTGTTAAAGACCATTACCTGTGTGTTTAGTAATCATCATAAACCCGGCATTGCCCACCCAAACCACAACCAACCAAAACAACAAAACGCAAACATAACGCTAACACAATTACAAATACAAACGAAAACAAAAACCTAACAACAAACCCAACCACAACCACCAATACAAACACAAAGAAAAAACAAACAAAAAAGCAAACGAAAACAAAAAACTAACAACAAACCCAACCACAAACACCAATACCAACAACAAAAAAAACAACGAGAAAGCAAACGAAAACAAACCAAATCCAAACGCAAAACCAACCAAAAACACAAATACAAACCCAAACAAAAAAAACACAAACAAAAACGAAAAAAGAAAGAACAAAAACGAACCAAATCAAAACGCAACCACTAACGCAAACCCACCTAAACACAAAGAAAACACTAACGCGAACATAAACGCCCGGGGCGGAATCACCTGTTTTAGCTTAATGAACGACTATAGTACCCCAACTTATTCATAGTCTTTTGCACTCACTTAAACGAACGCGCCTGTTTCAATTTAATGAACAATTTTAATACTCCAAGCTTATCCGTAAAATACCTACAACATTTGCACTTGATCAATCCCCGCTAATTATGTAATTATTTTTTTTCCCAACACCAAAACAAAGTAATAAAAAGTAAATTAATGCAAAGTAAATGCAATGGTTTTATAAAGGGAAGTAATTGTGTTTTCCTAATTTATCAAAGGGAAGTAAATGCTATAGGACTAAATAAAGACATAATTAGAATTTTTGTAAAAGATGATATTTTTTTTAAACTTGTGTTTAATGAACACGCCGACAATTATTACTATAATTTGAAAAATGAAAATTATTTCCCAACACTTTCAATAGTAATTTTTTAACTCATAAATTTAGAGAAATGCGCACGATAATATTATAACGCTTTAATCCATGGAAGACCAGCGACAAACATATGTATTACATACAGAACTGAGCTTTATATATTAGATATATACATGTAGTTTATATAATTACATATCACAAAACAGAAGCCTACCCAGAAATAAAGGTCGAATGGAATGTACTAAAGGTTAACAGAAGCCATGGCATAAACAAAAAATGTTACATTTAATGTAATGTTAAAATACATTGAGACATAAGAGTAAGAGCATTTAAAGTAACAATTACTTATTTACCAATGCAAAATAAATTATGAATACATACATTTATTACATTTCTTCTTACTTAGAACTAAAGACCAAGTAACTTTTATAGGGAACATTTTCGAGCTTTCCTGATAGCAAACTTTTCTATTAGTTCTGTACGTATAATTCAGTGAGCTTACAATGTCATTTTCTATGCTCATAAGTGAGAGCATACTAAGTCTCTGCTGTCCCATTGTGCTTCTAAAATATTTTTCTTTTGGGAAAATGAGCGCTCTCCGCTGCAGTTAGACGTCATCACACACAGATAAATTCGAAGAGCAATGTGCACATTTGGAAAGCTCTAAATGCACTTGAATCTATTAATAATAATTTTGAAGATATACACTTAAAAGTTTTAGCTGAGTACCCCAAAATATGGAAGAAGATTATGAATTCATTCTTTATTGGGCATAAAATATAATATTATATGAATGGTGGAAAACCTACGAGGGGGGTTAATTTTTCAAGATGGCCGCCGTTTTCATAGTTACCAAGATTTTTCCACCATTTTTTTAGTGAAAATGCATATGCGGATGTATTTTAATAAAGCTGTAAAGAAATAATTGTTTTCTAACGAGTATTACAAAAGATGCCATGCCATGCAAAAGAGTCTCATCCGGTTTTGTATTACCGTGAGGGACGTCGGTAACGCCTTTATTTATAGGCTTCTTCTCTCTTGGCCGGTTTGGCAATTCCTATAGTGCAATTAATACGGGTGACAGTGTGCCTTGAACAAGAAATGTTTCGCATTTTTTAAAATCTCTAAGCCACTCTGTCAAAAGGTCAATACTTAAAAAAAAACACTTCTGTGTCTAACCATCCTATTCGCTATATCAGACCCTCCCTACAACTGGGACGTTTTTTCCCAAATTTAACACCCATGTAACACATACTCTCGAAAAAAAAATCGTCTACCGTCAAGTTTACACCGTCCTTAGCCTATTAGTCTCTACTAGGCCTAGTCTAGTCTTATATTTATCTATATAAGCTACGCTATGACAATACGCAAACAAACCCTCATACAAATACCCCCACCCCCACCCTCCCTCAGCCTCGACACTAGGCCTATGTGTTTTTAAATGGTTTTCAAAACATTTTCTATCGGTAGGCCTAACGATGTCAGGTAGAGAGTTAAATAAGGCAACATTAAACATTAAAGATCAGAGAGTATCTGCACATTCACTGATAAAGCTTTTATTTAAGTGATGCTGGTTAATACTTGGTGAAATTTTAACTCATACTTCTGACATTAAAAAAATAATTTAACTAAGCTGTTAAAAAATCAATGATAAAGTAATATTTGCTGTAGTTGAGAAATCAAAATTTGGGGGCCCCTAAAATTCGGGGGCCCCTGGCTGCAGCCCTTTCAGCACCCCCCTTAATCCGCCACTGATGAGGGGGGGGGATTTAAATTTCCGGGGGGCGGAAGCTGGTTTAAAATATTTATTTTGTATACGAATTCTATTTCGTTTGGGAGGCGGCACTAGACATGTCTGAAAGAAATTGTTTACGGGAGAAAAATACGTGTGTGTTGATCTCTGGAGGGGGAATAACTCGTATTTTAAGAAGCGCGATAAATAATATAGAGTAGGTTCCCTTGAATTCCTCACCCGTATAAAACAGGTAGATCTACATATTGTTAGAAAAATGTGATTAGTGCTCTACAAATGGCAAGACTAATGTCATGGGGGGGGGGGTGGTAGATTGGAATAATATATATTACATTTACATATTTATGAAACACAGATATAAGGAAATTTACATATTACTAAAATATGTTTTGTCCTTTGTGAGATTACATTTAGAATTGTGTATAGTTCTATCGGATATTAATCGGACATTTTTACGTGTTAAATCTTTGCCGTTTTGGTTCATTGTGTGCCGTATAAAGGACTGCATAATTTACACTAATGAAACATTGAAGACATAACTAAGAGGATTTTATTACATTGCCTAACGCTCTAATGCTATTTGAGCTTAGAGAGAGAGGGGGGGAGTGGGGGAGAGAGAGGGAGAGAAAGAGATGGAGAGAGAGAGAGTTGCAGAGGAAGAGCAAGAGAGGGAGAAAGGAAAGGAGAACCGGAACATTAAGAGGTTGTTGATATAGAGTCAAAATTTCCAAATTTCACTATATAATGTTTGTTGAAGTGTTATACCAGTGACGTCACTAGGTCGTGTGTCACGTGGTGTGTTGTCGGAAATTTGGAAGCCGTGGAGGATTTACCATTGGGAAACAGTAGCGCAAAAAAAAAAAAAAAAAAAACGACGGACCATGTTAATGGACAAAATATATCGAGATAGATCGACAAACTTTATATCCACACATTATAACGGGACAAACTTGATATCTACACATTATAACGGGACAGACTTTATATCCACACATTATAACGGGACAGACGTTATATCCACACATTATAACGGGACAGACTTTATATCTACACCTTATAACGGGACAAACTTTATATCTACGCACGTTATAACGTGAAAGACCGACTTTACGAGCATTTCTATGACGTGTTATGTTCCATTGTACCAACCAACTGTCGTGGAAAGTTGTAAGGACAGGTACGGCTACAGAAATTATAATTATAAACTAATGCATAGAACGTACAGGGAGACGTTGTAGCTTTGTCGTACTGTAGTAGTGGTGTGTGTGTGTGGGGGGGGGTGAATACAGCGAGGATGGCTAGCAAATATAATTAGAGGATTATATGATATTATATTCTGCTTTTTGTATATATTATAGTGTGTGTGTAAGTGTGTTAGTATATGTGTGTGAATAAGACGGAGGGAGACCAATAAATACGCCAGTGTGTACACCTGTATGTGTACCCACCAGTGTGTACACCTGTATGTATACCCAACAGTATGTACACCTGTATATGTCACCAGTATTTACACCTGTATGTGTACACCCAGTATGTACGCCTGTATGTGTACCACCAGTATGTACACATGTATGTGTGTGACCAGTATGTACACCTGTTTGTGTACCCACAATGATGTACACCTGTACATGTACCACCAGTATGTATATATCTGTGTCACCAGTATGTACACCTGTATATGTCACCAGTATGTACACCCGTATGTGTGTCACCAGTATGTACACCCGTATATGTCACCAGTATGTACACCCGTATGTGTGTCACCAGTATGTACACCTGTATGTGTACCACCAGTATGTACATCTGTATGTGTACCACCACTATGTACACCTGTATGTGTAACACCAGTATGTACACCTGTATGTGTACCACCAATATGTACACCTGTATGTGTGTCACCAGTATGTACACCTGTATATGTACCACCAGTATGTACACCTGTATATGTACCACCAGTATGTACACCTGTATGTGTAACACCAGTATGTACACCTGTATGTGTACCACCAGTATGTACACCTGTATGTGTGTCACCACTATGTACACCTGTATATGTACCACCAGTATGTACACATGTATGTGTTAACATGTTAATCAGCTGGACCAGAGATTAATGGAGAACTCCTCTCTCAAACTGTAGATCAGACACCAGAGTTCTGCTGTAAGTAAAGAAAAATCGATATCTTTTGAATTCCTGCACTTTAGACTTTAATTCTGGTGTTAACACGTCGGTGTCTTATGTCAGTCTTTGAACGTCAGGTACCCAGGTACAGCCGTACAGCAATACAGCATGATCACATTGAACAGCCCAGTAGTGGGTCGGAGATTTGTTTCATGGGACTACTAACAACTGTAGATGGGGGGGGGGGGGGGGAGGCATGTCGGGGTTGGGGTGGGGGTGGGGTATGGGACAACAAACGTATACAAACTGTCTCTGGCCTAGAGTACATTGTTGGTCTGTAGCCTGTACTTCTCTCTGTATGTTGATCTGTACTTTCTTCTCTCTGTATGTTGGTCTGTAGCCTGTACTTTCTTCTCTCTGTATGTTGGTCTGTACTTTCTTCTCTCTGTATGTTGGTCTGTAGCCTGTACTTTCTTCTCTCTGTATGTTGGTCTGTACTTTCTTCTCTCTGTATGTTGGTCTGTAGCCCGTACTTTCTTCTCTCTGTATGTTGGTCTGTAGCCTGTACTTTCTTCTCTCTGTATGTTGGTCTGTAGCCTGTACTTTCTTCTCTCTGTATGTTGGTCTGTAGCCTGTACTTTCTTCTCTCTGTATGTTGGTCTGTACTTTCTTCTCTCTGTATGTTGGTCTGTAGCCCGTACTTTCTTCTCTCTGTATGTTGGTCTGTACTTTCTTCTCTCTGTATGTTGGTCTGTAGTCTGTACTTTCTTCTCTCTGTATGTTGGTCTGTAGCCTGTACTTTCTTCTCTCTGTATGTTGGTCTGTACTTTCTTCTCTCTGTATGTTGGTCTGTAGTCTGTACTTTCTTCTCTCTGTATGTTGGTCTGTAGCCTGTACTTTCTTCTCTCTGTATGTTGGTCTGTACTTTCTTCTCTCTGTATGTTGGTCTGTAGGCTGTACTTTCTTCTCTCTGTATGTTGGTCTGTACTTTCTTCTCTCTGTATGTTGGTCTGTACTTTCTTCTCTCTGTATGTTGGTCTGTAGCCCGTACTTTCTTCTCTCTGTATGTTGGTCTGTACTTTCTTCTCTCTGTATGTTGGTCTGTAGCCTGTACTTTCTTCTCTCTGTATGTTGGTCTGTAGCCTGTACTTTCTTCTCTCTGTATGTTGGTCTGTAGCCTGTACTTTCTTCTCTCTGTATGTTGGTCTGTAGCCTGTACTTTCTTCTCTCTGTATGTTGGTCTGTAGCCTGTACTTTCTTCTCTCTGTATGTTGGTCTGTAGCCTGTACTTTCTTCTCTCTGTATGTTGGTCTGTAGCCTGTACTTTCTTCTCTCTGTATGTTGGTCTGTAGCCTGTACTTTCTTCTCTCTGTATGTTGGTCTGTAGCCTGTACTTTCTTCTCTCTGTATGTTGGTCTGTAGCCTGTACTTTCTTCTCTCTGTATGTTGTCTGTAGCCTGTACTTTCTTCTCTCTGTATGTTGGTCTGTAGCCTGTACTTTCTTCTCTCTGTATGTTGGTCTGTAGCCTGTACTTTCTTCTCTCTGTATGTTGGTCTGTAGTCTGTACTTTCTTCTCTCTGTATGTTGGTCTGTACTTTCTTCTCTCTGTATGTTGGTCTGTAGCCTGTACTTTCTTCTCTCTGTATGTTGTCTGTAGCCTGTACTTTCTTCTCTCTGTATGTTGGTCTGTAGCCTGTACTTTCTTCTCTCTGTATGTTGGTCTGTAGCCTGTACTTTCTTCTCTCTGTATGTTGGTCTGTACTTTCTTCTCTCTGTATGTTGGTCTGTAGCCTGTACTTTCTTCTCTCTGTATGTTGGTCTGTAGCCTGTACTTTCTTCTCTCTGTATGTTGGTCTGTAGCCTGTACTTTCTTCTCTCTGTATGTTGGTCTGTAGCCTGTACTTTCTTCTCTCTGTATGTTGGTCTGTACTTTCTTCTCTCTGTATGTTGGTCTGTAGCCTGTACTTTCTTCTCTCTGTATGTTGGTCTGTACTTTCTTCTATCTGTATGTTGGTCTGTAGCCTGTACTTTCTTCTCTCTGTATGTTGGTCTGTAGCCTGTACTTTCTTCTCTCTGTATGTTGGTCTGTAGCCTGTACTTTCTTCTCTCTGTATGTTGGTCTGTAGTCTGTACTTTCTTCTCTCTGTATGTTGGTCTGTACTTTCTTCTCTCTGTATGTTGGTCTGTAGCCTGTACTTTCTTCTCTCTGTATGTTGGTCTGTAGCCTGTACTTTCTTCTCTCTGTATGTTGGTCTGTAGCCTGTACTTTCTTCTCTCTGTATGTTGGTCTGTAGCCTGTACTTTCTTCTCTCTGTATGTTGGTCTGTACTTTCTTCTCTCTGTATGTTGGTCTGTAGCCTGTACTTTCTTCTCTCTGTATGTTGGTCTGTAGCCTGTACTTTCTTCTCTCTGTATGTTGGTCTGTACTTTCTTCTCTCTGTATGTTGGTCTGTAGCCTGTACTTTCTTCTCTCTGTATGTTGGTCTGTAGCCTGTACTTTCTTCTCTCTGTATGTTGGTCTGTAGCCTGTACTTTCTTCTCTCTGTATGTTGGTCTGTAGCCTGTACTTTCTTCTCTCTGTATGTTGGTCTGTACTTTCTTCTCTCTGTATGTTGTCTGTAGCCTGTACTTTCTTCTCTCTGTATGTTGTCTGTAGCCTGTACTTTCTTCTCTCTGTATGTTGGTCTGTACTTTCTTCTCTCTGTATGTTGGTCTGTAGCCTGTACTTTCTTCTCTCTGTATGTTGGTCTGTAGCCTGTACTTTCTTCTCTCTGTATGTTGGTCTGTACTTTCTTCTCTCTGTATGTTGGTCTGTACTTTCTTCTCTCTGTATGTTGGTCTGTAGCCTGTACTTTCTTCTCTCTGTATGTTGGTCTGTACTTTCTTCTCTCTGTATGTTGGTCTGTACTTTCTTCTCTCTGTATGTTGGTCTGTAGCCTGTACTTTCTTCTCTCTGTATGTTGGTCTGTAGCCTGTACTTTCTTCTCTCTGTATGTTGGTCTGTAGCCTGTACTTTCTTCTCTCTGTATGTTGGTCTGTACTTTCTTCTCTCTGTATGTTGGTCTGTAGCCTGTACTTTCTTCTCTCTGTATGTTGGTCTGTAGCCTGTACTTTCTTCTCTCTGTATGTTGGTCTGTAGCCTGTACTTTCTTCTCTCTGTATGTTGGTCTGTAGCCTGTACTTTCTTCTCTCTGTATGTTGGTCTGTACTTTCTTCTCTCTGTATGTTGGTCTGTAGCCTGTACTTTCTTCTCTCTGTATGTTGGTCTGTACTTTCTTCTCTCTGTATGTTGGCCTGTACTTTCTTCTCTCTGTATGTTGGTCTGTAGCCTGTACTTTCTTCTCTCTGTATGTTGGTCTGTAGCCTGTACTTTCTTCTCTCTGTATGTTGGTCTGTAGCCTGTACTTTCTTCTCTCTGTATGTTGGTCTGTAGTCTGTACTTTCTTCTCTCTGTATGTTGGTCTGTAGCCTGTACTTTCTTCTCTCTGTATGTTGTCTGTAGCCAGTAGCGTACGCAGGGGGGGAGCAGGGGGAGCAGCCGCTCCCCCTCTGGCCATTTTCAGCAAAGTGGCGCCTTTTTGGAAACTTTTTAAACTCAAAGATTTGAACAACGATATTTGTTAAAAAAATATTTTTGGTCGGCACATCTATGTAAATCACAAGTTTTCTTTTCATGCAGCAATTAAGCATTATTGTACTAGTCTAGTAGTGTCTACGTTTACAACACCCGACCTCGCTAAGCCACTGTATATATGTATGTTTAGGAAAGTCATCTAAAAACTGACGCTATATTCACTCTGAGTTGGTTATCTCCCCCCCCCCCCCACACACACACTTCACCACCACAATTGTGTAGAGCAACATTAATGTCACACCTAGGTATACACTGGGTTGGATAATTGACCTAAAGTGACCGGACAGTGGTGAATGAAGTTGAACCCACCCCCCCCCTACCCACCCCGAACTGTACTGTTAAGTACAATTAGAAAAACGCGTAATGATGTACCAAAGTACCATGCCGCCAGAAAATTAGCTTTTTAAACGTAAAATTCTGTGAATATTGTTTTTGCAATTACCAGTAAAAATGTGTGTGATCAATACAGTGATCTAACCCATACCTATCACTATGTTAAAAAATGATCTTTAAAACACACAAAGAAGCAGTAGTTAATTAAAAATATATGATCTGAACTAAAAGACCGAAATTTAGTTAAATGTAGACTGTTATTCCGAATGTTTTTCTATAATAACGAAAAGCGTGGTTTTATACAATCTCTGATTTAAAAAAACTTTCATTATGCTGTAATACTTTAGCATTTATGATGACGATATATTAATTTTTGATTATAGACAAAAAAAAATTGTAAACAATTTGATTATATTCTAAAGTAACTATTTATTTGTTTTGAAATTTATAATTAAATGTATAGATATATACATATTTATACTAAGAGAGTGATTATTTCCCCTATTTCACTTGTCTTGAATAATTTCCCAGGAATTATTTTGTAACAAAATTTTTTACAAGAATTACAAAATAGATTGTGTTACGTTCATTGTTTTTGGTTGTAGTGTGTGTATATTTTTGTTTTGTTTAGATTGATACAATTTTTGTTTTGTCTGCCTACATTGTGTGTTTTTTCTTATTTCTTAAGAGTGGTACTTTCAGTTTATTTTACATCATAGCGAAGTAATAACATACAGCTAATAATATATATATATATATATATATATATATATATATATATATATATATATATATATATATATATATACATATAATACACGTATATAGAACGTGTTAAAAATTAGGCGCCTTTTTTTGCTCTTTTCGCTCCCCCTACAACGAAAACCTGGATACGCCTCTGTCTGTAGCCTGTACTTTCTTCTCTCTGTATGTTGGTCTGTAGTCTGTACTTTCTTCTCTCTGTATGTAACATAACTGGAGCGTGACGACTTGGCGACTTCTCATTGCGTCTGTTCAATACACCCTTCAAGTGTGTGCTGTGTGACATTATACAACAGACAGTTTTATGTGATAAAACGGGAATCAAGAATTGATGTGTTCAACTCTGATTAAAGGCCCTCAATATCGAAATGTTTGTCTTGTTAGTTAAAACGTGATGTATGTTCTAATAAAAGTATTTCTTATGGAGTTCTATTTTACACTTCTAAGAGAACAATAATAACATATATTCTACTTCATCTGCCATTCGAAAGGGTGGATCACTCAACTTTCTCCACGATAAGTCATACAATTAATTAAACACTAAATCCGGAAATTCAGCTTGATATAAAACACCAAATAACCCCAACCTTAATACTGATACTAACGTTTACTATATATATATATATATATATATATATATATATATATATATATATATATATATATATATATATATATATATATATATATATATATTACTTTTCTGGTGTTTGTTTTGTATATCTACATTCATTTCTAAAATAAGGCGTTTTTTTTTTTCCTCTATTAACAATGACGTATACCGCCCCCTTGAACGAAATAGAATTTATATAGAAAATACTTTTACCAGTGTACGACCTACTCCCTCCGGAAAATTTAGTCCCCCCCCCCCCCCCCCCACCTCGTGGTCGCATTTGTCGATCACACTGGTAAAAGTATATATTGTCTGTATAAATTCTATTTCGTTTCGAGAGAGGAGGGGAGGGGGGCTTTATATTCGGGGGAAGGGCGTTATATTCGTGGGGGGGGGGGGGGGAGGGACTTCGTTAAATTCGGATTAAATTCTCAGGGGGGGGGGGGCTGACGCTGATAAAAGATTATATTTTCTATATAAATTATTTGTATATAAATTACACTCGACACTAGAAACTCAAGACGAGAAAACACTCTAGTTCTATAAATAGATTTATTACAATATGTGCATTACCCACATGTGTTAGCATATCATAAGTTAAACCTTTAACACAAACCAGATATGAACAGTGGATGATTGTGTCCACATATGATTGTGGCGCACATATGATTGTGGTGCACATATGATTGTGATGCACTTTGTGAAATGTGGACAATAAAAACGACCAATCATTCATGTTTAATTATTGACCTGTTAGTCCAGGTGTAGAGATCAAAGCCTCGCTATCTCTATGTGCTAATCGAACATCAATAAATCAATCGATAGCCACAAAGTCAAGCCACGAGCATCACATTGTCATCATGATTGTCATGTCATAAATATCACGTCATTTTCACATTAATAGAACAAGCCATTGTCATGTCAAAAATATCACGTCATTTTCACATTAATAGAACAAGCCATTGTCACGTCAAAAATATCACGTCATTTTCACATTAATAGAACAAGCCATTGTCATGTCAAAAATATCACGTCATTTTCACATTAATAGAACAAGCCATTGTCATGTTAAAAATATCACGTCATTTTCACATTAATAGAACAAGCCATTGTCATGTCAAAAATATCACGTCATTTTCACATTAATAGAACAAGCCATTGTCACGTCATAAATATCACGTCATTTTCACACTACTAGCACACACAATAAGTGTCATGTCAAAAATATCACGTCATTTTCACACAACTAGAACACCCCATTGTCACGTCGATAATATCACGTCATTTTCACATTACTAGCACACGCAAATGTCACATAGGCAGATCTAGCCTTTGAGTTTTGGAGACTATATATATATATATAGGCTATATATATATATATATATATATATATATATATATATATATATATATATATATATATATATATATATATATATATATATATATATATATATATATATATATATATATATATAGCCTATATATAGTGGGGGGGGTGCTAGGCTTCCATACCAAAAATGCGTCCAAATACACAGAGCCCCTAGTACTTGCCAAAGTTACCAGTAACTGTAACATTTATTTACTTTTTATTGGCCGCCATATTTTAAAGATCCGCCTACAACAAAAGATATAACAGACCCACAGTACAGAAAATAAATACTTTTCCAGACTTGCGATAACTGAGATCTAATAGCAGCTCTAAACACCGAAATATATTGAAGTATCTTACTGGCCACATACAGACCCACACGGTTTGTCTAAATACCAAAATGAACTGCCAATTCTCTACACCACATAAAACGGTACACCCCTAACATGTACCGCACCCAAATCAACAGCTCCAGTACCGAAATACCTCATAGATTATTTCTACCGGCAGAGTTCACAACAAGGCGGATACTCCAAATACCGAAAATCCACATTTATCTCCAGGAACACACAAATCGTTATTTAAAACACTGGTTCTGAAATCTTATGTAAATGGCTACTAAAGAGGTAATAACTAATTTAATCTATTTTATCTAATGATTCTCCCTGTGTCTTTGAGGCTTCCAGTATCGTTGAGACTTCCTGAGACTATGAGACTTTCAACTGGCTGAGGTTTAACTGTTACATCGGCTTTTAACGCGGGCGGCTCATGTAATTTGGCGTATTCTAGGGCAAATTCATCGGCGCCATTAGTCAACACCGCCCATAGAGTGCAGTAGTCACGCCCCTTCCGGTTATTGCATGCCGGAAACTCTTTATACGTTTGAGATATCAGACGCTTTTTTCTCCCGATTTGGTTAAAGTGGATGCCTTTGATGGTGGACGGCACCATGCCGTAGAGAAAGACGTCATCGATCCAGAAGAAGTCGATGCTCTTCCCCACCTCGTACATGGGCCGGATCAAGTCGGGCGTGACGACGACGAAAAAGCCGGCGCAGTAGGGGAAGGGGTAGCTTGAGTTGGCCCACAGACCCCGCTCCACCTTCCACTTGCCGGTCCGGCCCACCACCGCGTTCTCCCACACCTGGCAGTGAATGGACTTGGTCTTCTGGCTCGGGCCCAGCTTGTTCCAGTACCGCGTGAAGAACTTACGGACGTCAAAGAAAACGTCGTCGTCCATTTTGATCAGCAGTTTGACGTCATTGCACATGTTGGCCAGCCAGCGGAAGCCCATGACAGCCTGGGGAGTGAAGCAAAGGCGACATTTTTATTTTGTCAGGGGGAGACAAGAGCGACATTTTTATTTTATCAGGGGGATACAAGGGCGACATTTTTATTTTGTCAGGGGATACAAGAGTGACATTTTTATTTTGTCAGGGGGAGACAAGAGCGACATTTTTATTTTGTCAGGGGATACAAGGGCGACATTTTTATTTTGTCAGGGGGATACAAGGGCGACATTTTTATTTTGTCAGGGGGAGACAAGAGCGACATTTTTATTTTGTCAGGGGATACAAGGGCGACATTTTTATTTTGTCAGGGGGATACAGGGGCGACATTTTTATTTTATCAGGGGGATACAAGGGCGACATTTTTATTTTATCAGGGGGATACAAGGGCGACATTTTTATTTTATCAGGGGATACAAGGGCGACATTTTTATTTTATCAGGGGGATACAAGGGCGACATTTTTATTTTATCAGGGGGATACAAGGGCGACATTTTTATTTTATCAGGGGATACAAGGGCGACATTTTTATTTTATCAGGGGGATACAAGGGCGACATTTTTATTTTATCAGGGGGATACAAGGGCGACATTTTTATTTTATCAGGGGGATACAAGGCGACATTTTTATTTTATCAGGGGGATACAAGGGCGACATTTTTATTTTATCAGGGGGATACAAGGCGACATTTTTATTTTATCAGGGGGATACAAGGAAGACAACTTGATGCTTATTTTACTAGAAAACAAGGGCAAGGGTGCAACGTCACTCCAAGAGGAAAAAACTCATGTGTAGCGTGTCTTGTGTGTGCTGTGTCCTAAAAGTCTTGTTACAGGGATTTAGGTATTTTACAAAATGACGAAGAAGAAATATTGCAAGGGAGACAATTTAATGCTTTATTACAAGAAATGTTATACAGGGGGAGGCAAGGGCGACAATTTTAATGTTTTATCAAACGGAGACAAGGCGACAAAATACTGTTTCATCAGGTTAAAACAAGGGTGAGAACTTGATGTTTTTATTAGCGGCAGACACGGGCGACAACTTAATGTCTTGTCGGTGTGAAGGGCGATAACTAAATATTTAATGATCGGGAGACAAGGGTCACACATAAATACATGTTTTGGACAAGGGTCGCACATAAATACATGTTTTAATGGCGTATGTTTATGGTGTACGAGCTTTTTTACGAGTCATAAAAATATCTGAGTATTTAATGTCTTGAAGTCGAAAGAATAACAACCAAAGGACATACCATCAAAAAACATCAGAAGACATATCATCATCGATCTTTTGACCAGTGTTTTCATCCATCAGTTTAATAACCTTGACCTACCTTGAGTGTCAGGTTCTGGTAGGAGTCTAGAAAGTTCCCCACCACCATGTCCCCATAGTCCACCCCCCCCACCCACCTAGTGACCTTGACCTACCTTGAGTGTCAGGTTCTGGTAGGAGTCTAGAAAGTTCCCCACCACCGTGTCCCCGTAGTCCCTGTTCCCCCACCTAGCGACCTTGACCTACCTTGAGTGTCAGGTTCTGGTAGGAGTCTAGAAAGTTCCCCACCACCGTGTCCCCGTAGTCCCTGTTCCCCCACCTAGCGACCTTGACCTACCTTGAGTGTCAGGTTCTGGTAGGAGTCTAGAAAGTTCCCCACCACCGTGTCCCCATAGTCCCTGTTCTCCCACCTAGCAACCTTGACCTACCTTGAGTGTCAGGTTCTGGTAGGAGTCTAGAAAGTTCCCCACCACCGTGTCCCCGTAGTCCCTGTTCTCCCACCTAGCGACCTTGACCTACCTTGAGTGTCAGGTTCTGGTAGGAGTCTAGAAAGTTCCCCACCACCGTGTCCCCGTAGTCCCTGTTCCCCTCACATGGTGACCTTGACCTACCTTGAGTGTCAGGTTCTGGTAGGAGTCTAGAAAGTTCCCCACCACCGTGTCCCCGTAGTCCCTGTTCCCCTCACATGGTGACCTTGACCTACCTTGAGTGTCAGGTTCTGGTAGGAGTCTAGAAAGTTCCCCACCACCGTGTCCCCGTAGTCCCTGTTCCCCTCACATGGTGACCTTGACCTACCTTGAGTGTCAGGTTCTGGTAGGAGTCTAGAAAGTTCCCCACCACCGTGTCCCCGTAGTCCCTGTTCCCCTCACATGGTGACCTTGACCTACCTTGAGTGTCAGGTTCTGGTAGGAGTCTAGAAAGTTCCCCACCACCGTGTCCCCGTAGTCCCTGTTCCCCCACCTAGCGACCTTGACCTACCTTTAGTGTCAGGTTCTGGTAGGAGTCTAGAAAGTTCCCCACCACCGTGTCCCCGTAGTCCCTGTTCCCCCACATGGTGACCTTGACCTACCTTTAGTGTCAGGTTCTGGTAGGAGTCTAGAAAGTTCCCCACCACCGTGTCCCCGTAGTCCCTGTTCCCCTCACATGGTGACCTTGACCTACCTTGAGTGTCAGGTTCTGGTAGGAGTCTAGAAAGTTCCCCACCACCGTGTCCCCGTAGTCCCTGTTCCCCCACCTAGCGACCTTGACCTACCTTTAGTGTCAGGTTCTGGTAGGAGTCTAGAAAGTTCCCCACCACCGTGTCCCCGTAGTCCCTGTTCCCCCACCTAGTGACCTTGACCTACCTTGAGTGTCAGGTTCTGGTAGGAGTCTAGAAAGTTCCCCACCACCGTGTCCCCGTAGTCCCTGTTCCCCCACCTAGTGACCTTGACCTACCTTGAGTGTCAGGTTCTGGTAGGAGTCTAGAAAGTTCCCCACCACCGTGTCCCCATAGTCCCTGTTCCCCCACCTAGTGACCTTGACCTACCTTGAGTGTCAGGTTCTGGTAGGAGTCTAGAAAGTTCCCCACCACCGTGTCCCCGTAGTCCCTGTTCCCCTCACATGGTGACCTTGACCTACCTTGAGTGTCAGGTTCTGGTAGGAGTCTAGAAAGTTCCCCACCACCGTGTCCCCGTAGTCCCTGTTCCCCTCACATGGTGACCTTGACCTACCTTGAGTGTCAGGTTCTGGTAGGAGTCTAGAAAGTTCCCCACCACCGTGTCCCCGTAGTCCCTGTTCCCCTCACATGGTGACCTTGACCTACCTTGAGTGTCAGGTTCTGGTAGGAGTCTAGAAAGTTCCCCACCACCGTGTCCCCGTAGTCCCTGTTCCCCTCACATGGTGACCTTGACCTACCTTGAGTGTCAGGTTCTGGTAGGAGTCTAGAAAGTTCCCCACCACCGTGTCCCCGTAGTCCCTGTTCCCCTCACATGGTGACCTTGACCTACCTTGAGTGTCAGGTTCTGGTAGGAGTCTAGAAAGTTCCCCACCACCGTGTCCCCGTAGTCCCTGTTCCCCCACCTAGTGACCTTGACCTACCTTTAGTGTCAGGTTCTGGTAGGAGTCTAGAAAGTTCCCCACCACCGTGTCCCCGTAGTCCCTGTTCCCCCACCTAGTGACCTTGACCTACCTTTAGTGTCAGGTTCTGGTAGGAGTCTAGAAAGTTCCCCACCACCGTGTCCCCGTAGTCCCTGTTCCCCCACCTAGTGACCTTGACCTACCTTGAGTGTCAGGTTCTGGTATGAGTCTAGAAAGTTCCCCACCACCGTGTCCCCGTAGTCCCTGTTCCCCCACCTAGTGACCTTGACCTACCTTGAGTGTCAGGTTCTGGTAGGAGTCTAGAAAGTTCCCCACCACCGTGTCCCCGTAGTCCCTGTTCCCCCACCTAGTGACCTTGACCTACCTTGAGTGTCAGGTTCTGGTAGGAGTCTAGAAAGTTCCCCACCACCGTGTCCCCGTAGTCCCTGTTCCCCCACCTAGTGACCTTGACCTACCTTGAGTGTCAGGTTCTGGTAGGAGTCTAGAAAGTTCCCCACCACCGTGTCCCCGTAGTCCCTGTTCCCCCACATGGTGACCTTGACCTACCTTTAGTGTCAGGTTCTGGTAGGAGTCTAGAAAGTTCCCCACCACCGTGTCCCCGTAGTCCCTGTTCCCCCACCTAGTGACCTTGACCTACCTTTAGTGTCAGGTTCTGGTATGAGTCTAGAAAGTTCCCCACCACCGTGTCCCCGTAGTCCCTGTTCCCCCACCTAGTGACCTTGACCTACCTTGAGTGTCAGGTTCTGGTAGGAGTCTAGAAAGTTCCCCACCACCGTGTCCCCGTAGTCCCTGTTCCCCCACCTAGTGACCTTGACCTACCTTGAGTGTCAGGTTCTGGTAGGAGTCTAGAAAGTTCCCCACCACCGTGTCCCCGTAGTCCCTGTTCCCCCACCTAGTGACCTTGACCTACCTTGAGTGTCAGGTTCTGGTATGAGTCTAGAAAGTTCCCCACCACCGTGTCCCCGTAGTCCCTGTTCTCCATCTCGACCTTGATCTGAACCTCAGCGTTCAGCACTTGACCAATCAGAAACACGACCTGCAACCAATCAGAGGGGGGGGGGGCATAAGGGGTCAGCTTGACCTGTGTTGGCCATAGGTTGTAGAAATTAAGATGGCTGCCTTAAGTTGGCAGGAAATGATTAGTGGCTAATGGTGGTGTGTAGAGGCTAATTAATGAGAAGTCTGGGCAGGAAAGTGGCTAAATGAGGTTAGGTAGAAAGTGGTTAAAGGCTAATAGGAAATGCTGCCAGCTTCAACTGTTCATACTGCATCAGCTCCAACTTATATTTTCCTGTTAGAGTTAATGTCTTACTATATGTACATATGTATTTCTCTGCGGCGATATGAAAATTGTTTGACAATATACCAGAGGCGTAGCGCCCCTACCGGCGCCCGGGGACAAACTTTTAATTCGCCCCCCCCCCCCCCACCCATGTATTTTTTTGCAGCTAAAATTAGCTTTTATAATAATTTTTTAAACCCTTTTTTGCGCCCCTTAGGTCGGCGCCCGGGGACATATGTACCCCTCCCCCCCCCCCCCCCGCTATGCCTCTGCTATATACACTAATCCCTTATAAAATACCGCATTCGCGATGTTACTGAATGAATTACAAGGCTGAATCACCTGTACGTATAATTAATTGTAAACCTGTAAAGTTGTTTACCATAAGTTTAAATGCTTATATGTGCATTGGCCAGCATTTCTTCTATTCGATACATCAAAAACTAATTTATTCAGTCGGTCGAAAAACTAACTTATTTGGTCGGTTGAAAAACTAATTTAATAGGTCGATTGAAAAACTAACTTATTTGGTCGGTTGAAAAACTAACTTGATCGGGCCATAGAAAAACTAACTTATTTGGTCGGTTGAAAAACGTATTCGGTCGATGTAAAAATTGACCCGAAGTTTCACATAACAGCATGCCGACATTTATGTTGATCAAGTCTGATATCCTACACCCATGTACTGTTCGTGTGCCCCACTAAAATCCACCAGTACAAATGTCCTATTGACGTGACGTGTGGATACATTCTATTCAGGGTACACCACCCGCAATCAACAGGGTCGACAACACGGTTCAGCGGCTACAACACCCCCCGCACAACTTTCTTTAAGACGTAGCTGGCCCTATTCATGGATGACTGGTAACCATAGGAACTGTAGCCACACAAAACTTTTGTTAAATCACAGTTTTTTTAAATTCCCAGTTCCGTGTGAAAGAGCTCGCCACTTGACCTAGAACGTGCTGACTGTAATCGTGTTGACAGGAATGGCAAGGGTAAAAGGAATATTTCAGTCAGTGACCAAAACATTTCGTATTTCCTACGGGAAATCAGAATGAACTAAGACTAGGGTCATTAGTGACGGAGGAGTGCGGGGGAGGGGAGGGAGTCTTAAATATCCCTCACACAAAGTTTGGCATCTGTAGCAATATACAAAAACATGCGGTCAGTACTAGTGGCACCATGACCCATAGACTGAGGTTTGGCCGAGGTGTTCCCGGTAGTTCTATTCAGTTCCCTCAATCAAACATCCCTTCACTGAGCCATACAGTTCTACCGTTGTGGGAAGCTCAAAGAGACAACACAGCCATCACGAAATGGTGATCGCCCTAACTGACCCACTTGGTCCAAACTGACCCACCTGTGTCACCCGTATCTGACCCATGTATGTAGATTGTATCTGTGTGACCCGTGTCTGACCCATGTATGTAGATTGTATCTGTGTGACCCGTGTCTGACCCATGTATGTAGATTGTATCTGTGTGACCCGTGTCTGACCCATGTATGTAGATTGTATCTGTGTGACCCGTGTCTGACCCATGTATGTAGATTGTATCTGTGTGACCCGTGTCTGACGCATGTATGCAGATTGTATCTGTGTGACCCGTGTCTGACCCATGTATGTAGATTGTATCTGTGTGACCCGTGTCTGACCCATGTGTGTAGATTGTATCTGTGTGACCCGTGTCTGACCCATGTGTGTAGATTGTATCTGTGTGACCCGTGTCTGACCCATGTGTGTAGATTGTATCTGTGTGACCCGTGTCTGACCCATGTATGTAGATTGCCTAAAACATGAAATCAGTGTATGTAATGTTTCTCATGGTCTGTATTTGTCTATGGCCCATATGTTAATCTAGTATGTGACTTGGTGTCATATGTATGTTGTGTTTACCATGTGGATTATGCGTGTGTATATATATATGTGTTTAGAACACACACACACCAACTCAAAACATGCAGCAATGTGTAGTTTATAATGATGTACTTTAACACCATCACATGCAGCAATGTGTAGTTTATAATGATGTACTTTAACGCCATCACATGCAGCAATGTGTAGTTTATAATGATGTACTTTAACACCATCACATGCAGCAATGTGTAGTTTATAATGATGTACTTTAACGCCAACAGACCTCGACAACTCCACAAGTTTTTAAATTTTAAACTGCTAGTGCTGGATCTCATTAACCTGCTACTCAATAATTGATTCACGGGGATGAATAGATTCAATAATTAACTGATTTTTTTTCTCGGGTAATTAGTCGAACTTCGTTACAAATATGGGAAATGGGTTTTGATGGTGGATGATTTTGTTTGACGTGTGTTACTATAATTAGCGTGACCTTTATTACTATAATTAGCGTGACCTTTGTTACTTTAATTAGCGTGACCTTTGTTACTATAATTAGAGTGACCTTTGTTACTATAATTAGCGTGACCTTTGTTACTATAATTAGCGTGACCTTTGTTACTATAATTAGCGTGACCTTTGTTACTATAATTAGCGTGACGTTTATTACTATAATTAGCGTGACCTTTGTTACTATAATTAGCGTGACCTTTGTTACTATAATTAGCATCAAGTCCTCTCACCTTAAGTCTGTATGGGCTGGTGTTGCTATAATTAGCATACGCCCTACGGAACCGTTCCCGTCTGGTGAAGTGGTCAGCAGACGTGTGGACGATGACCACGGCGTCCAGCTCTGTCATGTTGCCGCACTCGTCTGACGTGTCCAGCACAATCTTGGTCAGGTCGTCGCTGGCGTGTCTGGAACAATCATTCAGATCTTTGGCAATCATTCAGATCTTTGGCAATCATTCAGATATTTAGCAATCATTCAGATCTTTAGCAATCATTCAGATCTTTAGCAATCATTCAGATCTTTGGCAATCATTCAGATCTTTAGCAATCATTCAGATCTTTAGCAATTATTCAGATCTTTGGCAATCATTCAGATCTTTAGCAATCATTCAGATCTTTAGCAATCATTCAGATCTTTGGCAATCATTCAGATCTTTAGCAATCATTCAGATCTTTAGCAATTATTCAGATCTTTGGCAATCATTCAGATCTTTAGCAATCATTCAGATCTTTAGCAATCATTCAGATCTTTGGCAATCATTCAGATCTTTAGCAATCATTCAGATCTTTAGCAATCATTCAGATCTTTAGCAATCATTCAGATCTTTGGCAATCATTCAGATCTTTAGCAATCATTCAGATCTTTAGCAATTATTCTGATCTTTGGCAATCATTCAGATCTTTAGCAATCATTCAGATCTTTAGCAATCATTCAGATCTTTGGCAATCATTCAGATCTTTAGCAATCATTCAGATCTTTAGCAATCATTCAGATCTTTAGCAATCATTCTTTGGGCGATGAGTGATTGAGTGAGTGAGTGAGTACGTGTATCATTGGACCAGCCGTAAAGTTGAAAACCAATGTATTAAACCAGCTGCTAAAGGGTTGTTTACCAGAGGGCTCTGATAGGACCAGGTTGTGGCAGATGACCCGAGTGTGCAGTCAAGCGTGACGCGATGTGTACCAATGCCAGAGTTCTGAGTGAGATTGTTTTTTACCTGGACCCGCCTATCACAGAAGAAATCAACTTGCCTGGGTCACAAGCAACCTACCTTTGCTATAAACATACCAATGTGTCTATTCACCTTGTGTATGTAGCAGGTAAACTTACCTGGACTATGAATAACTTACCTGTGATATGAGCAACTTACCTGGGGTATAAACAAGCCAATGTATCTATTTACCTTGTGTATGTAGCAGGTAAACCTACCTGGGGTATTTAATCTTGGGCTCATCGTCCAGACACCTGAAGATGACCTTGGGATGTGCGGCCATGTACTCAATCTTTTCTCGTTGCTCCTGCACTAGCCGGGTCAGCTCGTAGATGGACGGGTCAGTCTCGACCTTGATGACGAACTTGGGCTGGGACCCGCTGTGTACCATCAGGTAGAAGCCACAGCATGCCAGGGCCAGTAGGGCAAGGGTGACCTTCAGGTGGCGGCTCAGGTGGGAGCTAGGTCAAGGACAAGGTCATGTGAGAAAGGTCATGGGGAAAAGTTCGCCTTGTGTGACAGGAAATGTGAAACAGACATGTTTTTTAAATACCAGGTTCTAATGCTCGCTAGAGAGAAAAAAAAATACATTTTTTTACCAACAGTGGCAGGAGCCACTACGGAATATTTTTCTTTGATTTTTTTTACCTTTTGGTATTAATTTTTTTTAAATTAATAAGCTCCACAGTACCTAAAACAACGTCTGAACATTTAAAGCGGGTCGTTTTGATGAAGTATAGGCCTATAGTTATCCTGACCCGTACCTTCAAGGTTTTGGATAAGAAAATCTAATGCACCGCCACTCTAAGCAACAAAAACCCTAATCAATCACAAAACTAATCACAAGAGTAACAAATCACAAAATTAATCAATGACAAATCTAATCATTTTCTTAAAATTTTCTTGCACCTTGATAGACTACCGGTTTTGTAATTAATAACAAATAATATCTACTACAGCAGTGATTGTTCAGGTGTAACTAACACACACTGCTGCGTGGCTGTAGTGATTGAAAGATAGGCAAACGATCAGACCACTTCCAGCACTTATTGCTCTTCTTTAATTACTCGAATAGGGGTGCCCGTAAATCTCATTTAAATAATTTTGTACTAAGCAAATTAAAAATCAATTGCTTCACTTAATTATTATTTGAATAATTTATACTAAAGAATGTCATAACTATACACATTAATTCCTTCATAATTAATTATATAATTACAAAATTATATAATTATATAATTACAAAAAATAAAAAAATTACAATAAAACGAACTCGGGAAACCATTACACGTATCAAAATTCCGTGTACAATTTCAAAAGTTGGCCTATATTTTTTTTTCTAGTAGTTTAATTGAATATTTGTATACTTCGTTCAGGTTGATGGGGAATGACTTGTTTTATATCTCACGAGTTTGAAATTGAGAAATCGTTACATTGTCATCGGAGATATAGGAATGATAAAAAATAAGAAAACCTCATTAAAGTTAAATGAAGTCAGTCGTGTAGAGTTACAAATCACAATCACAAATAGAGTGGCGTAAAGAAAAAGCTTTGAACACAGGTGATAAGTTTGGAAAGGTGAGCGTCACAAATCAAAGGTATCAGTATTACTTCCGGGTTCATGTGAAACGTAAACACAGAAAGCCATATCAGGAAACAACATCTAATCTTGACGTGGTTTTGTTTTTACGGATACAAAGAAATCTGTGGATGCTGTTTTGTTTTTCATAGAAATAAAAACTGCATGTGATCAAGATAACTTTAATATCATACCCGCCCCTATACCCGACACACGCCTCACTCACAACTAAGCCCCGCCCCTTGACCCGACACACACCTCACGCACAACTAAGCCCCCGCCCCTTGACACACACCTTACTCACAACTAAGCCCCGCCCCTTTACCCGACACACACCTCACACAAAACTAAGCCCCGCCCCTTGACCCGACACACGCCTTACGCACAACTAAGCCCCCGCCCCTTGACACACACCTTACTCACAACTAAGCCCCGCCCCCTGACCTAAAAGTAGATGTTCTAGAAAACTCCATTCTGGTGAAACCATGTCCAGGACACGGACACGACAATAGCAGGGGTCAGTGTCCTATAGGTCAGGACACAATGGTCTGACACACCGTGGACCGACACATTGTGGACTCACAGACGTTCACCCAGACAGTGTGTCTAACAACCAACCAGTGTGTCTAACAACCAGTGGGTCTAACAACCATAGTGTCTAACAACCAACCAGTTTGTCTAACAACTAGTGTGTCTAACAACCAACCAGTGTGTCTAACAATCAACCAGTGTGACTAACAACCAACCAGTGTGTTTAACAACCATTGTGTCTAACAACCAGTGTGTCTAACAACCAATCAGTGTGTCTAACAAACAAACAGTGTGTCTAACAACCAACCAGTGTGTCTAACAACCAACCAGTGTGTCTAACAACCAGTGTGTCTAACAACCAGTGTGTGTAACAACCATAGTGTCTAACAACCAACCAGTTTGTCTAACAACCAGTGTGTCTAACAACCAACCAGTGTGTCTAACAACCAACCAGTGTGTCTAACAACCAACCAGTGTGTCTAACAACCAACCAGCGTGTCTAACAACCAACTAGTGTGTCTAAAAACCAACCAGCGTATCTAACAATCAACCAGCGTGTCTAACAACCAACCAGTGTGTCTAACAACCATAGTGTCTAACAACCAACCAGTGTGTCTAACAACCAACCAGTGTGTCTAACAACCAGTGTGTCTAATAACCATAGTGTCTAACAACCATAGTGTCTAACAAACAACCAGTGTGTCTAACAACCAGTGTGTCTAACAACCAGTGTGTCTTACAACCAACTAGTGTGTCTAACAACCAACCAGTGTGTCTAACAACCAACCAGTGTGTGTCTAACAACCCACCAGTGTGTCTAACAACCAGTGTGTCTAACAACCAACCAGTGTGTCTAACAACCAACCAGTTTGTCTAACAACCAACCAGTTTGTCTAACAACCAACCAGTTTGTCTAACTACCAGCCAGTGTGTCTAACTACCAACCAGTGTGTCTAACAACCAACTAGTTTGCCTAACAACTAACTAGTGTGTCTAACAACCAGTGTGTCTAACAACCAACCCGTGTGTCTAACAACAAATCAGTGTGTCTAACAACCAACCAGTGTGTCTAACAACCAACCAGTGTGTCTAACAACCAACAAGTGTGTCTAACAACCAGTGTGTCTAACAACCAACCAGTGTGTCTAACAACAAATCAGTGTGTCTAACAACCAACCAGTGTGTCTAACAACCAACCAGTGTGTCTAACAACCAACCAGTGTGTCACACAGGCAGGAACTTTTAACTACAGCTCTAAACTTTTCTAACCTTTTATTCCTCAAAAATTTCTCATTGGCTTTAACGGATTAGTCAAACACGTTAATCAGTAGGTCGCAACACCAAAATAGTAAACAGTAACAGATTTAGGCCTACTTTTCAACGGATTATTAAGATTAGACTATAAGTGACGTATTACTACTAAACTTAGAGTAAGGCTGACGTTCAAGTGTTATTAGGTTGAACTGACTAAAAACCTAACTTATATTGGTACATAGTAACGTAGTAAATAAAGATTATATTAGCCGTACCCTACAATTAGTCGGGATCTATCATGGCATGTTAAAAGTACTAAGTACGGGACACTGGGTACGGCTAATGAAATTGATCCCAGGCCAAGTGTTTGTGACTTACTTGAAAGAAGAGACGCGCATTTCTTGCTAGCTGTGTACGCTCCAGGTGTAAATAACGCGGGGACTCCCGGCATAGCTGGAGGTAGAGACACAATACACCCAGCCAATGGGCCGTGTGACGCGACCTGTTCTGTCACCCGCTCGCGTGTGTTGGCGGGCTACCCAGTGTGTACGGGGCTGACACTGTTGACTTGTTATCTTCTACCCGCGCTGTACCGCACTACCCCGATATACCAGGACAACACTGGCCCACACACCTGGTCCACACTGACCCACATGGTCCACACTGACCCACCTGGCCCACACTGACCCACCTGGTCCACACTGACCCACACTGACCCACACTGACCCACCTGGTCCACACTGACCCACCTGGCCCACACTGACCCACCTGGTCCACACTGACCCACACTGACCCACACTGACCCACCTGGTCCACACTGACCCACCTAATCCACACTGACCCACCTGGTCCACACTGACCCACCTAATCCACACTGACCCACCTGGTCCACACTGACCCACCTGGTCCACACTGACCCACCTGGCCCACACTGACCCACCTGGTCCACACTGACCCACACTGACCCACACTGACCCACCTGGTCCACATTGACCCACCTAATCCACACTGACCCACCTGGTCCACACTGACCCACCTAATCCACACTGACCCACCTGGTCCACACTGACCCACCCACCTGGTCCACACTGACCCACCTGGTCCACACTGACCCACACTGACCCACCTGGTCCACACTGACCCACCTAATCCACACTGACCCACCTGGTCCACACTGACCCACCTAATCCACACTGACCCACCTGGTCCACACTGACCCACCTGGTCCACACTGACCCACCTGGCCCACACTGACCCACCTGGTCCACACTGACCCACACTGACCCACACTGACCCACCTGGTCCACATTGACCCACCTAATCCACACTGACCCACCTGGTCCACACTGACCCACCTAATCCACACTGACCCACCTGGTCCACACTGACCCACCCACCTGGTCCACACTGACCCACCTGGTCCACACTGACCCACACTGACCCACCTGGTCCACACTGACCCACCTAATCCACACTGACCCACCTGGTCCACACTGACCCACCTAATCCACACTGACCCACCTGGTCCACACTGACCCACCTAATCCACACTGACCCACCTGGTCCACACTGACCCACCTGGTCCACACTGACCCACCTGGTCCACACTGACCCACCTGGTCCACACTGACCCACCTGGTCCACACTGACCCACCTAATCCACACTGACCCACCTGGTCCACACTGACCCACCTGGTCCACACTGACCCACCTAATCCACACTGACCCACCTGGTCCACACTGACCCACCTAATCCACACTGACCCACCTGGTCCACACTGACCCACCTGGTCCACACTGACCCACCTAATCCACACTGACCCACCTGGTCCACACTGACCCACCCACCTGGTCCACACTGACCCACCTGGTCCACACTGACCCACCTGGTCCACACTGACCCACCTGGTCCACACTGACCCACCTGGTCCACACTGACCCACCTGGTCCACACTGACCCACACTGACCCACCTGGTCCACACTGACCCACCTGGTCCACACTGACCCACCTGGTCCACACTGACCCACCTGGTCCACACTGCCCACCTGGTCCACACTGACCCACCTGGTCCACACTGACCCACCTGGTCCACACTGACCCACCTGGTCCACACTGACCCACACTGACCCACCTGGTCCACACTGACCCACCTAATCCACACTGACCCACCTGGTCCACACTGACCCACCTGGTCCACACTGACCCACCTGGTCCACACTGACCCACCTGGTCCACACTGACCCACCTGGTTCACACTGACCCACCTGGTCCACACTGACCCACCTGGTCCACACTGACCCACCTGGTTCACACTGACCCACCTGGTCCACACTGACCCACCTGGTCCACACTGACCCACCTGGTCCACACTGACCCACCTGGTCCACACTGACCCACCTGGTCCACACTGACCCACCTGGTCCACACCTAAACCCGTCCAACCCGTACACTCAACCCGCCAATGCACCCCTTCAGTTACCCACACAGCACAAAGTTGTCGCCCCTTCAAACAGCACCATAAATTGGATCATAACGATCAAAATCAATAGCAAAGTGGTCATAAAGCAATTGGCTCTAGGACAGTGCCTGAATCAACTATAGTACAGTCCTTGTATAATCCTTAGGACAGTCCTCTATCAGCTGTAGGACAGTCTTTGTATTAGCTGTATCAGATATAGGACATTCCTATATTAGCTATAGGACAGTCCTTGTATCAACTATAGGACAGTCCTGTATCAGCTCTAGGACAGTCCTTGTATCAGCTCTAGGACAGTCCTGTATTTCCTGTAGGACGGTGCCTGTATCAGCTGTAGGACAGTCCTATATGAGCTGTAGGACAGTCCTGTATCAGCTGTAGGGCAGTCCTGTATCAGCTGTAGGACAGTCCTGTATTAGCCTGTAGGACAGTCCTGTATCAGCCTGTAGGACAGTCCTGTATTTCCTGTAGGACAGTCCTGTATCTCCTGTAGGACAGTCCTGTATCGCCTGTAGGACGGTGCCTGTATCAGCATGTGACAGATAGACTCTAGTTCCAGCACTGAACTCCCTACACTCCACGAACCACATCAACAGATTCTAGTTCCAGCACTGAACTCCCTACACTCCACGAACCACATCAACATGTCCTGCCTGACACCACTACACCAGCCGTATGCCGTGTGTTCGACGTTTATAGGCAATAGAGAACATTCGCTTGATTTAACGTGACCTTTGACTGGGTTTTTTGTGGGTGATTTCAACCTGAGTTGTGTTGTGTCGGGATCTAGCACAATGGGGGGGGGGGGGGGGGGGGAATACAATGGAAGGGCGGGTTGACTCTGAGATTTGAGACTTTTCAAGTGCCCCCCGGGAAAAAAGTCTGAAAGAAACACTGCTGTTAGATTCTAGGGGGTGGGTGCGAGGTGATTATATGGGCTAACTTACCGGTTAGTTGAAAAATGGGGGGGGGGGGGGGGGGGGGGGGGGGTAAGGAAGTGACTTGAGTGACGTCATCCGTGACGGTTTTTGCTGTTAAACTATTAAGGTGGGCATTAAAGTGGGCATTAAAGTGGGCATTAAGGTGGGCATTAAGGTGGGCATTAAAGTGAATATAAAGGTGGATGTTAAGCAAACATTAAGATCAGAATTTATTTCATTATTTCATTTAATGACTAGGTTAGCATTTGGAAGGCATTAAACTCACAATTAGGGATTAAAGTTACGCATTGAGCAACCTTTTGTTTTATCTAATCGACTAAATCTGCTTTGGGATTAACGAAACTAATTCAGCAAAATCGTTTAATTAAGACTGTTGATTAAGAGATTAATTAATCATTAGAGATTGACTGCTATACCAGCAATTGACTTATTCACCTCCAACTCACGTCTTACCTTTATCTCCCTCCCATAAAGCCGCCCATTTGTTCGCCCAGTCGCCATTCTCCCACCAGCTGTAGCTCATCAACCCGGTGCATTAAATATTTCCCACATCCCCAACAATAAATTCTATCGATTTCCTCACAAAGGACGCTCTAACATCACGTCATAAAAGATTTTAATTGTACTCTGGACATTTAACTCAACGACAATCCCATCAAAAATAGAAACCGCTGCTATAGAATTTATATTACGTTAGCTTAGTAAACATGCCCTAGTTAATCCATTTTTCTTTGTATTTTTATACAATGGCCCCAGGCGTATAATTTACACGTCCGACTTAGACATGTAACTTGCAGCGTCTGTTTGCCTTGCGTTTTGTTCGCTTTAATCATCATTTTCATCATCGGTTTGTGAGGATTGGTACAGATTAACAACTTTTCTGTCATATACTTTCATTCATTGTTAATCGTTCATTTATAGATAATACAAAACGTCTAATTTACTTTTTTCAAACCTGAAAGTTAAAAAATTAATCAGGTTAGTAATTTGATGGCCTTGGAAGATTAAGGAAGTCCTACACTGTAGACATGTTCGTGTGTTGGGGGGGGGGGGGGGTTACGAGATTTATAGCTTTGGCTGAAAAAGTTGAAGTTTTATTTTTTAGAGCAATATGGATGACAGGAAGAGTATAAAGGAGACATTACAATCAGACATACCGTATATGTCATTATATAACACGTCATGTAGGCTATAGACAAATCATTTACAGATATATCATGTATAGATATATCATGCACAGATATATCATTTATAGATATATCATGTATAGATATATCATGTATAGATATATCATGTATAGATATATGATGTATAGATATATGATGTATAGATATAACATGTATAGATATATCGTGTACAGATATATGATACTGATACACAGATATATCATGTATAGATATATCATGTATAGATATATCATGCACAGATATATCATGTATAGATATATCATGTATAGATATGTCATGCACAGATATATCATGCACAGATATATGATGCACAAATATATCATGTATAGATATATCGCGTATAGATATAGCATGTATAGATATATCAAATACATACACAACGTATAAAGAAATAGTTATCAAGAATAGACATAACGTGTACATAATATTTGAGGTACAGACATACAAGTACATACATAACTAGCACAGACATAGGATGAACTCCAGTTAGACGAAAGCTTTATTGAAACATTCTCTTCTCCTCAATAGACAGGCTGATCCTCTTTACTTACCTAGACAACATTTGTATTTTCATAGAACTAGTATGTGCTCGAGTAAGATGTAAGAAAATCTAATTTGTTTTAGCTCTGTCAGTGTCACCACAATATCAACAGTTTTTTTAAGCCCCACAGCTACCGACCACATAATAAAATAAGACAGAGCGTAACTCTTGTCAGCAGAATTACCTCCCTTATATATGATTATTTTTATTTACTTGCCAGCCATTTTTCTTGTCTTAATTAATTTCTTTGTATTCACTTTATAAATATTTATTTCATCTTTAAAACTATCAACATATAGAATACACATTTTAAAGACCTATATGTGTAATGGGTGTAATTGTGTGGCATGTAGACATGCCTGATTAGTTCAACCATTATGTGATCTATGTGATGTACATTTGGATGATCTCAAAGTCCTGAGTGCTAAGTAGAAATGGGAGGGGTGGGGAAGAAATAGAAGCAATTGTGTGTAAGAATGTAATGGAAACTAAAGGGTATAAGAATGTAATGGTAACTATTGTGTAAGGATGTAATGGTAACTACTGTGTAAGAATGTAATGGAAACAATAGGGTATAAGGATGTAATGGTAGCTATTGTGTTAGGATGTAATGGTAACTATTGTGTAAGAATGTAATGGTAACTAGAGTGTTAGGATGTAATGGTAATTATTGTGTAATTGTGTAATGGTAACTATTGTGTAAGGATGTAATGGTAAGTACTGTGTAAGAATGTAATGGTAACTAGAGTGTTAGGATGTAATGGTAACTATTGTGTAATTGTGTAATGGTAACTATTGTGTAAGGCTGTAATGGTAAGTATTGTGTAAGAATGTAATGGTAACTAGAGTGTTAGGATGTAATGGTAACTATTGTGTAATTGTGTAATGGTGACTATTGTGTGTAACAATGTAATTGTAACTGTTGTGTGTAAGAATGAAATGGTGACTATTGTGTGTAAGAATTTAATGGTGACTATTGTATGTAAGAATGTAATGGTAAGTATTGTGTGTAGGGATGTAATGGAACTATAATATGTAAGATTGTAATGACGAACGTTAAAGAAAGGGTTCAGGGATATTCCTCTTGTAGCATGTGTATTTACATAAAGCGTCTATCAGAGAATATCTTGTCATACCACAGATAGAAAACTTTAGACAACTTAAGTCAGAGAATATCTTGTCATACCACAGATACACAACTTAAGTCAGAGAATATCTTGTCATACCACATATACACAACTTAAGTCAGAGAATATCTTATACCACAGATACACAACTTAAGTCAGAGAATATCTTGACATACCACAGATACACAACTTAAGTCAGAGAATATCTTGTCATACCACAGATACACAACTAGCTAGCTTGTAAAAAAATTATGTTTATTTTGAAATACAGAAGAAATAACATAACATAACATATAGCAAAAATAACTCATCATACAAAACAAATACAAAGCACAAAACATAACAACAGATTTTTCTAATTCTTGTACTTGTGCAATCAACTATTTTTTAACTTAGGAATTTTTTTAAAGTATTTAAGGTCAGCTATCCAAAGTACGGGTACTCAAATTAGGGGAAATAATTACTATCTTTAATACATCTCCTTACACATGATTAATTACATCTTTCACATTACATTTTATAAAAGAATTAACTTTCAATATACTATGGAAACAAATTTGCAATTTATATTATAAAATAATTCTGTTTCTTCGAAAGGTTAATATACTATTATAATATAAATTATACCTTCAAACTGTGGCGCAAGTGTATTAAATCTAAATCTATAATATAACGCTGCTGGTAATGTGTCAGTCCTTCCTTCCATCCTTCCTTTCTTCCATCATCGCTATAGATTTTGGAACCATAAAAATAACGCATCACGTATCGTGCTTTTTACTTGCATCGCAATATAAGTAATGAGTAGGGTTTGTTTGTATAACGAGTTAAATTAATTTTATAGTTGCCACTCGTTAAACTCTTTCGCATAACGTAAAGAAAAAATTAAATACACGCAAATTACTAAAACATATTAAACGGATCAATGTCAAATCTTTCGGTTTGCGGACAAGCTGGGGGTTTTATAGTCATTCACTGAATCAGGCGCGTCCGCCGGCGGTATGTTTTCTTTTGTGTTGTGTTTGTGTTGTGTTTGTGTTGTGTTTGTGTGTGTTTGTTTGTTTTTGTGTTGTGTTTGTTTTGTGTTTGTTTTGTGTTTGTGTTTGTGTTTGTGTTTGTGTTTGTGTTGTGTTTGTGTTGTGTTGATGTTTGTGTTTGTGTTTGTGTTGTGTTTGTTTTGTGTTTGTGTTGTGTTTGTGTTGTGTTTGTGTTGTGTTTGTGTTGTGTTTGTGTTGTGTTTGTGTTGTGTTTGTGTTGTGTTTGAGTTGTGTTTGTGTTGTGTTTGTGTTGTGTTTGTGTTTGTGTTGTGTTTGTGTTGTGTTGTGTTGTGTTTGTGTTGTTTTTGTGTTTGTGTTGTGTTGTGTTTGTGTTGTGTTTGTGTTGTGTTTGAGTTGTGTTTGTGTTGTGTTAAGTTTTGTTCTGTTCTCAAGTTGGTACATTTAAAAAAGATTTACCGTGGCGGAGCACGGTTATGCAGCTAGTTTATACATAAACGCGCTATGCATAGAGTTGTGGAAAAGTGAATCCATGAATATTTCACAACATTAATTAGATTTAACACACCAGTGAGATTCACGTGATATAAAAGTAGTCATTTTTTAACCTGTTTTAGCAATTCAAACTATTGCCTTGTTCGCACTGACAGCCGCTTTTTACGTTCCTAATCATTTTTGTTTTACAACATATGGACCACATCTCTGTACTGTATGCTACGGTTTCTGATTGCAAAAAAAGTTGTTCTTTTTCTGCAATATAATGATCCCCGATTTGGGAGCAAGCACTTTTTTCTACTTAAAACGAATAAAGAAAATCAATTTTTTTTAAAAATCGAGTCTCTAGATTTTTAACTTAAAATGCTTGGGAGCCCCAGCACATAGGGAGCCCCAGCACATAGGGAGCCCAGCACATAGGGAGCCCAGTACATAGGGAGCCCAGTACATAGGGAGCCCCAGCACATAGGGGCCCCGTGTTTGGGCCACCTTGGTTACATGGTTGTTACGCCACTGTCTGAGATGGAGTGTCTACCTAGGTCAGGAACATCACAATTAGGTTGTAGCTACCTGAGACACCGGCCAGGTACAAACACAGTCCAGCAACTCATCAACAGAGTCTGCGTCTCATGTTAAGGTCGAGCTTAAAGTGACCACCGCCCACCACCGCACACCACCGCACACCACCGCCCACCACCGCCCACCACCCACTCATCAGAAACGGTTGGAGACCAGCTAAAGTCCACAACTACGTGGGCAAAGGAAATACACCCCCCCCCCCAAACTCTTCATACTTCATGTGTGCTAGGAGGCCACTGCTCCAGCTACTGACAACTCGATTCATCAGACTGGCTACTAGAATACCATGTTCACATACACAGCCTAAATTTGGAGGGAGTGTGTGTGTGTGGGGGGGGGGGGGGGGGGGTCATACATAATTCACGTCAAGTACAGGAATTTCTTTTTACCAAGCACTTCGTTTGTTAGAGGACTGTTATTTTATTTTAATTGGGTAAGGGGAAATATTTTTAAAAATAAAACACCCAGACTCTGCTAATCCGAATTAAAAATAAAAGTGTTTGCTAAATTATAATTATATTATAATAATTATTTATTTGGCTATTTCTAGCCTTAATGAAAACGACACTAATTTTGTACTTAGTTAAAGTTAGTTACACAAATATTATAAATTATTTAAGTTTGGTTGAAACATGTGCTTTCTGGCAACAAAAATTTGGAACCATTTGGAACCAGCTTTTCAAGCCTATTATGTAGACGAAATTACTGCATAAATAAATAATATAAATAAATTTTTAATTTACCTCTTATAAAGGGAAGTGGTAAGCCTACTTTCAGTGGCGTACAGACCTATGTAGATGCCCGGGGCCTACTCAAGAGGAAGATGCCCCCATTATATATATATATATATATATATATATATATATATATATATATATATATATATATATGTGTGTGTGTGTGTGTGTGTGTGTGTGTGTGTGTGTGTGTGTGTGTGTGTGTGTGTGTGTGTCTTAATTAAAAATACTAATAGTAAAGCATTTGATTACGGCTAAATCCCAAGGAGTGAAACAGTTGGGGACATGTCGTGGGCGTGGGGGGGAGGGGTGTATCAGAGTCTCATCCGGTTTTATATTACCGTACTGGACCTCAGCCACACAAAAACTGTCCGTGCCTACAATTAGGGCATCCGACACGCCTTTATTTATGGGCTGCTTCACTCTTGGCCTGTCTGGGAATTTCAACAGGGCAATTAATACAAGTGAGAGCGTGTATTGAACTAGAGATGTTTTACATTTGTATCTCTAAACCACTCGGTCAAAAGGTCAATGCTTTTAAGGAGATGTGATGCTGAATACTCTCAATCTGTTTGAACATCTAATATAACAGAAGTGAATCTTGGTTGGCTAAAGCCCTACCACACCTTACAACTTTAAGAAAAAACACCTTTACATTGGTCGGTGTCTAACCATCCACTGTGCTTTGTCAGACCCTCACTACAACTAAGGACGTGTTTCCCTAAATATAACACCCAGGTAACGCATTCCTATCAAATTACAGCCTGTCCACTTCATGTGGGGGATAACTCACTAACGGTGAGCATGTTTACTTCAATGTGTTTTCTCATCAACAAAAGTCACAAAGTTCTATCTTTCTATACTATCTATTCTATAACTCCATTGTACTGGAAGTGCCCCCCCCCCCCCCCACTATTCTACAAGAATACACGAGGTAGTTTGCGGAAGAATATTCCTGTTTTAGATTTAATTACACCACACAATCAAATCATTGAATGCCCCGTGTATTTTTTAATTACCACGGTAAGGTTGAAGACAGGGATTGGGAATATGCATGTTTAGTTATGTACCTGATTTTAATTACTATATGTTTTACCATATACCTGATATTAAAATCTGTATGTTTTATTGTGTACCTGATAATTTCTGCCATAGCTGGAAGTAGCATATCAACTTCTAGCTCATTTACAACTATTAATACCGGATTTATGTGCATATAATTAAGGTGAGATGTGGACAAAAGCACCACTAATTAAATGAAAATGTGCACTTTGTTTCTGCGTTTTGCAGCACCACACGATAAAGAATTGATTTTCACACTGTCCCACCTGTCCCCCCCCCCCCCTCTCCTCCCCTCATCGGAGAAATAGATAAACTATATATTATAATTTATATTATAATTAATACGGAAGATATATACTTTAAACATTGTCACGCCCTCTCACCCTGAAGTTTTCAGAGCCCTCCCCCCCCCCCCCCCCCTCGGGAGAGAAAATGTCTGAAAGGAACCCATAAACGGTCGGTGACTAGCCATAGGCTGCCCATTGCCTAACTTCACTTTGTTTAAATTATGTTCTGCGTTGAATGAGTGCTAGGCTATCTACACTATCCTTCCCCCCCCCCCCCCCAATCTCCTGACAAGCAGATTAATTACACTGGCTACTACTCTACGATGCTCCCATACACAACCTAATGGGGGGGGGGGGGGCAGGGAGAAGGTCATACATATTTAACAACAAGTACTTGAATTTTTTTTTAGATAAGCTTATATTTAGTTCACAAAGTATGTTTGTGGATTTGTGGCAGCGATTTTGTTCATGAAATCTCCTGCATATTTTGACGACCAAAGCTGTTAATAAAGAAAACAAAATAGTTTTATTTTCTTCGCTTCAGTGCACTTATAAGTTTATTATTATAAAGGTTTTTTTTTAATTTGTTTTATTTGACCACGTGTTTTGTTGATAAGAAGAATGTTATTCTTCTTAAAGACGAAATACCATATAAAAGATGTATATTGTGATAAATACTTGTAAATTATGCAGAGGCGTAGCGACCCTTCCCGGCACCCGGGGACAAATTTTTCGATTTGCACCCCCCTCCCTCAAGATTTCGATTTGCCCCCCCCCCCCCTCAATCTTTCAATTTGCACCCCCCTCAACCTTTCAATTTATTTTTCCAACCCATTTTGGCGCCCCTTAAGGTCGGCGCCCGGGGACATATGTCCCCCCCCCGCCCCCGCCACCCCCCCCCCCTCGCTACGCTACTGAAATTATGATCAAAGCGTGAGTGGTTGACGGTCCATATCCTGTAGGAATAACACAAACAGCAGATGTACAGGTACTAAAGTGGGTTGACATTGTGACAAAAAAAGCGCCTCGCTCTTACATGGCGCTGAGCTAGGCACCCAGAAATATGCCAAGACGTATATTTGTGACGAGTCATTACATTTTTTTAAAATTAAAGCTACATAACATGGCAATTTCAAATTCGTTATCCGGGGGAAGGACACTGGTAAAAGTATGTTTTATATAAATTCCGTTTCCTTGTGTGTGGGGGAGGGGGGGGGACGGTACTCACGGTAGACTTCCTTCAGGTGTCTCACCCCCCCCCCCCCTCCCCCGAAGAGATGCCTGGAAGTGGAAGTAACTCTGAACTCGTCCTCTTTCTTAGCTAGCACGAAGGAAACCGAATGATTGAATGTATTAATTTAAATGCTTAAAAAGTCTACGGCAATTACGCCGTTATTCGGTGAAAAACGTTCAGCATCTACGAGGCGTTATAATTTATTTTATTAGATATTATTCATTTTCATTTTCTTCGTTTATTTTTTTACAACTCTTGTTCAACCTCTTTCTAATAGACTCTAGATCTATAGCAAAAGCATGTCAGACTGTAAGTTAGTAGCAAAGAGATTAATCGCACTCCACAGACTAGCTCTCACGAAGAAGAAAATATAAATATTTCTAGCCGGAAGTAGATACTAGCCAATTGTTTACAAGATGGCGTCGAATCGTTCGTCAAACAATTGGAATCAAGAGACGAAGATAAGATTAAATGAAAAAATAACATCTAACATAAATGACATAGGTTCACTAACACGACAGGTTATACGAGGATCAAAATCAAATGAGGTAGACTAGTGACTGAAGTTTTTATTTATTTTTTAAAGTACTGTTGTCCCTGTGTAAGTCGTGTCTATTGCGTACTATTACTACGGTATTACTCACAGTTACTGGCGAGTTAAGCTAAGGTAAGGGCTTAGCGGCTTAGGCTTAACAAACAAACTATAAGTTAGAAGATATGCAACTCACCCACATTTGTAAGACCTGCTAGAGTTCAGCAACAGCCTGGCCTTGTGCAGCTATTTTGCAACTTCTTTAAATTAAAAAAAAAAATACAAATTACACTAACTACAAGTTGATGCATTTGGCCAGTATAATCTTGTTCTATGTCAGTTTTATAATATGATTCTGTTCTAACAGTATATAATCTATATAAAATTAACGCATAAATTTTCCTTGGATACGCTAGAATTATAATGTTCTATGTCCGATTATGCCAATGAAATCAGCTGTTTAAGTCATGTGACTTGTGCGTCGTTGATCAAAATGGCGGCGTGTGAACACCTTTTAGTCGATGTTGGTTGTCATGCAAATAAACTGACTGAATTACCAGATCCTGAATCGTAAGTATATTTATCTTTTATATGTTGTCTTAACTGTGTTATTTTACACATATTTAGTTCAAAGTTTATTAAAATATCTTAATTATTAATAGGCCTAATATTGTTAATGTATACTGTAGTATACGCCTATACTAATTGTATTGTTTAGTAGTATAGTAGTATAGTATCTGTAGGGTTTACTTTGTATTTATTACTATTTATATTATCAAAATCATAATGAGGAGGTGTTCCAATATATGAATGATGAAAACAATGTCTTTGTTATAGATCAAAATGTAAAGTAATTCATTGTGAGTAACTTATTAGTCTTAAAACCACGAATATAAGTTTATTCCTGGTTTTCAGTTTATTATTAGTGTAGCAGAGGGGGGTGGGGGAAATAAGTCCTTCTGTTTTTGCACTTTGTACTGATGTAGTCTATCTTTATTTCTATCCATAGAGAAGTGCGAAAGAGAACAATAAAAACAACAGAGACCTGTTAATGCAGTGTCAATGATATGGGTATTGGCGCTGCCTGTAGTGAGAAAAGAAACAGTGTTTATGTATATTCTCAATATTCAATTACAAGATTGGTTGTTTTTGAATTAGGGAACTGTGCATATTGTGTAAAATTAATACATTATTTTTTTAAGCTAATTCTCGAGATTTGCATTTATTGTATTAATACTTTAATTCCAGTTGTATCACAAGGCTGGGGGCGTGGTTTGATCCGCACGTGACGCCATTTAGAGGGCGACACCAATGTGAAAAACACTAAAATTTACAGCCAATATAATTCTTTATCTAGTTAATCTTAAAATAAAATTATAGGGTAGAGGGGTGACACAAAACCAAAAATGTAAAATTGTAAGAGGGTGGAGGGTTGACACCCTCAGTTACCACACCGAGTGTCAACCTAACTAGACTCGCCGCTGACTAAATCAAATTATGTTAATGTATGCAGATAACCCAAAGTTACAGAATAAACTTTACATTTTAATGCACACACCCACTTATAAAGAACACTTAGAAAAGGAAAGCCTGAAACATCTCCCAGTATACCGGAGTTTTCAATTCAGTCGAATAAAGTGGGCTCCCTAATTTCAGCAGAAAAGAAGAAAGATTTGAAAAAATGATGCCCTACATGCCAGAGATTGACAGAAAATGTATGGCTACTCTTTGTGGCTAGTTATCATCTATTTCTAAATTACAAAGCCTTTAACAGTACGTTTTTAAAGCACTGTCGGCGAGTGTTATTTTTTCTAAAACTGTTTTGATTATAAAAACAAAGTTTATGTATTTTCTCAATATTCATTATTACAAGTTTTTGTTATTTTTGTTATTTTTTTTTTTTTTTTTTTTTTTTTTTTTTAAACGGCTCATGGTGTAGAATTAAAACATTAAAATCTATTGAACCTATCTATTGATTTGTGAATTCATTTTATTAATACATTAAATCAAAATTCTGTATGCAAAAGCATACTTACAACTTAAAATATTACTTGTTCTGTAATGTAGTGCAAAAAACATTTTTTGCACATTGCGGTAATCAAAAATATGAAAGTAAAGACCGGGAACAATAGGATAGAAAACCAGAAGACATTGCTCATACAAAAAGTAGATAATACTTCTAGAAAAGCTATTATAACTGCCTAAAAAACACAAAATTTGACTTAGAACATTATAAAATTTTTGAAACCTGATCACTTTCATCGTATTTTGTTCTATCTCAAAAGTGAAAAATAATTGTTATGGTCTTCTAATGGTACATAAAGTAATAAAAATAACTTGGATGCTCATTGCTTAATGCCCTTTAACATTTTATCTAAATAAAAATGAATTGGAACAGTTTAAATATAAGAATCAGACCACATGAAACTTCAGATGCGTTTTTCTCAAAACTACATTTTGAGAGATAGAACAAGATAATACTGGGGGGACGATATATAGATTTGAGAAATTTTAATGGGAGATCACTCCCACTCTATTTTTAACAAAAAACTATTTAAAAAATCAAAATTGAAATTATATTTTTTGAGACTTTTAAAAAACCAAAATCCAAGCTAGAATACTTCTACATTGGTAAAGAAGCATTTTAGTACTCTTATCATTAATAATGTAATTGTGAATTCCAAGTTCAAAAACTTAATAGTTTAAATTTTCATTAATTTATTTAGAATAATTAATTGATGGTGTTTGTTGACTAGCTACGGATCAACATATTTAACTAGCTGCCATGGGTACTGGATAATATTAATAATAATAAACTATGCTTATACTATAATTAGGTTGTTATGACAGATAAAACTTAACTTTAATAACAGATTGGGCAAATGACTGCAGACAATATTTTAATTCATCCTCCCAAATGAAATAAAGTGCAGTCAAGCTAAGTCAAATAGATATGAAGTAAGTTTTATTTAGTCTAGATGTCCACTTCATTGGAAGAAGTGGTGGATGAAGCGTTATATATGTTGTTTGTAGACATCATTAATGTATAACCCACTTGATATTCAGAGGTTTGCTCAGTAAATATATGCTTATTTTCTTATTAGTTTAAAGTTTAAAATTTCTGTTCTAAACTATTTTTCAGTTTCTTGCACAGGCGGCCAAAAACTTTGCTTCTCAAGAAAGCTGCATTCAAAATTCACATGAAGTAAGGGCCTTAACTTATTCACTTAGTTTTGAAACATTTCCCCAAACTAGTCATCATAACTTAACCAGATGCTTTTAATTTCAACAGACAATGAGGAAAATGGACATGATACGCTCCCAACTTGAATTTCAGTAAGTTATGAAGTGCAGTCAAAAGCAACATTCTAACAGTTTTCTGATTTACATTATTTTTAATTTGAGCTTTTCATGTTATTAGTTAGCAGCTTAATTGTGTAAGTTTGAAACTCAGAAATTTTATATTATCGAAATTCTTGTGCATTAGATACAATAGCTTAACTTTATTTCAGACATTCTGCAATAGCTAGAAGGTAAGTCACCTCTAATTTACTGATTTTAAAATAGCTGTCATCATTATTTAATAATCTTGACTGGAGAAAGCATTGACAGTGTGATAAACTTAATTATTATTCTTTTAACAGCCTAAGTCATCTGGATGAGGTGCAAGATCAAATAGCCTCTATCAGTCATTGAAAGTCACACCAGAGTTTCAATCAGTCATTGAAAGTCACACCAGAGTTTCAATCAGTCATTGAAAGCACACCAGGGTTTCAATCAGTCATTGAAAGTCACACCAGGGTTTCAATCAGTCATTGAATGTCAAACCAGTATTTCAATCAATTTAGTCACAACAATGTTTTAAATCAAATATTTTTTTGCACTTAATTGAATGATTGGTTAATTAAGTATAATGCATTTTTCAACACTTTGTTTTAAAGATAACACGCTCATTTTGAATGGAGAGCATTAGTTCAACCCTTACAGTCCAATGCACCCACCAGAGAATTTTTGTTTGTAGTAGTCTGGTGCACCTGCATTTATTTACACATATTATTGGAAGATTAATTTGGTAACGAGATTTTGTGAAGATACCAGCTGAAGGAGAAAATAAGTTTTTTTAAGGTTGTTTTCTTGTTGTCCTATCACTAGTGGTTCATTTTCTTTGATTTTTCTTAAGTTAAGATTTTTCTTTAAAAATTATGGGCAATATAATTAGTAAAATTAAATCAAATTAAAAATGCCTTTGCCATTGAATCTGGCTTTAATGTATCCTATAGAGTGATATTGAGAAAAAAGTAGCGCCTGTGACTATGTTGAATTTTTTAGCATTTAAATAAAATTTTATAGAAATAATTTTAGGGAGTAGCATTTTGTTTAAGTTTTATTTTCTGGGATTAATGTATTTTTTTATTTACTATTAGTAAACTGTTAGGCTATTTTACTTTATACATAGAAAACTCAGACCAATTTTTCGTATAAATAGTATAATAGTATAATGCTTTTTATTTTCTTAACACAAGTGGTTATTTTTAAATAGATTTTATTTTCAAGTGCTTTGGTTACAAAATGCGGCTTTATTTGCATGGCCATAAGGGGAAGTAATATAGTTTTGATGCCCTGAACAGTTAAGGTTAAGGGTTAAAGCAAGTAGTGAATGTTGGGTGAAGTTGACTCAGTATTTAAAGATCAGGCACATAATATAGAACACAAAAATTTGTCATTTTCCACCCTGTACCATTTTATATTACATTTCTAGGAATCACAGTCACAAACAAACCAGGATACAATACGTAGATCGATGCAAAAACCTGTTATTTTTTCCAATTTGTATAGAATTAGAAATCTATTAAGTCAGTATAGAGAAAATGAATTTAAACAGTTGTAAATGTTTGTTTTGTGTTACATTTAGAAGGAAAATAAATGTGTAAACTACTTAAGTCAACCTATTCATCAAACAATTATTTTTTTTAAATTACAGACATAACACTTCTCTATACCTTCACCATAACCTGTATATTACAATATGACAAAACAATACAGTAAATAAACCTATTTTGTTTTATACAATAAACCCATGATGTCTTCATACTTTAGAATGCAAATCACACTAATTGCTGCTTAAGTGTTTTATTTTAATTCTACTTGTTTGTTGCTTACTTTAGTCTTAAATTGTGCATATATTTTCTTTTGTTTTTAATGTGCAATGTAAAATAATCTTTGCTGTTTTAAGCAGAGCTAATTATTTGCTTGTATGACAGTGAGACTGAAAATATGGCTGTTTATCAAACACTGTCATTACTAGAACCCAAAGTTACTGGTTTTAATAACTTATTTGCTTTACTGCTTCAAATTTTAATAATGAAACAACAAAAAAAGCAGATTTAATAAAAATGGTTTTATTAAAAAAACTTTCAGTAAATTATTTAATTCTCATAGAAAGAATGTCAAAACAAGGAATGTGCTGTTTTACTAGAGCCTCAGTCTGTAAGTGTAACATCAGCCACACAATGTGGAGGTCACGTACATACTAACGTAGACAACCAACTTTTGGCAGTGACTAAATAAGATGCTAGTATTTTTTGGTTCATAAATGTATCACATGGAAACAATTTTTGGATCAATAAACAGTTTTAATGTAAAAGAAAAACATTGTCTCAATTTTTAAATAGCTGTTTTAATTGGAACAAACCTTGGGACTAGATAATAACTTTACTACATTGTATGTACAAGAAGCAACAGAATGAAAACCAAAATGCTTGTGTTACACAGATGAAAACATCATTAACTCAAGTATTATTATTTACATGCCAGTTTTTCCTTACTGGTTCATCGGAAAATTCGAAATGTGAACAACTCTACACCAAGTGAAAGAATACAAATGTGGCGAGTGATGAATATTCTACCAGTTAATTTTAAACTGTAAATCTCTAGACACTATACAAGTTCCACTACTGTATTACCTATTCTTTTGTTTTTATGCAAATTTCATACATTAAAAAAAAGTTACGGGTATTCTATTTATTTTTAACCGAGAGTAAATAGCCAAAAACCTTCAGAAGAAAACATAGGATAAAACAAAACATTTATCAATTTTCATTATCAAAAAATTTATGTACATATATAAATATAAAAAAAACTACAAAATTATGAAGTTTTAAAAAAATGACTTAGGCTATTTGGCCTGTTAACATAAACAAAAATAAATTACATATCAACAGTTACATAATTAATGCACCCGTATAAAAAAACAAAATTTACATAACACATTTTTAGTTTTGTTTACTAGTTAAGAAACATAAAACTAAACTATCACCAGGGTACACTAACTGCTTATTTGTTAGAACCAAAACTTTTGTTGGTCACACGGTGATTTATAATTGGATCAGAATGATTGTATCCTTAAGTTAAGTCAAACAAGAAAAAGCTCATAAAAGAAGTGTAAATGGACTTCTAATTCTTAAAAATTAAAGATACCTGTGCCATAACCAAAAGTAAAGTTTTGATTTATCATTTAAAAAATGTAATTATACAAGACTTGTGAATCAACTGTCCTGATTGTAAAGCAGATTTCTGGAAAGTTCAATAAAACATCCACTTTAAAATGTAAAAACCACAAATTGTTTACCGTCTGTTTCTGTGGTAAGGTTTACGGCGTGAGGTTGACTCTGCATAGGTTGCTCCAGCCGTTGAGTTTTGTTCATAGGGCTGCCACTGGTAGTACTGATGATTCAACCAGTCACCATTATTGACAATGGGCACTGATACATTGAATCCTGTGTTAAAGTTATTGTCATAAGTACAATCTGTAAATGTGGGTGTGGTTGTTGGGAACTGTTGGTAGAAGCCATTCCTGCAGTTGACTGAGCCGTAGCTACCAAAATAAGCTGGTCTGTTGGCTGGCATGGTGATCATCCAGGCTTCACATATGTGACTCAGGAGGAGGTTGGAGATGTGGCGGTGAGCTAAGTGGTCCCAGTGTACTCCATCTTTCACCTGCCTGTCCAGGTGATGCCTCAGGTAAAAGTGAAGGTCAAGAACATCAAAGCCATGTTGAGTAGCAAGCTGGTGGAGACAGAAGTTGTATCAGTTATCAAGAGGATTTTATAGTGGTCTGTTTCAGCATCATTTGAAAATCTTTTATACAAAACATTTTCCCCCACAAATAAATTAATACTTTTCAAAGTACAACAAAAAAAAGTCTTTTGTACTAATTTTAATTACAGTTCAATTTTCTATTAAAATTAGTTAATGATTAATAAAAAAATTTTTTTAACAATTTTAAAAAGACATTAGAAAATCATTATTGCTTGTTTTGTATGCTTTTATAAAGTTAAATGAGATAATAGTAATAGTATTTTTAAGTGTATTTGGGGAAACCAAACAATTGGAGGGGTATGTAATCTCACACAACTTATTCATGTTTATGAATAATATTAAAGCTATATACTCACACTAAAGGTTTGTGTATCAGTGTAAGCAGATGATCTTGCAAGTATATAGGCACAACTCATTGTTTTTAACAAGCTGTGTCCTTCAACAAGAAACACACACTGTCTTCTTGTGTTCCATTAAACAAGATAACTTAAAAATAAATCAACAGCTAAACTCATGAACAATAACCCACAGCATATAGAGTAAAATTAGAAAATGTATTCACACAAGCGCAGATAGACAGAAAAAAAATCTTAACTGACGGGATGAAGCACAATAAAAACCAAGCACTACACGGAAAAGATGATGCACAAAACCAAGCACTGGATGGATGAAGCACAAAACCAAGCATTGAACTGAATGGATGATGCACAAAACCAAACATTGAATGGATGAAGCACAAAACCAAGCACTGAATGGATAAGCACAAAACAAAGCACTGAATGGATGAAGCACAAAACCAAGCATTGAACTGAATGGATGATGCACAAAACAAAGCACTGGATGGATGAAGCACAAAACAAAGCACTGGATGGATGAAGCACAAAACCAAGCATTGAACTGAATGGATGATGCACAAAACTAAGAACTGGATGAATGAAGCACAAAACCAAGCACTGGATGGATGAAGCACAAAACCAAACCTTGAATGGATGAAGCACAAAACCAAACACAGGATGGATGAAGTACAAAACCAAGCACTGAATGGATGAAGCACAAAACCAAGCACTGAATGGATGAAGCACAAAACCAAGCACTGAATGGATGAAGCACAAAACCAAGCACTGAATGGATGAAGCACAAAACCAAGCACTGAATGGATGAAGCACAAAACAAAGCACTGGATGGATGAAGCACAAAACCAAGAACTGGATGGATGAAGCACAAAACCAAGCACTGGATGGATGAAGCACAAAACCAAACATTGAATGGATGAAGCACAAAACCAAGCACTGAATGGATGAAGCACAAAACCAAGCACTGAATGCATGAAGCACAAAACCAAGCACTGAATGGATGAAGCACAAAACCAAGCACTGGATGGATGAAGCACAAAACAAAGCACTGGATGGATGAAGCACAAAACCAAGAACTGGATGGATGAAGCACAAAACCAAGCACTGGATGGATGAAGCACAAAACCAAACATTGAATGGATGAAGCACAAAACCAAGCAAGCACTGAATGGATGAAGCACAAAACCAAGCAAGCACTGAATGGATGAAGCACAAAACCAAGCACTGAATGGATGAAGCACAAAACCAAGCACTGAATGGATGAAGCACAAAACCAAGCACTGAATGGATGAAGCACAAAACAAAGCACTGGATGGATGAAGCACAAAACCAAGAACTGGATGGATGAAGCACAAAACCAAGCACTGGATGGATGAAGCACAAAACCAAGCAAGCACTGAATGGATGAAGCACACATCCAAGCACTGAATGGATGAAGCACAAAACAAAGCACTGAATGGATGAAGCACAAAACAAAGCACTGAATGGATGAAGCACTGAATTGATGAAGCACAAAACCAAGCACTGAATGGATGAAGCACAAAACAAAGCACTGAATGGATGAAGCACAAAACAAAGCACTGAATGGATGAAGCACAAAACAAAGCACTGAATGGATGAAGCACAAAACAAAGCACTGAATGGATGAAGCACAAAACAAAGCACTGAATGGATGAAACACTGGATGGATGAAGCACAAAACCAAGCATTGAACTGAATGGATGATGCACAAAACTAAGAACTGGATGAATGAAGCACAAAACCAAGCATTGAACTGAATGGATGATGCACAAAACTAAGAACTGGATGAATGAAGCACAAAACCAAGCACTGGATGGATGAAGCACAAAACCAAACATTGAATGGATGAAGCACAAAACCAAGCACTGAATGGATGAAGCACAAAACAAAGCACTGAATGGATGAAGCACAAAACAAAGCACTGAATGGATGAAGCACAAAACAAAGCACTGAATGGATGAAGCACAAAACTAAGAACTGGATGAATGAAGCACAAAACCAAGCACTGGATGGATGAAGCACAAAACCAAACATTGAATGGATGAAGCACAAAACCAAGCACTGGATGGATGAAGCACAAAACCAAGCACTAGATGGATGAAGCACAAAACCAAGCACTGAATGGATAAAGCACAAAACCAAGCACAGGACTGAATGGATGAAGCACAAAACCAAGCATTGAATGGATGAAGCACAAAACCAAGCACTGGATGGATGAAGCACAAAACCAAGCACTGGATGAATGAAGCACAAAACTAAGCATTGAATGGATGAAGCACAAAACCAAGCAAGCACTGAATGGATGAAGCACAAAACCAAGCACTGAATGGATGAAGCACAAAACCAAGCACTGAATGGATGATGCACAAAACCAAGCACTGAATGGATGAAGCACAAAACCAAGCATGGAATGGATGAAGCACAAAACCAAGCAAGCACTGAATGGATGAAGCACAAAACCAAGCACTGAATGGATGAAGCACAAAACCAAGCACTGAATGGATGAAGCACAAAACCAAGCAAGCACTGAATGGATGAAGCATAAAACCAAGCACTGAATGGATGAAGCATAAAACCAAGTACTGGATGGATGAAAAGTAGTAATAAAAAGATTGACATGTTTACAACAAAAACTGTTAGAGTAAATCCTGACTTGTAATTTCAGGAAGTGTGAAGTAAGTCACAACATGCTTAGTATACAACAGATTGCACCTAGATTTCCCCTGTAGCTACACAAAAATGGTCATACAATATATACCCAGACAAACACAAATACATTGACACCAAAATTTGGTAATTCTAATGTGTGCTCTAAAAAGTTTCTTAACATGCACTGACTCATAACTTAACATGTACTCATACAGTGTTATTGCCCAAAACATACTGTCACAGTTCCCAACACCAGCATCACAGTGCCCAACACCAACTGTTACAGTGCCCAACACCAGCATCACAGTGCCCAACACCAACTGTTACAGTGCCCAACACCAGCATCACAGTGCCCAACACCAACTGTTACAGTGCCCAACACCAGCATCACAGTGCCCAACACCAACTGTTACAGTGCCCAACATGTTATGTCACAGTGCCCAGCATGCATTGTGTCAGTGCCCCATATGTAATGTCAGTAAAATCTTTGATAGTTTGCTTACTAAAAGAATTTATCTAAAAGTAGTGGACTAAATTTTAGACACAGTGGTTCTCTATGCACAAAGAAGGAAAAACAAAGCAGGCAGGAAGTACACAGAAAAGCTTCTTATTTTTTAAATAAAATACTTTTAAAAATTTATCAATTATTTTGTGATTTGTTAATATATGCTTATACTTAGGTCACTATGTCTTGACCAACTTATAATGAAGCAATATGTTTGCTAGATAAATTCATTTCTGATGACAACATTCAATAAGATATTAGTCGAAAATTAATTCAAAGATTACTACATTCAATAGCAAAGAGAGATAATGGTATAAAATAATGAGCAATTGCTCTAATTACCAGGTGACTAAGGTGAGTTGTACGCAGTGGTGTTCTCACACCTGAGCATAGACAAGGACAGACATTAATAAGTTTCAGGTGCACGCTACTGATTGGGTTTTAAAACAAATTATTTTTTTAGTTGGGTTGTGAATTTAGTTAAGAATAAATACAGTAAACATGATACTAACTTTCAAATTACTATTTTCTAAAAAGTAGAAAAGAAAATCCACACAAAAATAAATCAAACAACTTTTTTTGGGGTAAAAGCATTAATCAATCTAGAACCTTGTGCCACATTTTGAGAAGCCAATACTTTTACTAAAGTAAGGTTATTTTATCTTATAGTGCATTTTAAAGCTCCGTATTATAAAGGTTTTTATTTCTTTTGTTTTTTGGTTATTCTCTTTTATTCAATTAAAGAGTTATTTCTCTTTGGTTGTTCATTCGCAAAACAAAACAAAAAAATCACTGAGCTTAAAAAGTATCAATTTCACCATTTACTTATGCTCCTTACTATGTAGATCTACCAGACATTTGGTACTGTATTACAAGAGCCTGTGCTCCTTAGTTGAAAAACAACAGTAATCAAATTAAATATAAACAAGAATTGAATACACAAATCTTGGATAACCTAGCCTTACCTTTCCTGCAAAAAAATTAGCCTCCAAAATATCCATTCTCAAGGATGAGCTCATAAACTCAATTTCTGGTACCAGGAAGCCCCCTCTAGCTTTACTAGAAATGGGCAGCGCTGTATTCCAGATGATGAGACATTGCTTTGAAAAATAATCAGAGAACAGTTCAAAAAGTTTGACCAAGTTCTCCTTGTAATCCATGAAAGAGTCTGGTCCATACCTGAAAACATGTGCTCAGGTTAATTAACAGTTAATGAACTATAATTATAGTAGTACAGGGAGTTTACTTTTCAAGGCTATGACTAGTGAAACATGAACTAATTTATCATGTAAAACCTGCAGTCATGTGATCAAATTTGTGTCAAAACAATTTTTACCACATCTAATGATTCTATTGTTGTACTCAGTATAAAGCTTTTTCAAATATACTAAACTTAAATAACATTTCAACAAATTCAATTGAGGAATTTTCTTGTATTTTAATAATCATAAAAACTTGCATCAGAGTTTAAGAAACAGATTCATTTAGCAATACTGATTACTGTTTTAAGACTGTGATAAGCAGCTATGATGCAAGAAGATATGTTAATGCTTGCAATAAGCTATCAACATCATTATTCAATAATTATAGAAAGTTGTTACCTGGATATGTCCCAAAGGCAAGAATTGAGTATGATGATATCTGGCTGGCCTAATTTATCCTTAGCCAGGTCTTTGAGAAGTGTTTCAACATAACTGTTGTAGCATCTGGTCACAAAGTAAAACCTAACCAGATGCACATTTGTGACATACTCTCGCACTTCCTTGTAGCTGATGCCATTTGACATAGTCCCCTTCTGTCCACCCTCTATGAGCTCATCATTGAGGAAACTGAATTCTCCCTGACAAAAGGTAAAATTATTCAGGAAACTGTATTTCCACTCACAAAAAAATCATTGAGGAAACTAAATTCTCTGACTTAAAAAACGTGTCAAAAAGACTGCAAACCAAGTAAATTGTCCTTTAACTCCCAATCTGAATTTAATTAACGCTATTAAATTTACGATGCAAACAATGAAGAAAAGGTATAAATATTAAATTCTTTCTCATATTTTCAACTGATGAAACATTGTGGCCTAGTGGTAGAGCTTTAAACTGGTAACCCCTTAAGTCTCAAGAAAGATTTAAGGATCAAGTTAGTGGGACGTCCCTGAGCCTGGAAACCCTATAAGTCTCAAGAAAGATTTGAGGATCAAGTAAGTGGGACGTCCCTGAGCCCACACAGCTCTTGCGACTATCCTTTCATATGCTGAGCTCACACAAAAAGGTGAACTCTACTTGATTAGCCCCATGGACTGTCGGGTTAAAAAAAAGGAACTTTACATAAGTTAAAATAATTTTGAAAGAAACTGAAGTTACAAATATTAACATTTAAGCTTGCTCACTTAACAAATTCAATGTACTGAAGCAACCCAATAACAGAGTGACTGATAAATTTAATTCATGAGAAATGTTTTAGTATACTGTATTTTATTGTAAGTAGATACACATTATGAAATACATTTCAAAATTACTAGTATCACCATATTTAATATATTAAAACTTACTTAGCATTTACATCGGTTTTTATATACTGGGTTATCCCCCTTTGCATTTGCTGCAGCATAACCCTTTACTTTCTCCTTATTTTGCTATATACAGGTTTATCTCCCTTGGGCTACTTTTTACAGACTAACTTAGGGACTAACCATTTCTGTCCATTACACTTTGCTCCATTTGCAATTGACTGAATTATACCCCTCATGTTAAGGCCTTTTTAGTCTGTGCATTTCTACCACTAACTTAAAGAATTTGTTGCCGACAAAATAACCATTACAGGTACACAAGTAAATAAGTGGCAAGAAATAACCAACTGTTCTTAGAGTTAGAGCAATAGATTGTTATACACTATTCATAACATTAAACACTGTTTTTGACATACCTTGGACCGCAGCTCTTTTTGAGTCAGATATCTATCACTTTGGAGCAACAGCACAAGATCTTTGTAGATCCCTCGCTGGACTGAAAATTACATTGGATACAATTTTCACACCCAATAGCTCAATATGCCTTAACAAGAAGGCTGTGGCATAATTATAATGCCATTAGGTAGCATAAATTTCCATGTCAGGAGACTGAGTAATGTTAATGTCTGTACATGTTACATAACAGGACCCAAAGATCTAAGAAACATGGTCTCCCCCACCCCATGGAACCCATCCTGCAGCACAACCAACACAAGTTATTGATAAAATTCAACATTAGCATGATGATTTGGCAGAGTTCAAAATATTAAAGATATTGTAAAAGTAAAAGGATGCATAAAGAAATCACACTATTTTTACTAATAACTAGACTACATTCTATTGTATTTCTTCTAGAGTATTCTCAACTATATATATAAAATACTTATTTCTTCTAGAGTATTCTCAACTATATATATAAAATACTTACTGGAATCTCCAATTATTACAACAAATTTATTCCTTAAGATTTGGGTTACATCACAGTTAAGAAAAACTTCCATTCCAATTTAGAGTAATCCAAATTATGCATAAAAACTTCAAGTACTTTAAAACTGTTTCCAATTTTCTTCTGTTTCTGAAAGAAAAAAAGTTTTTTCAATTAGGCCTAGACCTAGATCTACATATTAATGAGGACTAGACTAATGTAACCAAATGTGGGCTGAAATGAGAGCTACATTTTTGGGTTTACTGATAAAAAGGGCTTCATAAAAGTAGGCCTATTTCAGACGCATTACAACTAGATCTTGATCTAGTCTGTTAATCATATGGAGGATTCATAACTGAGTGGTCTATTTGAAAAAAAAACTACAAGGTTTCATAGTGACTTTATTCAGTTTATTGGTGGCATTTGATTTAGATCTAAGATCTCTAGTAAGTCTAGTAAGTAGATCTAGGCCTGCCAGTATCTGATCATAATACCATTCATAAATATAAATAGGTGTGTTTGGATGTTGGTAGTGTTGTAATCTGACTGGGCCTAATTTTATGGTTAGAAATTAGGGTTAGGCATATGGTAGGACCAGTGACGTAGCGAGGTCGGCCCCCCCCTCCCCAGAATCGTAGTGACCCCTCCCTCAAACTTTTGATTTGCACACCCCCCCCCCCCAGCAAACTTTTGATTTGCACTTCTTAAAAGACTATTTAACACTCAAATTAATCACTTAATTAAGTGAAATTATCATTTTTCTCTATATATTTTGCTGTTTTTTTTTGCCTTGGTGTCACCCCCCTATATTCTAAATGGTGTCACTCGGTGCGGTCCGCACCCCCCCCCCCCCCTCGCTACGCCTCTGGGTAGGACCATGGTTGGGGTTAGGTACATAGTACATGGTTACTGCATTGACATTATTAGCCAGCCATGTGTTATTTTAGTTAACTACCAGTAACCTAACACCCCTTTTTTAAAGATTTCATTATTTATCGGACACCGGTATAAAAATTCTCCCGGTGTCTAGATCTCTGAAGATATTAGATAATAATAATCTTATTAGATCTAGAATCTAGATCTAGATCGATTCTCTAGACTAGAATTCTAGGTCCTGTCCTAGCCTAGGCCGCCCTAGGCTAGCTCATTCAGTAGCTGTGTTCTGCTAAACTTAGTTTTTAACTTGACTTACGCTTCACACAAGATGAAGATCTAATCTAGACTAGATCTAGAAAATCTAGAATCTAACTAAAGTTTTAGATTCCTACTTACCTAAAGAAACTATAAATCAATTAAGTTACAATTACTTAATCTAGAATTTTTCTAGATCCTGATACTACAACTACAAAATTACACTTTCAGCGCGAAAACATTTTAACTTCGGCACAGGATTTGTTAACTAGGCTAGCCTATCACACTAAAAAAACCTAATGTGTTATGACAAGTGAGTTGCGTCTTCCGGTTCCGTCTGCTCGTTTATGCAAATTAGAATGTCCAGCCAATGATATGCTTGGCTAATGATCAACATTCCCACAGTGGTAGCCTAGGCCTTGAATAGCCCTCAAGACGGGGAGTGGTCAAAGAAATATGACGACGAAGTGATATAACCCCAGGGCTTCCATGGTTCGATGGGTGGAGGGGGTACGAAGTTTGGAGAGGGGGGGGGGGGGTTGCTACGCTTTAGTTGTAGTATTCCCAAATATGCTAGATATGAAACACGAAAAGCTGTAGGCCTAAGTTGAGTAAAAATCTAGATCTAGCTACGGACATTTCCCGTCATTCACCGGTAGGCTAGAGTGAACGAAAAACAACTTAGAAAAACAATTGTCACGCTTGGTCGTCCGTTTATGTTTTGAGACACAATAAAACCAGTCGAGTTATAGGCCTAGGCCTAATTGTATTTTGTATTCTTCTGGCGTTGAAAGTCAGCCTGTGCTAAACATCGTAATTCAACACACCATTTGCACGAGCTAAAGTAATCACGTTTTTTCTCGCGGTGTCAACAAATTTTGTAGGCCTACCTAATTGTTTTTAAAGGCCTAGGCCCCTAGTGTCCTCATAACTTCGATTCCAGGGTTAGCATCATGCGCTCCCCCCTTAGGCTATATTTTTTTTAGTAAAATGTATTATCTGCTTTTATTTATTAATGACCAATCGGTGTACAGGCGGCTAATTTTATGTTAAAATGACGTCATTGTGAGTGATGTTCACCGTCTACTAAAGCGCACAAATTAAATGTGAAATTAGTTTACGAATGAATTCAATAGACTTTCATCTCTGATTTAGCAAGGAGAGGTGCTTCATTTAACGATCAAAATGCTATTTGTAATTATTTCCCAATCTAATGCCAACATAATTTCGTATAGACCTAGTAGATGTAGATCTAAATCATGTAACTCTAAGTCCAGAATATAATTTTAAAAAATAGTTTTTAAATACTCAGTTTTTTCATTGTTGTTGGTCTTTAAATCGGATAGTATGAACGATTTAAAATTATAACTTACATTCCTTTACTTCAGTTATTTAATAAAAATTAACCGTGATGTGTAGACACAAGCAAATTCAATTCAATTAAGAAATCTGATGACTTTTACAACTTACAACAATTAAATGACGCCCTTTTTTCTATCACCACAACAAACATGGGCATTCACACACAGACACACACTATCTATGGGGGATATGGGCATTTGGTGGGGGCATGGGCATTTGGTGGGGAGTAAGAGCATTTGGTGGGGGCATTGGCATTTGGTGGGGGCATGGGCATTTAGTGGGGAGTAAGAGCATTTGGTGGGGGCATGGGCATTTGGTGGGGGCATTGGCATTTGGTGGGGGCATGGGCATTTAGTGGGGAGTAAGAGCATTTGGTGGGGGCATGGGCATTTAGTGGGGAGTAAGAGCATTTGATGGGGACATGTGCATTTGGTGGGGGTAAGAGCATTTGGTGGGGACATGGGCATTTGGTGGGGGTAAGAGCATTTGGTGGGGACATGTGCATTTGGTGGGGTAAGAGCATTTGGTGGGGACATGGGCATTTGGTGGGGGTAAGAGCATTTGGGGGGGGGGGGGGCATGGCCATTTGGTGGGGGGGGGGGGGGTGAGAGCAAAGGTTTTTATTTAAAGATTCCCTCTCACATCTTTTTTTGTGTGGCGAAGAGCTAATGACGCAATATTGTCGTAGCGACTCAATTACTTATTACAGGTGTAATTACTAAAATACGCCTAATGTTTAGCTGCCTTTTACTTAATCTAAGCACGTAAACTTAACACTTTATTGAGGATTCATCCACCTTCCCCTCTCCCAAAGCCCATCCATCCCACACCTCCCCGCGTGACGTCATCAGAAGAGGCCGCCCACCGGCTCTGAGCCGTGAGATCAAAGCTCCGGTCAGTTAAAAGCCCGCTCCTGCTCAGCCCGCCGCTCGGCTAGATCAAGGTGAACGGTGGGAGTCGGCTACACCGCGCTGGGTTCCCGTGTTTATGGGCGGGGCGGAGACTAGCAACTATGTAGGCAGTAAGGCGGGCTCATGTAGAAGTAGGGGGCGGGGTAATGATTGGGTACATTGACAACAACAAACAGGTACTTCCTAGATCAGGTGGGGTAATCCCGTCCCTGATAATCACCCTCCCCGTTAATTCATTCCTCTTTAAAATAAAATCTAGTCTATAAACTAGAAATAAAATGTTTAGAATAAAAAGGCATTTTTATGAGCGGTGTAATTTGTATGTGCCGGCTTATTTGGCTATTTAAGTTTAAGGGATAGCGATACGATACGACAAAAGTGGGTAGCCGTTCGAACGTTTTGTATATCTGTCCCATTCCTCAGTCCACGTTGGTTTTTTAATTTTTAACTTCGCGGGTTAGTTGACGTAGAATAACCATCGCTCTTGCATTTATTTTTTTTTTTACAGAATCTCTATCCAAGCAAGGATAGACGAAAACGGGTTGGTCGCGATATTTTTTCTAAGCAGTTTAAATTAACTTAGCAAAATATTTGAAGTGGTACTGTAGTTCCCTCACTGACCACGGCCTGTTAGAGGGAACATTTTAGTGGTACTGTAGTTCCCCCACCTATCAAGGCCACAGGAGGGAACATTGTAGTGGTACTGTAGTTCCCGGTGAAAGGCTTCTAGTTCTGTTAACGACGACAGCCAGTGCTGATGTTACGTGTTGTTGTGTGTGATTCTTCTGTCAAACTACTAGCTCAAATGTCGTGGACTACACTAGGGCCTAACAACTTTTTAAAACCAAAAGAGTTTAGTCCCCCCCCCCCTCCCTCTCGTAACTAAAGTCTACCCCCGGCTCCCAAGATTTGTGGCGTTATGACATCCTTATCGTGTACATTGGGCAGATCAAGTAGAGTTCATGTATCTTGACCTCAGCATGAGAAGGGATAGTGAAGTCAGCACTACGCCCAGCCGCATTTACTTTCTATAACGTTAGTAATGTACCCATCAGAGCTGGGTAGACTCAAAGACTTTTGACTGACTTGAATCCGGATTAAAACTCGGGTTAGCAGTCTAGCGCTCTACCTCTAGACCATATGACCACTAGGTCAGGACAAGAATTGAATTTTGTAACACAGGCCCATGCCATGGGGTCGGCAACCTTACAGTAAAAAAAAAAAGTCTACGCGACATTCTCTCAGGGGTTATTCAGAAACTACAACAATCTTAAAACTATTTTTAACACCCACCCCCATTTCAATCGTCCTGACCCCCACCCCCTTATATGGTGTCACGCGTCAGCATACTATTATATTATCCCAGTCACATTTGCATATTGCCCTGACGTAGTGTCAAAGCCTGATCAAATGTCGCGAGCTCATTTGTTGGACCCGAGCAAGCAAGGGAGACAACAGAGATGTACCTGGTACTCTTCCCTTGGTTTTTCCCAAACCGGCCAGCGGATCGGTGTTCCTTAATTGTTAAGGGGACTTAATTTCCGGTAAAGTGATATCCCACGTGTGAGCGAACGAGAGTTGTCTTTTCTCTTTTCTCTCGGTGGGTGTCAGCACGATTTACGACCGTTACACCCCGACTGGGGAAGGGGAGGGGGGAGGGGACGGTCCATCAGAGCCAGGTATCCATGAGACAGGTTAGCCTAATTGGACCAACACATTTTGGCGTTAGTTAATGTGGGTCATGGGTTTTGGTGTAACCCAGGCTTAAGACAACATCCTTTCTCGCGTATCTTGCCACAACAGGGGTTTACAGATAACCCAGGGGTCAGCCCTCATTGTCAGGGGTTCTCAAACTGTACACATTCATGTGTTGCAAGTTCTCATTCTGTACACATTCATGTGTTACAAGTTCTCATTCTGTATACATTCATGTGTTATGTGTTCTCAATCAGTACCACATGGGTAGTGGTGGGGTCATTATGTTGGGCTGGGTAGTGGTGGGGTCATTATGTTGGGCTGGGTAGTGGTGGGGTCATTATGTTGGGCTGGGTAGTGATGAGTCATTATGTTGGGCTGGGTAGTGGTGTGGTAAAACATATTTTAACACTTGATTTTTTAAAATCGGAATAAAACAGACATAATATAGGCATTACACGCAAGTCGGGTCGATAAAATTGAGAGCATTGGTAACTAAAGTTGTGAACATTTTGTTGATAGCGTGTTTGTCGCTTGTTATGTCTGTGGCAGACACTTTGCTGTCATTGACAGACACGGTGCTGTCTGTAACGCCTTGAGGTGACCGTCAGCTGTGTGTCACATGTCAGTTGTTGCGTCATCCACGCGTCACTGACGCCGGATTAAGTCTAGCGCCTTCCCACATACCAGGGGATGGGATCGAACCCCAGTCACACATTACAGTCTGGACTGTAACGGTTAGATCACGTGATAATCCTTAGCGTTACATCAGTACACGCCCCTTAGTCCTTACTCCTACACCTCAGTGGTCAAACCTGACTGACTGATTGACTTTGAAAAATTAAATTAAATTAATATGAGAGGCCTAACGAGAGCTGGGCGGGGGGTACGGACCACACCGGGTGACATCATTGGAAGGGGGGGGGGTGACACCAATAGAAAAATAGAAATAGAAAAAAAAAGATCATTCAACTTAAATGTGTGTGTGGGGGGGGGGGGGGGGGTGACACCATGACGTAAACTTGCTAGCTATAGAGAAAAAAAATGCTACATCAAGCACATCAAGCTGTATTAACAACCGACTATAGATAAACATCGTTACTATTATAAATGTTTAATCGCTATTATAAAAAAGTATCTAATAATTAATAACTTTGATTATCTTTTATAAACTATGGATGGTAACATACAAAAGGAGTAGTGATCTATTTCGGCGCCCAGGACGAACTATCAATTTTGCACCCACATCCCAAAATTATTAGACCTATATAGTATTATATTTATTCGCGATGGTGAGAATGCAACCCCCACCTCCCTAATTTGGAAAGGTCGGGGCGCTTTTTACCAGTCACTTTGCCTTTTTATTTGGGTGCCACATAATTGATGTAGTAAACTATTAAATAAGTTCGTAATTTAAATTTCGAACATGTCAAACGTTATCTAATTTTAATGTTGATTTAGCGATCGCTCCGACGATGTATGTAATCGAAATTGACTAGAAGTATGTTATAATAAAAAACTACCATGTTTAGACTTTCAAACAAAAGCTACAGTTAAGAATTAAATTATTAAAATACATTGTTTTGACACGGTTACATAGCTAATATAAAAGATTTGGTATGATTATTACGTAATGAAATTTAAACCGCTTTATTTGGTTTTCAAGTATGTCTTAGTTACACTTGGTTAATTTAGCTATTCTTGTGAAAGTTATTTCCCTTGAATGAAATCTTAGAATTTGGATTACCAAATGGGAGATAATTCGTTGCTTAACTTAAATAGGGGAGGGAGTGGGGGCTATGTCGTGAAATAGACTCGTGGATTTAGCAATAATTTCAATAGAATGTGATTACGCTTGCAAACTGGAATGGAAGGAATTAGTACAAACTTTTGCGGCGAAGGAGGCAAATAAAATTTGATTTTGATGTCTACTTATAACGTGTATGCTATTAATAAATAAATTAATGTTACTTTTAATTAATTATTTTCTTATACATATGTTTTAGTAATTAATTTGTGCGAAAGGGGGCGTTTTAATAAGTTTTGCCTAGGGCGCTAAATAAGCTGGCGCCGGCACTGCTATTATCCGTGCAAAGTTTAAACCTATCAAAAGTTTGTGGGGGGGGGGGGGGGGAAGGGGGATCGACACCAACTTTCACCTCTAGGTGCCGCATCGGTCAGACCTGACCTAGCAACGCCACTGATTAAGATTATTAATTTTTAAAAACATTTGAGATTAATTTGAATTGTTTTCTCATTCTCTGTAATGTGAAAAATACATTTGGAAAAATAAATGTGGAAAATAAATGTGGGTAGTAAATGTGGAAAATAAATGTGGAAAATAAATGTGGAAAATAAATGCGGAAAATAAATGTGTAAAATAAATGTGGTTAAATAAATGTGCAAAATAAAAGTGTAAAATAAATGTAGCATATAAATCTAAATGTGGAAAATAAATGCGGAAAATAAATGCGGAAAATAAACGTGGAAAATAAATGTGTAAAATAAATGTGGTTAAATAAATGTGTAAAATAAAAGTGTAAAATAAATGTAGCATATAGATCTAAATGTGGAAAATAAATGCGGAAAATAAATGCGGAAAATAAACGCGGAAAATAAATGTGGAAAATAAATGTGGAAAATAAATGTGGTTAAATAAACAATGATAAAGTTACTAGGGTGCACCAGAGGCAATTGTTTCCACTATGAAAATCTCGACAATTGTTGCATGACCCACAAATTGAGGTCGTGGACGGCCGCACACCTTGCTGGCATACGTTAAACGGCTGAAAGTCACGCCTCGCCCCGAATCATTAGGGCCTATCTCAACGTTACCACCGGGACTCATCTACCAAGTAGGAGCAGGAGCATAGCACTACATTAGTAGTACACGCCGCTTAATCCTTACCCCTGCAACATAGCACTACGTTAGTAGTACACGCCTTAATCCTTACCTCTGCACCATAGCAGTACATTAATCAAACCTGACTGTCATCCAGTCTATAAATTCAAGTTAATCAATGTAATTATGCACTTCACTTCATATTAATATAAGTTTTATCGTCTTCTTCCTTAAGCTTGTACTAGTTTGAGTGGTAAATATCGGTCATAACATGGTCGAGTAAATGTTATTGACATGTGGAACGTACATCAGAGGCTAATTAAGTTGTTTTTTTTTATGTAGGCTGAGGTGCACATGATGTTTTGTGGAATTTGGCTGAGGTGCACATGGTGTTTTGTGGATGTTGGCTGAGGTGCACATGTTTAGTGGATGTTGGCTGAGGTGCACATGACGTTTTGTGGAAGTTGGCTGAGGTGCACATGATGTTTTGTGGATGTTGGCTGAGGTGCACATGATGTTTTGTGGATGTTGACTGAGGTGCACATGATGTTTTGTGGATGTTGGCTGAGGTGCACATGTTTAGTGGATGTTGGCTGAGGTGCACATGACGTTTTGTGGAAGTTGGCTGAGGTGCACATGATGTTTTGTGGATGTTGGCTGAGGTGCACATGTTTTGTGGATGTTGACTGAGGTGCACATGATGTTTTGTGGATGTTGGCTGAGGTGCACATGATGTTTTGTGGATGTTGGCTGAGGTGCACATGTTTAGTGGATGTTGGCTGAGGTGCACATGACGTTTTGTGGAAGTTGGCTGAGGTGCACATGATGTTTTGTGGATGTTGGCTGAGGTGCACATGTTTTGTGGATGTTGACTGAGGTGCACATGATGTTTTGTGGATGTTGGCTGAGGTGCACATGGTGTTTTGTGGATGTTGGCTGAGGTGCACATGTTTTGTGGATGTTGACTGAGGTGCACATGACGTTTTGTGGATGTTGGCTGAGGTGCACATGTTTTGTGGATGTTGACTGAGGTGCACATGATGTTTTGTGGATGTTGGCTGAGGTGCACATGATGTTTTGTGGATGTTGACTGAGGTGCACATGATGCTTTGTGGATGTTGGCTGAGGTGCACATGTTTAGTGGATGTTGGCTGAGGTGCACATGACGTTTTGTGGAAGTTGGCTGAGGTGCACATGATGTTTTGTGGATGTTGGCTGAGGTGCACATGATGTTTTGTGGATGTTGGCTGAGGTGCACATGATGTTTTGTGGATGTTGACTGAGGTGCACATGATGTTTTGTGGATGTTGGCTGAGGTGCACATGTTTAGTGGATGTTGGCTGAGGTGCACATGACGTTTTGTGGAAGTTGGCTGAGGTGCACATGATGTTTTGTGGATGTTGGCTGAGGTGCACATGTTTTGTGGATGTTGACTGAGGTGCACATGATGTTTTGTGGATGTTGGCTGAGGTGCACATGATGTTTTGTGGATGTTGGCTGAGGTGCACATGTTTAGTGGATGTTGGCTGAGGTGCACATGACGTTTTGTGGAAGTTGGCTGAGGTGCACATGATGTTTTGTGGATGTTGGCTGAGGTGCACATGTTTTGTGGATGTTGACTGAGGTGCACATGATGTTTTGTGGATGTTGGCTGAGGTGCACATGATGTTTTGTGGATGTTGGCTGAGGTGCACATGTTTTGTGGATGTTGACTGAGGTGCACATGATGTTTTGTGGATGTTGGCTGAGGTGCACATGTTTTGTGGATGTTGACTGAGGTGCACATGATGTTTTGTGGATGTTGGCTGAGGTGCACATGATGTTTTGTGGATGTTGACTGAGGTGCACATGATGTTTTGTGGATGTTGGCTGAGGTGCACATGTTTAGTGGATGTTGGCTGAGGTGCACATGACGTTTTGTGGAAGTTGGCTGAGGTGCACATGATGTTTTGTGGATGTTGGCTGAGGTGCACATGTTTTGTGGATGTTGACTGAGGTGCACATGATGTTTTGTGGATGTTGGCTGAGGTGCACATGATGTTTTGTGGATGTTGGCTGAGGTGCACATGTTTAGTGGATGTTGGCTGAGGTGCACATGACGTTTTGTGGAAGTTGGCTGAGGTGCACATGATGTTTTGTGGATGTTGGCTGAGGTGCACATGTTTTGTGGATGTTGACTGAGGTGCACATGATGTTTTGTGGATGTTGGCTGAGGTGCACATGATGTTTTGTGGATGTTGGCTGAGGTGCACATGTTTTGTGGATGTTGACTGAGGTGCACATGATGTTTTGTGGATGTTGGCTGAGGTGCACATGTTTTGTGGATGTTGACTGAGGTGCACATGATGTTTTGTGGATGTTGGCTGAGGTGCACATGATGTTTTGTGGATGTTGACTGAGGTGCACATGATGTTTTGTGGATGTTGGCTGAGGTGCACATGTTTAGTGGATGTTGGCTGAGGTGCACATGACGTTTTGTGGAAGTTGGCTGAGGTGCACATGATGTTTTGTGGATGTTGGCTGATGTGCACATGTTGTTTTGTGGATGTTGACTGAGGTGCACATGATGTTTTGTGGATGTTGGCTGAGGTGCACATGTTTAGTGGATGTTGGCTGAGGTGCACATGACGTTTTGTGGAAGTTGGCTGAGGTGCACATGATGTTTTGTGGATGTTGGCTGAGGTGCACATGTTTTGTGGATGTTGACTGAGGTGCACATGATGTTTTGTGGATGTTGGCTGAGGTGCACATGTTTTGTGGATGTTGACTGAGGTGCACATGATGTTTTGTGGATGTTGGCTGAGGTGCACATGTTTTGTGGATGTTGACTGAGGTGCACATGATGTTTTGTGGATGTTGGCTGAGGTGCACATGATGTTTTGTGGATGTTGGCTGAGGTGCACATGTTTTGTGGATGTTGACTGAGGTGCACATGATGTTTTGTGGATGTTGGCTGAGGTGCACATGTTTTGTGGATGTTGACTGAGGTGCACATGATGTTTTGTGGATGTTGGCTGAGGTGCACATGATGTTTTGTGGATGTTGACTGAGGTGCACATGATGTTTTGTGGATGTTGGCTGAGGTGCACATGTTTAGTGGATGTTGGCTGAGGTGCACATGACGTTTTGTGGAAGTTGGCTGAGGTGCACATGATGTTTTGTGGATGTTGGCTGAGGTGCACATGTTTTGTGGATGTTGACTGAGGTGCACATGATGTTTTGTGGATGTTGGCTGAGGTGCACATGATGTTTTGTGGATGTTGGCTGAGGTGCACATGTTTAGTGGATGTTGGCTGAGGTGCACATGACGTTTTGTGGAAGTTGGCTGAGGTGCACATGATGTTTTGTGGATGTTGGCTGAGGTGCACATGTTTTGTGGATGTTGACTGAGGTGCACATGATGTTTTGTGGATGTTGGCTGAGGTGCACATGATGTTTTGTGGATGTTGGCTGAGGTGCACATGTTTTGTGGATGTTGACTGAGGTGCACATGATGTTTTGTGGATGTTGGCTGAGGTGCATATGTTTTGTGGATGTTGACTGAGGTGCACATGATGTTTTGTGGATGTTGGCTGAGGTGCACATGATGTTTTGTGGATGTTGACTGAGGTGCACATGATGTTTTGTGGATGTTGGCTGAGGTGCACATGTTTAGTGGATGTTGGCTGAGGTGCACATGACGTTTTGTGGAAGTTGGCTGAGGTGCACATGATGTTTTGTGGATGTTGGCTGATGTGCACATGTTGTTTTGTGGATGTTGACTGAGGTGCACATGATGTTTTGTGGATGTTGGCTGAGGTGCACATGTTTAGTGGATGTTGGCTGAGGTGCACATGACGTTTTGTGGAAGTTGGCTGAGGTGCACATGATGTTTTGTGGATGTTGGCTGAGGTGCACATGTTTTGTGGATGTTGACTGAGGTGCACATGATGTTTTGTGGATGTTGGCTGATGTGCACATGTTGTTTTGTGGATGTTGGCTGAGGTGCACATGTTTTGTGGATGTTGGCTGAGGTGCACATGATGTTTTGTGGATATTGGCTGAGGTGCACATGTTGTTTTGTGGATGTTGGCTGAGGTGCACATGATGTTTTGTGGATGTTGGCTGAGGTGCAATTTAACTTGCGAATGTCTATGAGGACCCACCCCTCCTCCCCTGCAAAGTTGACTGTAAAATGTACAAACCCTCTCCAACTAGACAAACTCTCCCAAGTTACGCGAGAGTACAGAGAAACTGACCCGCAACTAATTTTCTGCATCTGACCCCCCCCCCCCCCGTCACACACCTGGTGACTGACCACGACCCTGTTTCACTGACCCACTGAGGTCAAGGCCGACCATCACACCTTGCTGCCTGTCGTTTAACGTCTGAACGTCACGCCCCACCCTGGGGTCATTATCTCAACTTTACCCCCGGGACTCATAAATCTACCAAGCAAGAGTCGGAACTGACCACTGACATACATCATGGGTGTTCCGTGGTAGTCTAACCCAGTGGCGTAGCGAGGCCGGGCGTCACCCGGTGCGGCACTAAATGGTGTCACCCCCCTCCCCCCGTAAAATAAATAAAATATATATATATATATATATATATATATATATATATATATATATATATATATATATATATATGTATATATATTTTATATATATACATAAGTTTTCAAAAACTTTTGAGAAATTAAATGATTAATTAATTGGTGATTTGATGTTATGTGGAGTGCTTAGTGTCTAATTAAGCGGTCTGAGTAATTTCTAGTCATGCATCAATTAATGGTGTATTCGCAAACTTATTACTCGCTTGGTTATTAGAACTGCAAAGGCTTCCTTAAAAGTATAAATCAAATATTATATTTATTTTACTTTTGGAATTAATTTTTACAAGGTCAGGACAATACATAATTTACTTTATAACGAAATATCAGTTTAAACGAATGCTATACTTTGTAATGTTTGTTTTTTCTTTTAGATTGCAAAAAATTTATTTAAAAATTATTACTTAAAATTAAAACGTTATCTCCCATGTGCACATGCCAAAATTGATGTAGTCTTTGTTTACTTTTTCACAAACAATTGTTTATATAAGAAAATACGGTATCTGGACAAATCTAACGACCCTAAAGGGTTTATCCGACGGGAATATTGTTTTTTTTTGTTACCCTTCATGGTCGGTCTACGATCTCATAAAATATCAAGGGGGGGGGGCGTTCGGTAAGTTTTTTTAGTAATATATATCTCATATAAGGCGCCGGTCAGTCGAGGTCAGTTTTGAGCCTCTCTTTGCGGCCAACCGGTACCGGCCCCCGTGTTCTATTGCCTGCCAAATTTGAATTTATATAAGTATGTATGTATATATTATACACGCATGTGTATGCATTCAATTTTTTAATTTTTTTTTACCTCCCCTCTCCTCATAGATGGATTAACAGGCATTACCTCAGGCATATCTTGCAAAGAAGTTGAGTTAATGTAACTCCCCCCCCCCCCCCCCCCCCCCCCCCCCCCCACGGCGATTGCTTTTAACTGTGCTCAGATATATACTAATCGGTTATAAATACAGCATGATGTAGCATTTTTCTGTTTCTTTTTTGCCTTTGTGTCATCCCCGCCCCCTAAATGGTGACACCCGGTGGGATCTGGTTGAGCGAAGGGGTTGGCAGGGTCTTCGGATCAGTGCTGTAATGGACAGATTATCTAGCGTTGATTTTCATTGAATGTTTAACTTAAGTCACCCCTTGCCCCATCTTAGCCAAGTAAGTCACCCCCTGCCCCAGTCACCACCTAACTAAATTACCGTTTTGTTATTGTACATGTATACCGAGTGTAAACCATTAAGGGGGAAATATGTATTTCCCGGGCCCCTTATAGCAGAGCACTCCTGCTTAGGTATGTTAGTACATAATGATCACGTGACACATACACACAAACAAATCGTATACTTGTTACATACACAAGGACAATCTTCGTGTCCCACACACACAGTGACAATCATACATTAACTAACAACATGAATCCAGTGTAAAATAGATTTTATTGAAAAATTTGGGGAATAAAGAATAAATCATGAAATATATGCATGCAGAAGTGGTATAGGCATATTTAATTAGCATGCAGAATAAAATTTAATTTGTACAATTTATTTGTAAACATTGTAGTGACTAGTATACCTTTAGTCCAAATTTTTATGTACATAATTACAACTTCACCTTCACTCAATACAGCATTTACGCAACATACAACTCCGCTACACCATACAGCTCAACATAACATAGGTACAACCGCACCAACATACAGCACAGCTACAGGAAGACAACATACAGCCACACCAATATAACATAGGTACAACCGCACCAACATACAGCACAGCTACATGAATACAACATTAAGAACAGCCACACCAGCATAACATGGGTACACATCAACATACAATACATCTACACCAGGGGTCTCCAAACTACGGCCCGCGGGCCGGATGTGGCCCGCGAGCCGGATGTGGCCCGCGAGCCGGATGTGGCCCGCGAGGTCCTCTCATCCGGCCCGCGGAGATCTTTTTGTCCACGGAAATAAACGTTTGTTGGAGATTGCTGAGGAACTTTGCTCAGAAAAATCACGACATGCCTGGAAGAAACTGGCCCCCGAACTGAAATTAGATAGTTAATGCGGTCCTCAGACTGAAAAGTTTGGAGATCCCTGATCTACACCATACAACTACACAAACACAACATACAGCAGTCACATTACACACACACACTTGCTTGCCCCAGACATTCACTGAAAGATTGGATACAAAATTTGAATTGATAGAAAATTTGAATTGATAGAAAATTTGAATTGATACAAAATTTGAATTGATACAAAATTTGAATTGATACAAAATTTGAATTGATACAAAATTTAAAAATACTGATTGTAAAGTTAAAAAATTAGCTATATTACAGTTGTATGGATCATTGATAAGTTATTAAATCATGATTTTGTAGTACCATTTAAGTAAATTATCTTTAGCTACTAGCTGTATACAAGTAAATACAATAATCAACATAATGTATGCTCTTCAAAAAATTCATTACATAATATTACACAACTTGATTACAATGATCCCTGAGGTAGATGAAAGGTTCAATGTGATTGGTAATCACTGGTGATGTGAACACTGTGACAGGTGAATTTGTGACAGCAGGTTGACTGGTGACAGGTTGGTGATAATTGAATTGTGACACCAGTTTGATGATTGGTGACCTCAAGATGATGATTAGTGACAAAATGATGATGACATCAGGAGAATGACTAGTGACCACAGATAGTTGGGATAAGATAAATGGTGACCAAATGTCAAAGGTGACACAAATGGTGACAACATGTCAATGAATGGTGATGAAAGTATGATGATGGGCGACATCAATAAATGGTGACTACTAGTAGAGAAGTGAGCCGAGGTAGATGAATGAATTAGGTTGATCCAGTGGATGACCCCCTTTTCCTGCCGGCGCCATTTCTTGGAGTTTTCAGCAAACAGTCCATCACCCCTAGACCATGGTCATTGTATGGACAGTACTTGATTGTGTGGGCCTTGGTGCCAGTGGCGTAACATTTGGGACAGCTGTACCTGTAGGGAGAAGAACAAATTTAAGTTCATGTAGTGCAAGTTACAGTACTGTAGTTACAGTAAGTAGGAGGAGGCTTGGGCAAGGTGGGGGAGGTAGTGGGTTTAAGGTGGGGCAGGTGGTGGGCGTAAGGTGGGACAGGTAGTGGGACAGGTGGTGGGCTTAAGGTGGGACAGGTGGTGGGCTTAAGGTGGGACAGGTGGTGGGCTTAAGGTGGGACAGGTGGTGGGCTTAAGGTGGGACAGGTGGTGCGCTTAAGGTGGGACAGGTGGTGGGCTTAAGGTAGGACAGGTGGTGGGCTTAAGGTGGGACAGGTAGTGGGCTTAAGGTGGGACAGGTAGTGGGACAGGTGGTGGGCTTAAGGTGGGACAGGTGGTGGGCTTAAGGTGGGGTAGGTGATGGGCTTAAGGTGGGACAGGTGGTGGGCTTAAGATGGGACAGGTGGTGGGCTTAAGGTGGGACAGGTGGTGGGCTTAAGGTAGGACAGGTAGTGGGCTTAAGGTAGGACAGGTGGTGGGCTTAAGGTGGTGGAGGTGGTGGGCTTAAGGTGGTGGAGGTGGTGGGCTTAAGGTGGTGGAGGTGGTGGGCTTAAGGTGGTGGAGGTGGTGGGCTTAAGGTGGGACAGGTGGTGGGCTTAAGGTGGTGGAGGTGGTGGGCTTAAGGTGGGACAGGTGGTGGACTTAAGGTGGTGGAGGTGGTGGGCTTAAGGTGGCAGATGTGGTGGTGGGCTTAAGGTGGGTTAGGTGGTGGGCTTAAGGTGGGACAGGTGGTGGGCTTAAGGTGGGACAGGTGGTGGGCTTAAGGTAGGACAGGTGGTGGGCTTAAGGTAGGACAGGTGGTGGGCTTAAGGTAGGACAGGTGGTGGGCTTAAGGTGGTGGAGGTGGTGGGCTTAAGGTGGTGGAGGTGGTGGGCTTAAGGTGGTGGAGGTGGTGGGCTTAAGGTGGTGGAGGTGGTGGGCTTAAGGTGGGACAGGTGGTGGGCTTAAGGTGGTGGAGGTGGTGGGCTTAAGGTGGGACAGGTGGTGGGCTTAAGGTGGTGGGCTTAAGGTGGCAGATGTGGTGGTGGGCTTAAGGTGGGACAGGTGGTGGGCTTAAGGTGGGACAGGTGGTGGGCTTAAGGTGGGACAGGTGGTGGGCTTAAGGTGGGACAGGTGGTGGGCTTAAGGTGGGACAGGTTGTGGGCTTAAGGTGGGACAGGTAGTGGGCTTAAGGTGGGACAGGTGGTGGGCTTAAGGTGGGACAGGTAGTGGGCTTAAGGTGGGACAGGTGGTGGGCTTAAGGTGGGACAGGTGGTGCGCTTAAGGTGGGACAGGTGGTGCGCTTAAGGTGGGACAGGTGGTGGGCTTAAGGTAGGACAGGTGGTGGGCTTAAGGTGGGACAGGTAGTGGGCTTAAGGTGGGACAGGTAGTGGGCTTAAGGTGGGACAGGTGGTGGGCTTTAGGTGGGACAGGTAGTGGGCTTAAGGTGGGACAGGTGGTGGGCTTAAGGTGGTGGGCTTAAGGTGGGACAGGTGGTGGGCTTAAGGTGGTGGAGGTGGTGGGCTTAAGGTGGGACAGGTGGTGGGCTTAAGGTGGTGGAGGTGGTGGGCTTAAGGTGGGACAGGTGGTGGGCTTAAGGTGGTGGAGGTGGTGGGCTTAAGGTGGTGGAGGTGGTGGGCTTAAGGTGGCAGATGTGGTGGTGGGCTTAAGGTGGGACAGGTGGTGGGCTTAAGGTGGCAGATGTGGTGGTGGGCTTAAGGTGGGACAGGTGGTGGGCTTAAGGTGGCAGATGTGGTGGTGGGCTTAAGGTGGGACAAGTGGTGGGCTTAAGGTGGGACAGGTGGTGGGCTTAAGGTGGGACAGGTGGTGGGCTTAAGGTGGGACAAGTGGTGGGCTTAAGGTGGGACAGGTGGTGGGCTTAAGGTGGGACAGGTGGTGGGCTTAAGGCGGGACAGGTGGTGGGCTTAAGGCGGGACAGGTGGTGGGCTTAAGGTGGGACAGGTGGTGGGCTTAAGGTGAAGGTGAGGTGGGCTTAAGGTGGGACAGGTAGTGGGCTTAAGGTGGGACAGGTAGTGGGCTTAAGGTGGGACAGGTAGTGGGCTTAAGGTGGGACAGGTGGTGGGCTTAAGGTGGGACAGGTAGTGGGCTTAAGGTGGGACAGGTAGTGGGACAGGTGGTGGGTTTAAGGTGGGGTAGGTGATGGGCTTAAGGTGGGACAGGTGGTGGGCTTAAGGTGGGACAGGTGGTGCGCTTAAGGTGGGACAGGTGGTGGGCTTAAGGTGGGACAGGTGGTGGGCTTAAGGTGGGACAGGTGGTGGGCTTAAGGTGGGACAGGTAGTGGGCTTAAGGTGGGACAGGTGGTGGGCTTAAGGTGGGACAGGTGGTGGGCTTAAGGTGGGACAGGTGGTGGGCTTAAGGTGGGACAGGTGGTGGGCTTAAGGTGGGACAAGTGGTGGGCTTAAGGTGGGACAGGTGGTGGGCTTAAGGTGGGACAGGTGGTGGGCTTAAGGTGGGACAGGTGGTGTGCTTAAGGTGGGACAGGTGGTGGGCTTAAGGTGGGACAGGTGGTGGGCTTAAGGTGGGACAGGTAGTGGGCTTACGGTGAAGTTGAGGTGGGCTTAAGGTGGGACAGGTAGTGGGCTTAAGTTGGGACAGGTGGTGGGCTTAAGGTGGTGGGCTTACGGTGGGACAGGTAGTGCGCTTAAGGTGGTGGAGGTAGTGCGCTTAAGGTGGGACAGGTGGTGGGCTTAAGGTGGGACAGGTGGTGGGCTTAAGGTGGGACAGGTAGTGGGCTTACGGTGAAGTTGAGGTGGGCTTAAGGTGGGACAGGTAGTGCGCTTAAGGTGGTGGAGGTAGTGCGCTTAAGGTGGGACAGGTGGTGCGCTTAAGGTGGGACAGGTGGTGGGCTTAAGGTGGGACAGGTAGTGGGCTCAAGGTGGGACAGGTGGTGGGCTTAAGGTGAGACAGGTGGTGGGCTTAAGGTGGGACAGGTGGTGGGCTTAAGGTGGGACAGGTGGTGAGCTTAAGATGGTGGAGGTAGTGGGCTTAAGATGGTGGAGGTGGTGGGTTTAAGGTGGGACAGGTAGTGGGCTTAAGGTGGGACAGGTGGTGGGCTTAAGGTGGGACAGGTGGTGCGCTTAAGGTGGGACAGGTAGTGGGCTTAAGGTGGGACAGGTGGTGGGCTTAAGGTGGGACAGGTGGTAGGCTTAAGGTGGGACAGGTGGTGCGCTTAAGGTGGGACAGGTAGTGGGCTTAAGGTGGGACAGGTGGTGGGCTTAAGGTGGGACAGGTGGTAGGCTTAAGGTGGGACAGGTGGTGCGCTTAAGGTGGGACAGGTAGTGGGCTTAAGGTGAAGGTGAGGTGGGCTTAAGGTGGGACAGGTAGTGGGCTTAAGGTGGGACAGGTAGTGGGCTTAAGGTGGGACAGGTGGTGGGCTTAAGGTGGGACAGGTGGTGGGCTTAAGGTGGGACAGGTGGTGCGCTTAAGGTGGGACAGGTAGTGGGCTTACGGTGAAGTTGAGGTGGGCTTAAGGTGGGACAGGTAGTGGGCTTAAGTTGGGACAGGTGGTGGGCTTAAGGTGGTGGGCTTAAGTTGGGACAGGTGGTGGGCTTAAGGTGGGGTAGGTGGTGGGCTTAAGGTGGGGTAGGTAGTGGGCTTAAGTTTGTTTTTCCAACATTTTCAATTAGCACATGTTAGTGGACTTCTATTCCTTACTTACCAAAGCAGTGTGTGCATACTAAAGTGCAGATTTAAAAAAATTTGCAGGGTCAGCTCCGGGTCACAATACAATGCATGTATCAGATATCAGCTACCTACTGGTCAGTTTATGGGCAAACCATTAAATCAAGCAGGGGGAATGTCACCCAGACATCAGGGGGAATGTCACCCAGACATCAGGGGGAATGTCACCCAGACATCAGGGGGAATGTCACCCAGACATCTAATAGGTCGCAGCCAGGCTCAGGGGAGAATGAAGTCATAAACTTGACCTGTGGTATGCCAACACAGGACACACTCTTTTAATGCCCCAAACAAAGACTGTTCATTGAACAAAACAGGCACTGAAAATGTCACTAAATTTAAGTCCTAGGTGACAATTTTCTTGTCAATTTGGCTCCCCAATGGTATTGATAATCTGTGCGCAGGGTCAGAAATTGACTGTGCTGCAGTGTAGCTTAGAGGGAACACTGGTTATGATGGGGCAGGTAGTGGGGTCAGGATGGGGAAGGGTAGGGCAGGCAGTGGGCTTGAGATGGGGCTGATGGTGACTGGGGCAAGTGGTGACTCACTTGGCTAAGATGGGGCAGGGGGGTGACTGGGGGAGGTGGTGACTTGCATGGCTAAGATGGGACATGGGGTGACTTACTTGGCTAAGATGGGGCAGGGGGTGACGGGCAGGTGGTGACTTGCATGGCTAAGATGGGACATGGGGTGACTTACTTGGCTAAGATGGGACATGGGGTGACTTACTTGGCTAAGATGGGGCAGGGGGTGACTGGGGGAGGTGGTGACTTGCATGGCTAAGATGGGACAGGTGGTGACTTACTTGGCTAAAACAGGGCAGGGGGTGACTTGCATGGCTAAGATGGGGCAGGGGGTGACTGGGGCAGGTGGTGACTTGCATGGCTAAGATGGGGCAGGTGGTGACTTGCATGGCTAAGATGGGGCAGGGGGTGACTGGGGCAGGTGGTGACTTGCATGGCTAAGATGGGGCAGGGGGTGACTGGGGCAGGTGGTGACTTGCATGGCTAAGATGGGGCAGGGGGTGACTTACTTGGCTAAGATGGGGCAGGGGGTGACTTACTTGGCTAAGATGGGGCAGGTGGTGACTTGGCTAAGATGGGGCAGGTGGTGACTTGGCTAAGATGGGGCAGGTGGTGACTTGGCTAAGATGGGGCAGGTGGTGACTTGGCTAAGATGGGACAGGTGGTGACTTACTTGGCTAAGATGGGGCAGGTGGTGTCACCCTTGGAGTTCTTGACCAGGTGTGTGTTGTAAACTTTGTCTTGTTCCTTATTGTTCTTACAGAAGACACAGTGCATCTTGTTTGCCAGGGGTCTCTTTCTCATCAGGGACTGTCTCTCCTGGTTCAATACAGGTGTAAACATTAGGTTACAGGTAAAAATATACATTAGGTTACAGGTAAAAATAGACGGGAATTAAAAAACTTCAGGCTTTGGCGATCTGTTGGTCACAAAATAGGCTAGTCTTTACTTGACATTTTTCAAAAATAGTATGCAACTTTTGGGTGAGAAAATTAATCTTAGATAAAAAATTAATATTATTATCAATTATTATAAAAACTGCCGCACTAATTAAAAATTGATAAGGAAAAAAACCATCTTGTTACAAATAATTGTAATGTAAGAATTGAGACATAGATGCAGGCTCTAGATCTAGTCTATTGTCTCTTATGGTCTTTTTTGTGTGTGCTTGTTAAGTGGACGCTGTTCTGTTGAGTAACTTCAGTCAACAGAAACCAAATGATAATATTTTATTAATATTCCACTAGCTATTGGTTACGGTATGTGTAAGGACTGCAACCATAACAGTTTTTATTACGAAACTAGTAAATTTGATCCATATAGGATAAACACCCCCTTACAATAGACAGTATTTAAGAAATGATTTGACTACTAGATCTAGAGCTAGTAACATAGGAATAGTGTTGTCTGTTCTGTAGAACGTAAAAAAAATAACTTTCTTAGGATGTAAGTTGCATTCCAACTAAGTCGCCTAAACGATGTTAGTTTGTGATTTCAGTAAAGAGTCGCCTATAAAAGACACGACAAACTCTTAAGGGGGGGGGGTGTAATTTTTGACGAGTGATGAGGGGAAAGCGTTAGATAGTGTGACGTCACATTAATATTTTAAAAAGCAGACTTCATGTTCGTAACTAAATTACAGCCGGTTTTGTACGTTTGTACGTTTTAAAATTCTTTTTTTTCTTCGTAAATTGAAATAGGAATTACTTGATGTGGAGGGAGGTAAAAGTCGTCAAAAAGCATTTATAATTGACAATTTATTTTTTTTAAAAACCATTTGCCCAGATGTAGGCCTACCTTATGCTAACATACTGTGTTAACAATTATTTCTGGGCACTACTGTGAACTAAAACTTCCACACGCTAGGTTTAAGTCGATTTACAGTAGGCCCACAGTAGGCCTAACAGACTCAAGTAATAATTAACATAATATTGAATGACAGATCAAATTTAGCCTAATTTTTAACTTTCGTGTTACTAGCCTACAATATAAATTATACACTACTATTTAAATAACTAAAGAAAAGCGTGGGTCTCTTCTCAAATATTAGATTTAGTAAAGGTATCAAATAGGTACCAAAGTAAAGTGACTTAAGTAAAGTGACTTTAGGCCTATAGTTATTTAAATAATAAATAGTAGAGTAAAATTAAAATGTATTTTCTACTCTTTAGTGCATTATTACATAAAAGCTTGTTATTAAAACGTTTTTTAACGAATTTTATTTTAGTACTTTACATGTTATTTACAATAGAGTTGAATAGAGTTACTACATGACTAAAAACCATTGCGCACTTATAGAACGCGTGGAGTAGTTGGATAGGACTGCTTACTAATTTAATTTGGACACATTTTTAATTAATTCATAAAAAATTATTTTAGTGCATTATTACATAAAAGCTTATTAAAACGTTTTCGATGAAAATGTTAAATACTTTCATGTTACTAGCCTACATTCTTTTGTGTCTAGATCTAGAATAGATCTAGAATCTAGATCTAGATTTGATCGGATCATTAATTAGTAGGCCTACTCTTGAAATAAAATTTTAATGAGACAAAAAGCTAAATACAATTAGATCTAGAATGTAAGCGGGGAGGTCCTAAGTATACCAGTGTGGGGTGATTGCCTAGAGTGCCCTAGAGCTACTAAATTTGTTGAACCACGTCATTTTGATAGGTTGTTAACCCATAAGTTACTATCTAAATCTAGAAAATCTAGATGACTATCGTAATGGTTCCTTAGCCTTGATCTTAAAACCTAGCGATCCATTGATTGGGCAGATGTAGAATCTAGATCTAGATCTAGATCTAGTAGATCTAGTAGGTTTTTAGTTTTTCCTCGGCATAATGAGAGAGTGTTAAATTAGTGTTAATTTAATAATTAGCCTAATAGTAGTGCGGTCAGCACCTGTGACAAGCGCCTTGATGAGGCTTTAATTAATTAATTATCATATGAATAATAGGGCAATGTGAGGACTTACTTTGTCAATTTCTTCCAGCAGTACAGCCGTGTCGTCGTCCACATCATCGACATACAGGTTCTTCAGCAGCTTCTTCCTCTTGGAGTTGTATTTGATCCAGTCCAGGGCGTCCATCTCTTGGCTGATGCCATTTGTCTCAAACTCGTGCCTGATGTCCTCAATGGTATCCGCCAGGTCAGCATACGAGAACATTCTAGAGATTTGACGTGGTCTGGTTGTCAAAACACTTCAAGGACTGATGCACGGGTTGATGCCCTCAACGGAGACTGCTAGAATTACTTACTTCCGATGCTTAGGCCTAACCAGGTCTAACATAGGCTACAGACTGAGATGATAGAGGGACACAGCGAGCACTTGTCAGCATCAGCCCCCATCTTTTAAACTTGGGCCTAAACCACGCCCACCACGTGCCGTATCCAGCCAACCAAATTGTACACCTCTTGATCCCAATGGTCACTGAAACAACGAGGCCACGCCCGGTTACGCCAAGGATGATTGTGGCCTATCGCAGAGCGTCTCAGCCCATAGATGGATGCTTAGGCCGATTGTAGGAAAAAAAGTCACAGAAAAAAAAAACACAGGAAAAAAAAACACAGAAAAAAAGTCACAGGAAAAAAAGTCACAGGAAAAAAAGTCACAGGAAAAAAAGTCACAAATATATGTTTGCATGATATTTGTTAATACTTTTATGTATTAAATATTTAGAGAGTGCAAATTAACTTAGGATTAATTAAATGTAATGTAATGTGTGTCGGCTGTATACGCATAGGAATTTTTATAATTCATCTAAAAATATTTATTATGAAGTAAGTAGATTGTAATTATGTTAAACTTAAGATTAGTAGCATTTAATAGAATGCTCCAAAGTCCACGGTTTTCATCGTGTTTTTTTTTTTAATACCAATATTAAATTACCGTGAAATGGTAATTTCATCTGACTTGCTGCCCTCAACTCATGGCAACAATAGTTATGTTTAGTTCAACCACCTTTACTGCCCACATTTATCACGCTCATTACATAACAAAACTTAGGATCAAAACAGAAAGCCGACAAGGTTCAACGGCTGTCATTGACGCGTAACGTCAACAACACAAAATATGTTCGGACAATGCCTACTGAGGAGAGGCCGACCAGAGAGTAGCCTACGGCAAAATTTGCCTAAATTTCTTTTATAATTAACTTTTCTACCGCGTATTTAACGTAACAAGTTGAGATTGTTGAGTAAATTATCTTAGAGTATTTTTACTTACAATTGCTATAAATCATAATGCTGTTAACGTCTATAACTAATTTATGCTATCAAAAAATACAACCCACAACAATAAACATACAAAATTTTACAATTCTTAACAAATTAATAAAAATATTTCTAAAAAGATTTTTGTGACTTTTTTTCTGTGACTTTATTTCTGTGACTTTTTTTCCGATAAAATTTTTCCACTGTGACTTTTTTTCTGTGACTTTTTTTCCTAGCAAAAACTGTGACTTTTTTTCTGTGTTTTTTTTTCCTGTGACTTTTTTTCCGTTTACCGCTTAGGCCTAGGCCCTATCAAAATCATGTTTCTATAGGTAGGCTCCCTAGTTTAGGCCCTAAATATTAAAAATAGTAGGCTAATAGTGTTAGGCCAAGCCCTAAATAAATTACAATAAGTTTTAGTTAGATAGTCTTTCTAGAAATTACAATTAGGCCTAGATCTGGTGAAAGGAATGAAACAAGAAACCATTCAAATACTGACTATTAAAACATTAAATGTATAGTGGTAATGTATGCGCAGTACAGACAACACATTTTGAACTTACAACATCCTATTTTTGGCGGGAGAACTTTGTATTTACATTTAAAAAAATTAAAAACACCAGTCTGGGCTAAACTTATCGAACACGAGTTATACCCGTGGGATGTGTCACTTTGGGCTGTGTCACTTTGTGTGTCACGTCAGTCTGGATCACGTGACAGCATGTGACAGCACGGGTAGGTTGTAGTTCACTGATGTCACTCTAGATGTGCACATCACAATGTGATGTCTGTCTGTCTTAGAATGTGTCTTGGAATCTGCTTCAAGCAATAAAAACATTCCAACCATCTAAACAGCATGACTGGTGTCTGCCGTAAAGACTGATGAAATGACATAGAAAAAACACGACGATTAACTCTCGATACATACATCGGATGATTGTCATACAAATTTTGTATGGGGTGAAGTTATGTGATGGTTGTCATACAAAGTTTGTTTGGGGTGAAGTTATGTGATGGTTGTCATACAAAGTTTGTTTGAGGTGAAGTTATGTGATGGTTGTCATACAAAGTTTGTTTGGGGTGAAGTTATGTGATGGTTGTCATACAAAGTTTGTATGGGGTGAAGTTATGTGATGGTTGTCATACAAAGTTTGTTTGAGGTGAAGTTATGTGATGGTTGTCATACAAAGTTTGTTTGGGGTGAAGTTATGTGATGGTTGTCATACAAAGTTTGTATGGGGTGAAGTTATGTGATGGTTGTCATACAAAGTTTGTATGGGGTGAAGTTATGTGATGGTTGTCATACAAAGTTTGTATGGGGTGAAGTTATGTGATGGTTGTCATACAAAGTTTGTATGGGGTGAAGTTATGTGATGGTTGTCATACAAAGTTTGTTTGGGGTGAAGTTATGTGATGGTTGTCATACAAAGTTTGTATGGGGTGAAGTTATGTGATGGTTGTCATACAAAGTTTGTATGGGGTGAAGTTATGTGATGGTTGTCATACAAAGTTTGTATGGGGTGAAGTTATGTGATGGTTGTCATACAAAGTTTGTATGGGGTGAAGTTATGTGATGGTTGTCATACAAAGTTTGTATGGGGTGAAGTTATGTGATGGTTGTCATACAAAGTTTGTATGGGGTGAAGTTATGTGATGGTTGTCATACAAAGTTTGTATGGGGTGAAGTTATGTGATGGTTGTCATACAAAGTTTGTATGGGGTGAAGTTATGTGATGGTTGTCATACAAAGTTTGTATGGGGTGAAGTTATGTGATGGTTGTCATACAAAGTTTGTATGGGGTGAAGTTATGTGATGGTTGTCATACAAAGTTTGTATGGGGTGAAGTTATGTGATGGTTGTCATACAAAGTTTGTATGGGGTGAAGTTATGTGATGGTTGTCATACAAAGTTTGTATGGGGTGAAGTTATGTGATGGTTGTCATACAAAGTTTGTATGGGGTGAAGTTATGTGATGGTTGTCATACAAAGTTTGTATGGGGTGAAGTTATGTGATGGTTGTCATACAAAGTTTGTATGGGGTGAAGTTATGTGATGGTTGTCATACAAAGTTTGTATGGGGTGAAGTTATGTGATGGTTGTCATACAAAGTTTGTATGGGGTGAAGTTATGTGATGGTTGTCATACAAAGTTTGTATGGGGTGAAGTTATGTGATGGTTGTCATACAAAGTTTGTATGGGGTGAAGTTATGTGATGGTTGTCATACAAAGTTTGTATGGGGTGAAGTTATGTGATGGTTGTCATACAAAGTTTGTATGGGGTGAAGTTATGTGATGGTTGTCATACAAAGTTTGTTTGGGGTGAAGTTATGTGATGGTTGTCATACAAAGTTTGTATGGGGTGAAGTTATGTGATGGTTGTCATACAAAGTTTGTATGGGGTGAAGTTATGTGATGGTTGTCATACAAAGTTTGTATGGGGTGAAGTTATGTGATGGTTGTCATACAAAGTTTGTATGGGGTGAAGTTATGTGATGGTTGTCATACAAAGTTTGTATGGGGTGAAGTTATGTGATGGTTGTCATACAAAGTTTGTATGGGGTGAAGTTATGTGATGGTTGTCATACAAAGTTTGTATGGGGTGAAGTTATGTGATGGTTGTCATACAAAGTTTGTATGGGGTGAAGTTATGTGATGGTTGTCATACAAAGTTTGTATGGGGTGAAGTTATGTGATGGTTGTCATACAAAGTTTGTATGGGGTGAAGTTATGTGATGGTTGTCATACAAAGTTTGTATGGGGTGAAGTTATGTGATGGTTGTCATACAAAGTTTGTATGGGGTGAAGTTATGTGATGGTTGTCATACAAAGTTTGTATGGGGTGAAGTTATGTGATGGTTGTCATACAAAGTTTGTATGGGGTGAAGTTATGTGATGGTTGTCATACAAAGTTTGTATGGGGTGAAGTTATGTGATGGTTGTCATACAAAGTTTGTATGGGGTGAAGTTATGTGATGGTTGTCATACAAAGTTTGTATGGGGTGAAGTTATGTGATGGTTGTCATACAAAGTTTGTATGGGGTGAAGTTATGTGATGGTTGTCATACAAAGTTTGTATGGGGTGAAGTTATGTGATGGTTGTCATACAAAGTTTGTATGGGGTGAAGTTATGTGATGGTTGTCATACAAAGTTTGTATGGGGTGAAGTTATGTGATGGTTGTCATACAAAGTTTGTATGGGGTGAAGTTATGTGATGGTTGTCATACAAAGTTTGTATGGGGTGAAGTTATGTGATGGTTGTCATACAAAGTTTGTATGGGGTGAAGTTATGTGATGGTTGTCATACAAAGTTTGTATGGGGTGAAGTTATGTGATGGTTGTCATACAAAGTTTGTATGGGGTGAAGTTATGTGATGGTTGTCATACAAAGTTTGTATGGGGTGAAGTTATGTGATGGTTGTCATACAAAGTTTGTATGGGGTGAAGTTATGTGATGGTTGTCATACAAAGTTTGTATGGGGTGAAGTTATGTGATGGTTGTCATACAAAGTTTGTATGGGGTGAAGTTATGTGATGGTTGTCATACAAAGTTTGTATGGGGTGAAGTTATGTGAACATTGAAACAATTTACTCTGGATACGACATTATGAGTGTATGCCATTATGACGTTTGTCACTAACGGTGACGCGTTAGCCTATCACATATTCATTTTATTGGTGAAAATTAAAATATTGTTTGGTGGCGTACTTACTTGTTTTAGTTTATAGGTCTAGATCTAGATCTTTATAACATCTTAATACATATGTATGCAATTAGGCTGAATGGTGATTGTAGGGAAAAAGGTTACAGGAAAAAATAAACACGGAAAAAGTCAAAGGAAAAAGTCACAAATGTGTGTTTACATGGAGTATGTTCATACTTGTATGTATTAAATATTCAGAAAGCGTAAATCAACTTACGATTGAATAAACATTTAGATAGAAGTGCGTAGTGTGTATAGTGTATAAGTATATTAATATTTATAACACTCATAAAAATATTTAGTATAAAGTTTTTAGGTTTTAATTGTAAAAAAAAAATGCTAATGTAAGATTAGTTCATATATTTTTTAATGTCTAATTGGGTTAATTCAACTACATAAAAAGGTGGTTTATAGTTATCTTCTGGCACAATGTGACACCATCCAAGGTAACACCAACCTGTCACTTCTGCTACCTTTAAGGTTGAAGTTAACATTCCACCCTGTCCTGGGCGAGCCACTTTAGTTCATGCCAGGTTTTGCCAGTAGCCTGTACTTCTTCTTCCATCTCCCTACTAAGGACTGTTTCGGAGTAGAGACTTCCTTGCGGCTTTCTCTACTCCAAAACAGTCCTTAGTAGGGAGATGGAAGAAGAAGTACAGGCTACTGGCAAAACCTGGCATGAACTAAAGTGACTCGCCCAGGACAGGGCGGAATGGCGGAGATTTGTTGCTGCCCTATACTCCACAGGGAGTGATGAGGATTAAGTAAGTAAGTAACACGATGGGTTGCTGTGCCGATTTGTTGATTGTATTGGTAACCAGTAACCACTCAAATTTATTTCATTGGTAACCACTCAAATTTATTTCATTGGTAACCACTCAAATTTATTTCATTGGTAACCACTCAAATTTATTTCATTGGTAACCACTCAAATTTATTTCATTGGTAACCACTCAAATTTATTTCATTGGTAACCACTCAAATTTATTTCATTGGTAACCACTCAAATTTATTTCATTGGTAACCACTCAAATTTATTTCATTGGTAACCACTCAAATTTATTTCATTGGTAACCACTCAAATTTATTTCATTGGTAACCACTCAAATTTATTTCATTGGTAACCACTCAAATTTATTTCATTGGTAACCACTCAAATTTATTTCATTGGTAACCACTCAAATTTATTTCATTGGTAACCACTCAAATTTATTTCATTGGTAACCACTCAAATTTATTTCATTGGTAACCACTCAAATTTATTTCATTGGTAACCACTCAAATTTATTTCATTGGTAACCACTCAAATTTATTTCATTGGTAACCACTCAAATTTATTTCATTGGTAACCACTCAAATTTATTTCATTGGTAACCACTCAAATTTATTTCATTGGTAACCACTCAAATTTATTTCATTGGTAACCACTCAAATTTATTTCATTGGTAACCACTCAAATTTATTTCATTGGTAACCACTCAAATTTATTTCATTGGTAACCACTCAAATTTATTTCATTGGTAACCACTCAAATTTATTTCATTGGTAACCACTCAAATTTATTTCATTGGTAACCACTCAAATTTATTTCATTGGTAACCACTCAAATTTATTTCATTGGTAACCACTCAAATTTATTTCATTGGTAACCACTCAAATTTATTTCATTGGTAACCACTCAAATTTATTTCATTGGTAACCACTCAAATTTATTTCATTGGTAACCCCTCAAATTTATTTCATTAGTAACCACTCAAATTTATTTCATTGGTAACCACTCAAATTTTTTCATTGGTAACCACTCAAATTTATTTCATTGGTAACCACTCCAATTTATTTCATTGGTAACCACTCCAATTTATTTCATTGGTAACCACTCAAATTTATTTCATTGGTAACCACTCAAATTTATTTCATTGGTAACCACTCAAATTTATTTCATTGGTAACCACTCAAATTTATTTCATTGGTAACCACTCAAATTTATTTCATTGGTAACCATTCAAATTTATTTCATTGGTAACCACTCACATTTATTTCATTGGTAACCACTCAAATTTATTTTAATGGTAACCACTCAAATTTATTGTAATGGTATCCACTCCAATTTATTTCATTGGTAACCACTCAAATTTATTTCATTGGTAACCACTCAAATTTATTTCATTGGTAACCACTCAAATTTATTTCATTGGTAACCACTCAAATTTATTTCATTGGTAACCACTCAAATTTATTTCATTGGTAACCATTCAAATTTATTTCATTGGTAACCACTCACATTTATTTCATTGGTAAACCATTGAAATGGGTATCATTGGTAAAGTATTCAAATGTGTATCATTGGTAAACCATTCAAATGTGTATCGTTGGTAAAGCATTCAAATGTGCATCGTTGGTAAAGCATTCAAATGTGTATCATTGGTAAACAATTCAAATGTGTATCATTGGTAAACCATTGAAATGTGTATCATTGGTAAACCATTGAAATGTGTATCGTTGGTAAACCATTCAAATGTGTATCATTGGTAAACCATTGAAATGTGTATCATTGGTAAACCATTGAAATGTGTATTATTGGTAAACCATTGAAATGTGTATCGTTGGTAAACCATTCAAATGTGTATCATTGGTAAACCATTGAAATGTGTATCATTGGTAAACCATTGAAATGTGTATCATTGGTAAACCATTGAAATGTGTATCGTTGGTAAACCATTCAAATGTGTATCATTGGTAAACCATTGAAATGTGTATCATTGGTAAACCATTGAAATGTGTATCATTGGTAAACCATTGAAATGTGTATCGTTGGTAAACCATTGAAATGTGTATCATTGGTAAACCATTGAAATGTGTATCATTGGTAAACCATTGAAATGTGTATCATTGGTAAACCATTGAAATGTGTATCGTTGGTAAACCATTCAAATGTGTATCATTGGTAACCCAGTCTAATTTGTATCATTGGTAACCCAATATAATTTGTATAAAGTGGTAACCCAATATAAATTGTATCAGTGGTAACCCAATATAATTTGTATCAGGGGTAACCCAATATAATTTGTATCAGTGGTAACCCAATATAATTTGTATCAGGGGTAACCTAATATAAATTGTATAAGTGGTAACCCAATATAATTTGTATCAGGGGTAACCCAATATAATTTGTATAAAGTGGTAACCCAATATAATTTGTATCAGTGGTAACCCAATATAATTTGTATCAGTTGTAACCCAATATAATTTGTATAAAGTGGTAACCCAATATAATTTGTATCAGTGGTAACCCAATATAATTTGTATCAGTGGTAACCATTGGTAACCCACCGTTGTAGCTGATCTTATGAATATTGAAAGTAATGTCATAGACCTAGGGTGTAATCTAGTGTTGGTATTATAAATAAATATCTATATATTTATAGATAAATATCTACTTCCATTTCTCAAATGTAGACTAGGCCTTAGTTTGTTCACGTTAGTCCGTTAAACGTTTGTTTGTGGGCCCGTTGACCAGTTGTCGTGTTCCCAACATTTGTGACCAGTTGTCGTGTTCCCAACATTTGTGACCAGTTGTCGTGTTCCCAACATTTGTGACCAGTTGTCGTGTTCCCAACATTTGTGACCAGTTGTCGTGTTCCCAACATTTGTGACCAGTTGTCGTGTTCCCAACATTTGTGACCAGTTGTCGTGTTCCCAACATTTGTGACCAGTTGTCGTGTTCCCAACATTTGTCGCTTGAATTGTTGGCTAGCTTCCTGTTAAGACGAATATTGTTGGTAATAAAGTTTGCGCATGTAAGTTAGGCCTACATTGTAACAACAGACTCCGGCATAGTTAGAATCGAGTTGTTACCTCCCTTCCCCCTCCTCGATTCTTCCCCTTGGTCGGCGAGCGGAAGATGGCCTACGTCATTTCACAAGCAGACGCCTCTCAGATGTTGGTCGAGAGACGCGTCTAGCGGCGGCCCACCAAAGGTCGCCGCAAGTCTCTGATCACCGGCCGACACGCCGCGAGTTCACCACGTGGTGTGGCCTTGGTAATCAATCCAGGTTCAAGGTCACTCAGCTGAAACAATTACAGAAAATTGAGTAATAAAAAACTAAACAAAGGAAGATAAAATTACAGGGATCGTAAGAAGCCTAAAATTAGAAAAGAAAAATTTCCGACTGAAAAAAATGAAGAATCATTAGGCCTAGATTTTATTTTTTGTTTTCTTTACTCTGGTTATAAAAAAAAAGTCTGGAATTTTACTTTCAAAAAGTTGAACGAACCTAGAACTAGCAGCTAGATTATCGTTAGAAGTTAGATCTATATTCCCCACAATATTGTTGATAATAAGTATGGTACCTAGATGTAGTTAAAATAGTGTAGATGTGAAACACAATATATGAAACTGTCTTTGGTATACGGCATGTTAAAAATTTAACCAATACTGTCTGTAACAAAGTTGTTTACAAAAATGTACAAAACATTGCAAGAAATGTTCCTCATTAGACAAAACTATCCATTGGGCAGATGAAGTAGAGTTCATACGTTTCTTGATCTCAGTATATGAAGGGATAGTGTCAACACTATACCCAGTCGTCTATACTTCCCCTAACGTAAATCAGGTACATTATACATATAAGAGCTGGGTAGACTCAGTGACGTCATTCATACAGCCACTAGTCCGAACCGAGATCCGAACTCTAAACCTTCGGGTTAGCAGCCAAACGACAATAAACTGTAACGGTTGGGTATTAGGTACATCTACTCGCAGCTTGTTCTAAGGGTGCAGTTCAAATATTTTAAAAGTGTGCCTTGATGTTTTACCGCCTAACGTTGCATACATATTATTAAGCTGGTTTTGATTGTAAGGAATTTTTTATATGAACTTGGTATAATTACATGAAGCGAGAAGTTTTTTAGAAGAAATGTTGCATTAAACATTCTTTTAGCTGAAGGTGTAAATCTTTTTGTATTTCTTCAATGATTAATCGTGTCACCCTTAACACGATATTTGTGTGTGTGTGTGCTATGTTTTAGCACATTTATAATCACAAGCAAGACTTCACGATAGACCTAAATCTTAATTAACAAGATCACTGTATCATTTTTATCTGTCTATCGCCTATGGGTTATCCTATCATCAGTACACATACAACAGGGAGAATTATGGGTAGGTGGGGGGGGGGGGGGGGTCATCATTGGACGGATGTGTGGACCAGACGTGTGGGTGAGGTTGGATTAGACCGTCACGATGAGCAGACGGCAAGGTGTGGGGGCAGGTGTAACATGCGAGAGTCTGGTCTTAAGGTCTACCCGTGCAGGTAACATGCAGACACCTGGCTCGACATCATTTTACAACCATGGGTTTATGGTACACGTGTCTATAAGTTAGGTCATGTTTATCGTCTGGTACAATCAGACGTGTGGGCGTGGCTAAACAAACCGGACCTCATGACGTATGTCATCTCTCACCTCTTCTTACCCGTCTATTTACTAGGCTACCATTTTATACGGGGCCCCCAACCAAAACGTCAATTTTGTACTAGGGCCCCGGCCCAAACGCCCGTTCTGTATTAGGGCCCCGGCCCAAACGCCCGTTCTGTATTAGGGCCCCGGCCCAAACGCCCGTTCTGTATTAGGGCGCCGGCCTAAACGCCCGTTCTATATTAGGGCCCATAGTTTCCCTTACGGCCCTGACCATGAATGAACGGCACACGTCCAGGACAGAATTAGGCTGCCGCTGTCACCAAAACATTTCCGTCTATTGTTTACTTTAACCCTGAATAAAACAATTGCTTCAGTCATTAATTAGATTAATTAACTCATTCATTAGTAGAGAAACATACAATAGATAGGTCTATCATCAACTCGTGCACACCACGCGGACCAAGTGGAGCATTATGGTGCGCAAATGGAAAACTGCACAAGGGAAAACTTCCCCCCCCCCCTCCCCCCTGAATTGTTAACAAAATAAATAATCAGAAACCCACCCCCTACCTCCCCAGCTACTAAAACAAAACACCCCACCTCGCACTCAAACTGCTATTCTCCTTTTCTGTAACAGCCATTTCTTCCTGAAATATCGGTTCTAAGTTCGGTCAAAATTAGGTTTAGACTATATTTATAAAACAATTTGTGTCAATAATTAAATTACATAAAAAAAGTCTTTAAAACTTTTTAAAATACGAAGATTTTTTCCCAGCTCACCCCCCCCCCCATGTCACAAATTACAGCTTTTCTCAACCTCATTAAGGCTAAGGACGATCCCTTTCTTCAAATTGTTTAATTAATTTCTTTTCAGGTTAAGATCTAGATCTGTTAAATGTAGGATAGGCCCGTAACCCTGCGGTCCAAGTCATAATCCATGATTAGTCGACAGTCCGGCCCTTCGGGTGCTTAATGAAACAAACATCAACAAGCGAGCTGTCAATCATCTGCCGACTCCTCCCACCTGCGCCAACAAGTGTGGCCACGCGAACGAGCTCTTGACTAGCCTCTCGAGTTGTTCGCCCCTTAATTCTTCCTAGCGGGCCCGTGCAAATATCCCAGCCAGGGGCAGCTAATCACGCTGATCATCGGACACCATTAGACCTACAACAGGGGCCGCTATCCATGCTGTCCTCAGCAGACACCGTTAGACCAACAACAGGGGCCGCTATCCATGTTGACCACAACTGTCACCATTAGACATACAACAGTTGCGTGAACCCATTACGTAATTACACTTAAAACTTTCTCTCCCGGGGTATCTCCACCGGTTACACCCTACTTTTAATACCCGTTACTAACAAAATCACAACACCTAGTCATTATAACAAAATCATACCACCTACTCATTATAACAAAAACACAACACCTACTCAATATAACATCATACCACCTACTCATTTAACAAAACCATAACCCCACCTAACCATTATAACAACAAAATAACAATCCCATCTCACTATTAAACACGGTGGCCGGAAAGAACCGCAACGGAAAAAAAGCGCAACGGAAAAAAGCGCAAAACAAAAAGCGCAAAGGAAAAAAGCGCAAACGGAAAAAAGCGCAAAGAGAAAAAAGCGCAAACGGAAAAAAGTGCAAAGAGAAAAAAAGCGCACACGGAAAAAAGCGCAAAGAGAAAAAAGCGCACACAGAAAAAAGCGCAAACAGAAAAAAGCGCAAACAGAAAAAAGCGCACACAGAAAAAAGCGCAAACAGAAAAAAAGCGCAAACGGAAAAAAGCGCAAAGAGAAAAAAGCGCAAACGGAAAAAAGCGCAAACAGAAAAAAGCGCACACGGAAAAAAGCGCAAACGGAAAAAAGCGCAAACGGAAAAAAGCGCAAACAGAAAAAAGCGCAAACGGAAAAAAGCGCAAACAGAAAAAAGCGCAAACAGAAAAAAGCGCAAACAGAAAAAAGCGCAAACGGAAAAAAGCGCAAACAGAAAAAAGCGCACACAGAAAAAAGCGCAAAAAGAAAAAAAAAGCGCAAACAGAAAAATGCGCAACCAGAAAAAACACAACAAAAAATTTGCAAAAGAGAAATTTAGCACAAAGACCATATGGACTAGATGACACATTTATACATGACTGTTAGGGCTGCTGTGAGAGTGTCGTGTTTGATCACGTGATCTACTACCATTTAAAGCGTACCACTACCATCTGCATTCCCATCACCACGATACAGGCGATAATCAGTTTACACAATGCCTATTATTTTCTTGGTCAATAATTATTCAACTACTATTCTCGTATAAACATAAAACTATCGACATTACACGAAGTATCTTTCACATTCTCCCTAGTCCGAACTACATAGCTTGCATACCATAACAACCCGTTCATATGGCAAAACTTCACTCTCTTTCATCCGAGTCATCAAACATGCATTCGTCATATCTCTCGTAACAACATTCATTCGCACCAAAATAACAATTATGTATTTAATATTTTTTTCACATCATGACGCACCTACCTACCTACCTATTACCCACCTACCTACCTAACTACCTACCTAACTACCCACCTACCCACTTACCCACCTACCCGCCTACATACTTACCAACCTACCCACCAAAAAGGTATCGGCGAAGTTCGTAAGTTTCGTAAACTGTACTAGACATCTTTTTTTTAATGAAAATTCATTGACATCATTGACATATGTTACATATATGTTACATTTAGCGACAACCTTAATTAGTGCGTTGGGCTTGTATGAAAACTCACTTCGAACTAACTCAATTACATGCTATTTATTTTAACATTACACGGTAAGCGTCACCCAACTGTTGTGATGTGAGGTGGGGACAGGTTCGACAATAAACCAAAACGAAAGTACAAAAGAGACATAGACTGCCTATTAGAGAATGGACCCCTTAACTTTCCTAACCCCACCATTTATTATACCCTACCTAACCTCTAAATTTCCTGCGCTAAATGTTACTTCCCTCCCAATTGTTCCTATTCTACAGAATTGTGTGTACTGTTTATTTACATTCTTTAATCTCAATATAACTAAAATAGACTTTTGTTTGAAGGGTAATGAAAACATGTAAACAAAAGGGACGCTACTCTAAATCTATGCGAATACTTATATGCAGTGGCGTAGGCAGGGGGGGGGGGGTTAGGGGGGGTCAACCCCCCCATAGACCCCTCGGTATATATATATATATATATAAAGTATAAGGGGGGGGGGGGTGCAAATCGAAAGTTTGAGGGGGGGGGGGGTGCAAATCGAAAGTTTGAGGGGGGGGGAGTCTGGAAGAAACACTGCATGTAGCATATATAACAGAAGAGCTATGGTTGTTTATATCATTTTGCATTCGTCCGGTAAACATTTCAGTAAAATACCTTAAATAAACCGGGAGTGATCTCCCCTAAACTTTCTCGAATATTCTTACGCTTTAAATGGTAGTAGATAACGTGATCAAACACGACACTCTCACAGCAGTCCTAACAGTCATGTATAAATGTGTCATCTAGTCCATATGGTCTTTGTGCTAAATTTCTCTTTTGCAAATTTTTTGTTGTTTTTTCTGGTTGCGCATTTTTCTGTTTGCGCTTTTGTTCTTTTTGCGCTTTTTTCCGTTTGCGCTTTTTTATGTGTGCGCTTTTTTCTGTTTGCGCTTTTTTCCGTTTGCGCTTTTTTCTGTTTGCGCTTTTTTCTGTGTGCGCTTTTTTCTGTTTGCGCTTTTTTCCGTTTGCGCTTTTTTCCGTTTGCGCTTTTTTCCGTGTGCGCTTTTTTCTGTTTGCGCTTTTTTCCATTTGCGCTTTTTTCTCTTTGCGCTTTTTTCCGTTTGCGCTTTTTTCTGTTTGCGCTTTTTTCTGTGTGCGCTTTTTTCTGTTTGCGCTTTTTTTCTGTTTGCGCTTTTTTCTCTTTGCGCTTTTTTCTGTGTGCGCTTTTTTCTCTTTGCGCTTTTTTCCGTGTGCGCTTTTTTCTCTTTGCGCTTTTTTTCCGTTTGCGCTTTTTTCTCTTTGCGCTTTTTTCTGTGTGCGCTTTTTTCCTTTGCGGTTTTTGTTTTGCGCTTTTTTCCGTTGCGCTTTTTTCCGTTGCGGTTCTTTCTGGGAACCATTAAACACAACAATAACCCTCCCCACTTTAAAATATACATTAGGTCTAGGGTCTATAAATATCCTACTCTCAGGAACTTCCCGAAGATTTACAAAATGGCAACACCGATTATCTGCCCTTGTTTGTTGACGTCAGAACGTAAACACCATCGGCAAGTGAGGTCAAGGTCATGTTGGTTCAATTTTATTAACAACCGGGCGACGGGAGAGATAACTAGTTGAGTGATGGCTTACTGTTCTTGAATTGTTTTTATTTAGTCCGCTATTTGTGGTGGCGAAAGGGGGAGTAGGATAGGCATGGGGGAGGGGTGGTGGAAGATGCGTGCACGTTGCTATTAAAGTAACACGTTAATTAAGCCAACTTGGTGCACTTTCAATGTTAGCAAACTTTCTGCAAGTTAAGACACACACCATCGAACTATCGACATACATCTACCACAACAACAACACTAGGCCTATCAGTGATATGTAATGGATAATAAACTTTGGCCACAAATGACCAATAACGAGGACAATCAGACCAAACTAACTGATGTAAGTTCTGACCTTTTGTCCCCCCGATTTAAAAAATCTACCCCCCCCACCGTGGTATTGATGTACCGGAAGTAACAAATAAAACTTGGCAGCTGCGTGTAAGGGTGGGGGGGGGGGGGTGTAGTGGAAGGGGGGGGGGGGGCTAAGATGGTGGGGGTAAGTGGTTGGAGGAAATGTGGGAGGGTGGGGGAAACGTGGGGGGGGGGGGGGGGGGGGGTAGCGGCGCGTGTGGAAAAATTGGTCGTGTTTAGGCCCACGTCGTGTAGTTAGGCCTCACTTTGATATTTGTTTACATCGTGGTGAAGCTAAAACTATAAATAGCCGATAGTTTAACAATACTGCTAGAAGCAAACGGATTAGGTGTAGAAAGTTCGGTCCTCACTTACTGAACACAATTTCCAATACAATGATTTTCCTGCGACTTTTTATTGAATGAACGCGTTCGTATAACTTTAAATAACGGCCGAAAACTCATAACTCCCACGTTCAATGTATTTCCAAGCGAAATAGAAAATAAAAAAAAATATATAAAGAAACTTCAACCAAACACCCCCCCCCCTCCCCTCCGGGAGAAGCCCTAATGGACCTAATAATTCCATTCAAATTCAGTAAGATACAGGCTAAAATTATGGAAAAATTTCGAATTTTTGTTTTCAAATGGCAGCAGAATTAATAAACTTTAAAACGACGCAGAATAATTATCACATAGCGTCTGTGTTCAACGTTAAGGGGGGGGGGGCGGGAGGAGGAGAAGTGGGGGGGGGGGGGAGAGACTTCACGATGTAGGTAGTTTTCTATCAGGTCATTTTCCGTGGGGCGGGGGGGAGGGGTGGGGTGGGCGCTGAGCAGTCCACCCCCCCCCTCCCGTATATGGTTTAAATAGAAAATATTTATTCTAGGCCTAAACTATAGTCCGCTTTCCCGAAAGTTTCAAGCCCACCTCCCGTATATAATAAGCTTCAAGCCCACCTCCCGTATATAATAAGTTTGAAGCCCACCTCCCGTATATAATAAGTTTGAAGCCCACCCACCCACCTGTCTGAAAGAAAGTTAGGATGTATGGGTTGCCAGAAAGTTCGTGCACCGTGCACTTTATTATAGTTTTGGGGGGGGGGGGGGTAGGTGGCCGGTTCGAACGCCCCCTCCCTACCCTGGTCGCCCCCCCCCCCCCCACCCTCCCATCCCCATCAACGTATTGCCTGGGCCAACTTGCAGGCTACTCTGTCACCGTTGGCCGATCACGTGATCACCGTATTATCTGCCTGTGTTGACTCGCGACAATGATGACGTACCACAACAACAACCAGTTATCGTCAGCCACTAATTAATGATGTCAGTCCGATGACAGACTGGCCGCTAAACCTGGCTCAGTGCTTTTGATCCTCTCCCCTAGGCGAAGCTTTTGTTGGGGGGGGGGGGGGTAGGGTCTGGCAGAGATAACAATTAATAGACTTATCAACAACATACAGGAAACGGCTGCATTTTTAAAATTTAGATTAACTATCTAGGCCAATGCCGTAAACGAAAAAAGAAACTAACAAAAAACAATGGAGCTTTTTATTTCTACCCGATTAGCCGGGAAGAAATGTTGACAACCAGCTTGTACAGGGGGGGGGGGGGACACTAATGGCGAGGACTAGATACCTGGCAATCTGAGTTTTCCCGGGCACATTTTGTTAAAAGTGTTAAGGCCTAGCCTTGTCAACTGTAAATTTGTTAGGTTTAGCTCTGGGAGCTTTTCTTGTAAACATGAGATCTTTAAACCTATGTCAGCTCTTGTTAACTAATTATTATTTAAGCTCTTGTAAATATTAGCTCTTGTAAACTTAAACTCTGATGTAAACTTTATGCTCTCCTGCTTTATTAGCTTTATTGTAAACTTTAGCTATTCTGTAAACATTTGCTCTGTTGTAAATTTTTGATCTACTTTAAACTTTAATTTCTACTGTAAAATTAGCTCTTTTTAGTAACTCATTAAATGTTGCTTTTGGCTTTCTAGACCTATACGATTTAAATTTGTATCTAAAAATAAAAATCCAGCCGCCCCTCCCCCACCCTACTTATTGGCCGGCGATCTGAATAATCTACCCCCTTCCCCCCATCCCACTCGAAACAAAATGCTTGCAAGAAAGACTGGCCGGTCTATCGGTTAGTTTCTTCCATGTACACTTTTTTTTTCTGTGGTGGTGGTGGTGATGGTATGTGTGTGGTGGTGGTGATGGTATGTGTGTGGTGGTGGTGATGGTATGTGTGTGGTGGGAAGAGGTGGGAAGGGGTGCATGTCAATTTGTGTCTAATGGTTCCTGTCAAGTCAAGAGAAAGTTGACCGGGAAAGCCGAGAGGCGGGGATCTCGTCACGTGATCTGTTGGGATGTAAACTAGACGGCAGGGGGTGGACAGGTACAACAATGGAACAGCCAGTGTTTATGTAGAGGCAACTTTCTGCCGCACGTAGCCGGTTATTACATGCCGCTCAGTTTACACGACACAACTTAGCTGAGAGGTCCAGGTAAAAGTCAGACGTCCAGGTAAAAGTGAGACGTCCAGGTAAAAGTCAGAAGTCCGGGTAAGTCAGACGTCTAGGTAAAAGTCAGACGTCCAGGTAAAAGTCAGAAGTCCGGGTAAGTCAGACGTCCAGGTAAAAGTCAGACGTCCAGGTAAAAGTCAGACGTCCAGGTAAAAGTCAGATGAGACGTCCAGGTAAGTCAGACGTCCAGGTAAAAGTCAGACGTCCAGGTAAAAGTCAGACGTCCAGGTAAAAGTCAGACGTCCAGGTAAGTCAGACGTCCAGGTAAGTCAGACGTCCAGGTAAAAGTCAGATGAGACGTCCAGGTAAAAGTCAGATGAGACGTCCAGGTAAAAGTCAGACGTCCAGGTAAAAGTCTGGTCTAGCTGACAATAGACATTCATGATGAAGCGATTGAGTGTGTGTAGGCCCTAACCGAGATGTTTTTATACAGAAGATTGTTGCGAACCATCGGTGCAAGTATTTTGTACATACACTAATCTTTGTCTTAGACCTTGAGATCACCGCCCACACTTGAAATTTTCGCGGGGGGGGGGGGGGGGGAGGGGAGTCGGTCACTTTTCTAAGTATATATTTTTATATACATTTCGTTCGGGGTGGGGGAGCAAAAAGAGATGCCTGGAAGAAACTGCAATTTTTTTTCCCCTACAGGGAAAACGTTGATCGGACGTGTGGTTACCACAAGCTTATTCAGCATAAAGGGAGGGGGTGTCCCCACATTATCACCCATCCGTCAGAAATCAGACATCTCACACCCTTTACGTTGATATAACAGTTCATCTGTATTAAAAAAAAAAAAAAAATAAGCAAAAATTAAAACAAACAAAAAGAAACAACAGCGGTCAAATCTAGATCTAAAATTCGGTTTAAAAATGACTTTTTTACGTTGGTGAATGTTGTCATACTTTCTTAACACCCTCCCCCCCCTACCCCCGTTCGACCTCCACTCCCCCAAGACTGTGACGTCATTTAACGACCGCCCCCATCAGCAGTAGTGGATATCTAGATGCAGGAGCGTGAGTACTCAACGAGGACATTGCAGGATCTGTTGGTCAAAACGTGCTCAGACTGCATATAGACTTTAGTGTGTAGTTGTGTCGTCCAGAGGTTTTATCAAGTCTAAAGTTTCATCAGCGACCTACAACATCAGACATCGCCAGGATTTCGTCAACTGGCACCACACTTCTGCTGTACTTCCGCCCACACCTGCACGGCGCGTTGGTTCTGACGTCACATCACTTGCACGACCACGTGGCATGATCTCTAAAGTATGGTATTAAGGGAGTTAATCCATGAAATTCAAATGGTCGTGGTATAATTACTGATTACTCCCCTTTAATCTGAAACAAACGTGTATTTTATATTATGCATGGTGTAACATTTTGAAAATGTTTAAATTTAAATGATACAAAGCGATCACAAGTTTGAGTTAATGAAAATCAGAACCGATATAAATCATTTAGTACGTTACTTTTGTTGGAATAAAACTTTAAAAATAGAAAGGTCTAAAGCAGGGGTTCCCAACCATTTTTACTCTAGAGCACATTCTAAATTATCGGTAGGGTGGCGGGCACCACCTATTTTAAATCGACAAACTCATTCCATAACTTGTCATTTTCCCATACTTTATTTTCTTACTTTCTGATAGTCATAATGTATTAATAAATAATAAACAAAAATGTTTCAAAATAATATAATTATTTGGCATTTTTTTTTTTCAAATCGCATACACACGGAGAAATGTATTTACAAAACGTAAAGAAAGTAAACAAAACACATAAATACAAAGAAAACATTTAATTAAAAAATATAATAAAGTCAATGTGATCTTTGGCATTGCATTTCATTGGCCAGAGCTTCATAATTAGGAGCGTATGACGATAATCCTGTTAGCAGACAATCATAAAGATGCTCATCGGTGAGTCGAGATCTATATCTTGATTTTATTAAGGTCATGTTTGAAAACAATGATTCGCATAAATATGTCGAACCGAAAAATGATTCATATGGCACTAGCCGTTCCAGGCTAGAGTATATTTAATAAGCCTAGACAGTCAAAAAAAAAATTAAAACTGAAACAAATGAATAAAAATAAATCATATTTTAAAATAATGTTTTAATAATTCTGTCTCTGTCGAGTAGTGAGAGGCGGGCGCATACAAATCGTTCAGCGGGCGCCATGTCGCCCGCGGGCACAGGGTTGGGAACCCTGGTCTAAAGTCTAAAGGGTAAAATTGCAGTGTTTTATATTAAACATCTTGTATGAAGTGTGACGTCATTATATGGAGGGGGGGATGACTGTGTGACAAAGGGAATGTAAAAAATTAACTAAAATGTGACGTCATTCATAACTACCCCGACCCCTACACAGTGTAAATACGTTCAGTTGGGCGTTGTAATAGCTAACAGTAACGACAACTCGGGCAAGTAATAAGACTAGTAATAAACCGGTTACTGCCCCTTGAACAGAGAATATAGTTTTCACCCACGGTTACAATATCCAATGAAAAAACCTAGATTGTTGTAAGATTCCAATGCCACAATTATAATAACATGTTATATTTACACATTATATTTACATAGCAAAACAAACAAAAAAATTTGATGTCGTAGTTACAAGTCGGTGTCATATTTACACAATTATATCATCGTATTTAATTTTATATGCTACTATAAAGGGATCATCCATAAATGACGTTATGCTTTTTGGGACGATTTTTACCTCCCCCCCTCCCCTCCGTCACACATCGTCACAAAAAGCCAGACCCCCCCCCCTAAAGTGACGTCACACACCTCAGCCTACAACCCCCCCCCCCCCCTCAAAATTGCAGTTGAATTTTTCTTTAAACATCGATTATTTTTTCCAAAATCTTGTCTGAACTCTGTCAAAATAGGGTATTTTAATCAATTCCCATTGCAATTTATTAAATCAGTTTTCTAAAACACGAAATAACGACTAAAATTCGTTTTCTAACATTTTTATAATGCAAAAGTGTGACGTCGCACCATCTGAACCCCCCCCCCCCCCCCTCCCCCTCGTCACACATCGTCAGAAAATTACGGACCCCCCTCCCCCCTGTGAGTATGACGTCATTTATCGACGACCCAAAACATGTTACACATTACTACAACTGAGGAAACAAGCATTAACGATTCTGATACACCAGAGACTGAAATGTTAGTTAGTCAGTCCACGACACTGAGTCTATCCTCTATGTGTGCAGATTGAAAAAAATATTTACTTCGGCAAATTCCACTGTAGCCTAGTTGCTACATTGCATTTGTTGACACTTTTATCTCCCCCCCCCCCCTCCCACCTTCCTCGTCAAGCTGTTCACTACACAATCCTCCCTCACTATGTACTGTTCATTGATAAAGACCCCCCCCCCCCTAGGTAGGCATGCTAATAGTCCCCACCCCCCTTTCCCCCAGGTAGGCAAATCATCTTGGATGACTTAGTCTTCCTCCCCCCCCCCCCCCCCCCCACCGCGGGTCGTTAAATCCAATCAATTACTTAAGTCGATCAGCACGCGCGAGTAGCTTAAGTAGGTCACACGATGACAACAAAAACAAGGCGGGGGATGGCGGGAAGGATCACGTGACACATCATGTGACTCAGGTGTCACACAGCGGTAGAAAACTTTGTTTGGTCAAGTGGAATAACGGTTTCAACTGACGGTAAGTACAGATGGCCGTTCTAATTAATTCATCTAATTCGTTTTCTAATTAATTTTCACGTCGGAAATTACGTTTCCTTATATAAACAAAGTAGGAATGTACGGTAATGGAAGATTTTTTTTGTTAAGAATCGGTGCTGTTACCTGTGGTATAGGCAGGATTACTCAGGGGGGGGGGGGGCTTAGTTCCTCCACCCGTCTTGATAGGTCTATATCAGTAGCGTCACAAGGAGGGGTGGGTGGGGTGATAATCACACCTGCTGACTCCAACCAATCGGGTGAAATAAGACGATTTTCACCAGTGTTTCTTTCAGACTTTTTTCTCCGGGGGGGGGGGGGGGCGGTTGACTTTCTTCGGGGAGGCAGAAACCCCCCCCCCCCCCACCCTAATTTTCACTAGACTCTAGTAGGTACAAGGCGACACCATCAGGGAGGGGGTAGTGTAAACATTTAGAGGGGGGTGCAAGCAAGCGTTGTAACTGTAATAGCAATATAAACAGAAAGTGATATTTCAACGCCAAGGGCAGACAAAAAAATGGTAGGTTCGGATCCCGTTGGATTCTGACTGTTCTGTCTTTACTTCTGTACACCTAATTCCCCGCTGTTCAAGTACATTTTATTATAGTTTGTCGTGACGTTGACGGATGGAGTGACAACAGGCTATTTATACTTGTTTTATCTGTAGGGTTCCGAATACCGGCAGACGAAATTAGACAAATTATCTATAGTGACTGTATAGACACCTTGTAACGTGTGGAGTTGTGCATACATCACTCATCTTCGTTTTAAATTGTTATACAATTACGTGTGACGTGTCAAAAAGTTATGCGGTATGCGCCTGTGTTAATTAATCGTTAATTTTCATTTAAAGAAGAATTCGTAAAATCAGTCATGTAAAAATAGACCCCCAAAAGTCGACATGCGTGAGTCATCAGTGTGTCATTATGTCTAAACCCCGCCTCAGTTCGATGGCTGTACCAACTCGAGCGTATCAGCACGCGCCGATCAATAGCGTAGATCAATATACAGGTGAGTGGTTCCAGGTGCGATCAAATATTCATGTAGTCTTCATGTCTGGCACCAAACGATCGGGTGGGGTTGGAACTGGGAGCTTAGAGGTCACGTGATGAGGCTAACCCTTGAACTTTAATGTGCTACTGACAAATTCTCCTCGCTCTTAGCATGTCTATTAAACAGGGTTGATTCTTTTTTGCTCGGGTTGATTGGGTGGAGGGGGGGGGGGGGGAATTGCTTCTAAAATTTCCCCTGGACTTGATGCTGGAGTATTTAAATTTAAAAAAATTGTTTTGTCCTTGTGTGAGGGCTTTGGACAGTGCCCCCCCCCTCCTCCCAGAAGAGAAGCTTGAAAGAAACTGTTATTAAAGTCTAAATCGCACTAAAAGGCACTAATAGACACGATCACTACGTCAGCAGTAGCGTGACCAATAGACGCCATCACTACATAGCTCGTGACCAGTGTTTCTTCCAGACATTTTTTCCGGGGGGGGGGGGGTGCACTTGAAATTTTAGGGGGGGGGGGGTAGACATTCCTCGGGGTGGCGGGGCGGACACTGTTAAAAGTATAGATTTTCTTTATAAATTTCATTTCGTTGGGGGGGGGGGGGGGGGGGGCAACGGTAGACTTTCTTCGGGGGGGGGGGGGAGAAACTCTGCTCGTGACACAACAGCAGTTGTCCATCGGGTGCCAGAAATATCACGTGATTCCATCCCTACATTCTGGACTGGTCTCTATTGGCGTGCCGACCCAAATTGTGCCCACCCTCCCAATTCTGTCCCCTCACTGTTGACCACCAAGTTCCTGCCGTATCTCCTGACCACGTGACCATTAAAACACACCATGGACTAGGCCTAGACACGAAGATAAAGCATGGCATGACTGACGTCAGCATTCAGCAAACATGTCACGTGATGTCACATGACCTCACATAGATACATCCAAAGTCTGACCACAGAATACAGCCACTGTAGGCTGAACTTGACCATTCGGCCACTGTAGGCTGAACTTGACCATTCGGCCACTGTAGGCTGAATTTGACAATACAGCCACTGTAGGCTAAGCTTGACCATTCGGCCACTGCAGGCTGAACTTGACCATTCGGCCACTGTAGGCTGAACTTGACCATTCGGCCACTGTAGGCTGAATTTGACCATTCGGCCACTGCAGGCTGAACTTGACCATTCGGCCACTGTAGGCTGAATTTGACCATTCGGCCACTGCAGGCTGAACTTGACCATTCGGCCACTGTAGGCTGAACTTGACCATTCGGCCACTGTAAACTGAACTTGACCATTCGGCCACTGTAGGCTGAACTTGACCATTCGGCCACTGTAGGCTGAATTTGACCATTCGGCCACTGCAGGCTGAACTTGACCATTCGGCCACTGCAGGCTGAACTTGACCATTCGGCCACTGTAGGCTGAACTTGACCATTCGGCCACTGTAGGCTGAATTTGACAATACAGCCACTGTAGGCTGAACTTGACCATTCGGCCACTGCAGGCTGAACTTGACCATTCGGCCACTGTAGGCTGAACTTGACCATTCATTTCAGCCACTGTAGGCTGAATTTGACCATTCGGCCACTGTAGGCTGAACTTGACCATTCGGCCACTGTAGGCTGAACTTGACCATTCATTTCAGCCACTGTAGGCTAAACTTGACAATGCAGCCACTGTAGGCTGAACTTGACCATTCATTTCAGCCACTGTAGGCTGAACTTGACCATACAGCCACTGTAGGCTGAACTTGACCATTCAGCCACTGTAGGCTGAACTTGACCATTCGGCCACTGTAGGCTGAACTTGACCATTCGGCCACTGTAGGCTGAACTTGACCATTCAGCCACTGTAGGCTGAACTTGACCATTCAGCCACTGTAGGCTGAACTTGACCATTCAGCCACTGTAGGCTGAACTTGACCATTCAGCCACTGTAGGCTGAACTTGACCATTTAGCCTCTTGACCACAATAGTTGACCATTCGGCCACTGTAGGCTGAACGACCATTCATTTCAGCCACTGTAGGCTGAACTTGACCATTCAGCCACTGTAGGCTGAACTTGACCATTCAGCCACTGTAGGCTGAACTTGACCATTCAGCCACTGTAGGCTGAACTTAACCATTCATTTCAGTCACTGTAGGCTGAACTTGACCATTCAGCCACTGCAGGCTGAACTTGACCATTCATTTCAGCCACTGTAGGCTGAACTTGACCATTCAGCCACTTGACCACAAGACTTGACCATTCGGCCACTGTAGGCTGAACTTGACCATACAGCCACTGTAGACTGAACTTGACCATTCGGCCACTGTAGGTTGAACTTGACTATTCAGCCACTTGACCACAAGACTTGACCAATAAGCCACTTGACCACAAGACTTGACCCCAGTTTTGTATTGCCCACATAGCAGTGGTAGACTTTAGAGCTTGACACTAGACAGGCTAGGTCAAAGGTCACTGACATTAGCATAAACCAATAGTTTAAAGTTGATCAAATCAAAGGCTAACGTCTGTGTGTAAGTGGTGTGTGTGTGTTGGGGGGGGGGGGGGGTACGAGCAGGGGGTTCTTTGACAGTGTCAGTCTGTTTGTTTTGTGTTTGAAGCTAAGACATTTTTCTTATCTTGTACACAGTTTATGACATTCAATATGACATTCAATCTTAGTCTAGCCGAGAGGCAGGTCAACAATATCAAAGCCAATTTAACCAGGTTAAATGACTGTTTGACCAAATAGAGAACAATTTAGCCAAGTTGAGAGCAATCTAGCGAAGGTTAGAGGCTTTTTAGCCAAGGAAAAAGACAATTTAGCCATATTAAGAGACAGCGGGGTGGGGGGGGGATTTATCCAGCAACTTTCAACAAACCCACACAACCACTCCACTACTGTATCACTCCACTACTCTACCACTCCACCATTCCACCGCGCTACCACTCTACACACTACTACTCCACCACTCTACACTCCACCATCCTACCACTCCACCACTCTACACTCCACCACTCTACACTATACACTCCACCACTCTACAACTCTACCACTCCACAACTCCACCACTCCACCACTCTACTACTCCACCACTCCACCACTCTACCACTCCACTCCACCACTCTACACCAGCTTATCTAATTTGTATTGTGTGTGTGTGTAAACAGTCCCAACCAAGTTCCACAAATGTCTGTTTTGTTGATCTTGTGTTATCTACATTTGAGTGTTGACATCCTTACTTACACTAGTGACTATGAATAGCTAAAAGTTAATTAGGACATTTGGGATGTTCTTTATTCTAAGTTTTATCGACAAGCTGAACGCTACCTAACCCAACAAATAAATATATAGGCCTATGTATGTCAGATTTTGTTCGACAGTCTCAAAAAATGAAGTACCATATCGCCTCCACAGTACCAGTATGATGTAGCTACAGTTTTTTTAAAGAGTCTACAATATTGTTTTGTTTTCAACATTTACTTATAATAAGCACTTGGAGATAAAGGAATTGTTGTTTGATTAAGGTAACAGGTACGTCCACGAATTTGTTTAAAACCAAGATACCTTGGTGGATTCAGAACAATATGTTTTAGAATTTTCGAAAAGATATAATTGAAAAGTGGAGTTAGGGTGAGGTATGTATTGGATAGATCAGGTTTTGGCTGTAAAATTGGCGCGCAAAAAGAGTGTTTACATTTCACAATTTTTACTTGCAGATGATATAAAGGGCAGTAACTCTAGTTAGGCTAAAGATGTTTATTGAATCTCGCCTCACTCTGTAGTCTAAACCTCATTATCTTCCCTTTGTTCTTTCGTCAGATGAACTTAGCGGAAGTGTATGTGTAAGGGGAAGGGGGGGGGGGGTCTTTAAATTGGACTTTGATGATAAAAATAGCATGTATTTAGTTCTAGTTTAACCGATGCCCTGATGTAATAGGTTTCTGATTTCTAGAAGGTAACATTTGTTTGGCACCTGTCTCGTTAGCCGGCCTCACCTGTACAGGTAAATAAGATAACACGGGTAGTTGGTAATGTATGCATTATGATAGCTCAGCTATTTACAACGCAAGAATTTGTACATAGAGAAATAGCATAACATAAAAACGGTGATAAAAATATACATTATGATAGCTCAGCTATTTACAACGCAAGAATTTGTACATAGAGAAATAACATAGCATAAAGACAGTGATAAAAATATGCATTATGATAGTTCAGCTATTTATACTGTATGTGTTCACACATACAAACATAACATAACATAGATACTTGATACAAACATGCGATATGACGACGCAGCAGGACATCTATATACATCTATCCATATATATATATATATATATATATATAGGCCTATAATATATATATATATATATATCTAATATATAAAGCTCAGTTCTGTATGTAATGCATTTGTATGTCGTTGGAATTGTACGATTTTAAGTGTTAGAAAAATTATCGTGCGCATTTGTCTAAATTTATGAGCTAAAAAATTACTATTGAAAGTGTTGGGAAATAATTATCATTTTTCAAATTATAGTAATAATTGTCGGCATGTTCATTAAACACAAGTTTTAAAAAAAATATCATCTTTTACAAAAATTCTAATTATGTCTTTATTTAGTCCTATAGCACTTACTTCCCTTTGATAAATTAGGAAAAACACAATTACTTCCCTTTATAAAACCATTGCATTCCGTGAAAATAATTTACTTTTTAATTACTTTGTTTTGGTGTTGGGAAAAAAAATAATTACATAATTAGCGGGGATTGATCAAGTGCAAATGTTGTAGGTATTTTACGGATAAGCTTGGAGTATTAAAATTGTTTATTAAATTGAAACAGGCGCGTTCGTTTAAGTGAGTGCAAAAGACTGTGAATAAGTTGGGGTACTATAGTCGTTCATTAAGCTAAAACAGGTGATTCCGCCCCGGGCGTTTATGTTCGCGTTAGTGTTTTCTTTGTGTTTAGGTGGGTTTGCGTTAGTGGTTGCGTTTTAATTTGGTTCGTTTTTGTTCTTTCTTTTTTCGTTTTTGTTTGTGTTTTTTTTGTTTGGGTTTGTATTTGTGTTTTTGGTTGGTTTTGCGTTTGGATTTGGTTTGTTTTCGTTTGCTTTTTTCGTTGATTTTTTTTTTGTTGGTATTGGTGTTTGTGGTTGGGTTTGTTGTTAGGTTTTTGTTTTCGTTTGCTTTTTTGTTTGTTTTTTCTTTGTGTTTGTATTGGTGTTTGTGGGTGTGGTTGTGTTTGTTGTTAAGTTTTTGTTTTCGTTTGTATTTGTAATTGTGTTAGCGTTATGTTTGCGTTTTGTTGTTTTGGTTTTGGTTGGTTGTGGTTTGGGTGGGCAATGCCGGGTTTATGATGATTACTAAACACACAGGTAATGGTCTTTAACAGAAAGGTTTTTCACAGAAGCCAGAGCAGGGCCTGGCCGGGACGGCTAGTCTAATATATAAAGCTCAGTTCTGTATGTAATGCATTTGTATGTCGTTGGAATTGTACGATTTTAAGTGTTAGAAAAATTATCGTGCGCATTTGTCTAAATTTATGAGCTAAAAAATTACTATTGAAAGTGTTGGGAAATAATTTTCATTTTTCAAATTATAGTAATAATTGTCGGCATGTTCATTAAACACAAGTTTTAAAAAAAATATCATCTTTTACAAAAATTCTAATTATGTCTTTATTTAGTCCTATAGCACTTACTTCCCTTTGATAAATTAGGAAAAACACAATTACTTCCCTTTATAAACCCATTGCATTCCGTGAAAATAATTTACTTTTTAATTACTTTGTTTTGGTGTTGGGAAAAAAAATAATTACATAATTAGCGGGGATTGATCAAGTGCAAATGTTGTAGGTATTTTACGGATAAGCTTGGAGTATTAAAATTGTTTATTAAATTGAAACAGGCGCGTTCGTTTAAGTGAGTGCAAAAGACTGTGAATAAGTTGGGGTACTATAGTCGTTCATTAAGCTAAAACAGGTGATTCCGCCCCGGGCGTTTATGTTCGCGTTAGTGTTTTCTTTGTGTTTAGGTGGGTTTGCGTTAGTGGTTGCGTTTTAATTTTGTTCGTTTTTGTTCTTTCTTTTTTTCGTTTTTGTTTGTGTTTTTTTTGTTTGGGTTTGTATTTGTGTTTTTGGTTGGTTTTGCGTTTGGATTTGGTTTGTTTTCGTTTGCTTTTTTCGTTGATTTTTTTTGTTGGTATTGGTGTTTGTGGTTGGGTTTGTTGTTAGGTTTTTGTTTTCGTTTGCTTTTTTGTTTGTTTTTTCTTTGTGTTTGTATTGGTGTTTGTGGGTGTGGTTGTGTTTGTTGTTAAGTTTTTGTTTTCGTTTGTATTTGTAATTGTGTTAGCGTTATGTTTGCGTTTTGTTGTTTTGGTTTTGGTTGGTTGTGGTTTGGGTGGGCAATGCCGGGTTTATGATGATTACTAAACACACAGGTAATGGTCTTTAACAGAAAGGTTTTTCACAGAAGCCAGAGCAGGGCCTGGCCGGGACGGCTAGTATATATATATATATATATATATATATATATATATATATATATATATGTATATGTATATGTATATGTATATGTATATGTATATGTATATGTATATGTATATGTATATGTATATGTATATGTATATGTATATGTATATGTATATGTATATGTATATGTATATGTATATGTATATGTATATGTATATGTATATGTATATGTATATGTATATGTATATGTATATGTATATGTATATGTATATGTATATGTATATGTATATGTATATGTATATGTATATGTATATGTATATGTATATGTATATGTATATGTATATGTATATGTATATGTATATGTATATGTATATGTATATGTATATGTATATGTATATGTATATGTATATGTATATGTATATGTATATGTATATGTATATGTATATGTATATGTATATGTATATGTATATGTATATGTATATGTATATGTATATGTATATGTATATGTATATGTATATGTATATGTATATGTATATGTATATGTATATGTATATGTATATGTATATGTATATGTATATGTATATGTATATGTATATGTATATGTATATGTATATGTATATGTATATGTATATGTATATGTATATGTATATGTATATGTATATGTATATGTATATGTATATACATATGTATCGAAACTAACAGCATATAGAGGTGGTGAACACATGTGTAGTGTGTTGTTTTATTACTGATGTGTTGGCTTGTATAACACATGCACATTTCATTGCTATTTATGAAAGCACAATTTTTTGCGAAACCTGGAAAGTCCGTTTCAATCTATTTCAATCTCGTCAATTTTGATTGACCTTTTTGCTTCGGTGACTTTTATTTTTTTTATTTTCCCAATTAAAACAAAAATAATCACATCACTAGGCGAGGAATGATCAAATAAATCATTACAAAATTGTGGGCAAGTTAAAGGACAACTTATTCTAGGCCACTGTCGACCAGCAATAACTTGCGAGCCCCCCCACCCCCATGAAGCCGCCCGGGTACACGTATCTAAACAAACGTATCTGTCACATTTACGATACCTGGACCTGTGGGGGATGTCGTACCGTCCGCCATCTTGCCCTGAGAGGTCAAGGTCAGGCAACTCTAGGGTCACTGGTGGTTATCAATCTTGTCAGATAGTGCGACCATTTGGTCCTTGAGCCTGGGGGGGGGGGGGGGGGGGGGGCACGAGTCTTAAGACAGGTGACATCAGTCACAAATGTACATCGGTCATTCGGTTTCTTGACGTCAAAATGTCACATTGTGAACCTAAGCTTTACCTAGACAGAAACTGACCACAGGCTGTAGCCACTAGCCACAAAATGACCACATGCTGTAGCCATAAACTGTCCACATGCTGTAGCCATAAACTGACCACAGGCTGTAGCCATTAGCCACAAACTGTCCACATGCTGTAGCCATAAACTGGCCACAGGCTGTAGCCATTAGCCACAAACTGTCCACATGCTGTAGCCATAAACTGGCCACAGGCTGTAGCCATTAGCCACAAACTGTCCACATGCTGTAGCCATAAACTAGCCACAGGCTGTAGCCATTAGCCACAAACTGACCACAGGTTGTAGCCACTAGCCATAAACTGTCCACATGCTGTAGCCATAAACTGACCACAGGCTGTAGCCATTAGCCACAAACTGTCCACATGCTGTAGCCATAAACTGACCACAGGCTGTAGCCATTAGCCACAAACTGACCACAGGCTGTAGCCACTAGCCATAAACTGTCCACATGCTGTAGCCATAAACTGACCACAGGCTGTAGCCATTAGCCACAAACTGACCACAGGTTGTAGCCACTAGCCATAAACTGTCCACATGCTGAAGCCATAAACTGACCACAGGCTGTAGCCATTAGCCACAAACTGACCACAGGCTGTAGCCATAAACTGACCACAGGCTGTAGCCATAAACTGACCACAGGCTGTAGCCATTAGCCACAAACTGACCACAGGCTGTAGCCATAAACTGACCACAGGCTGTAGCCATTAGCCATAAACTGACCACAGGCTGTAGCCATTAGCCACAAACTGACCACAGGCTGTAGCCATAAACTGACCACAGGTTGTAGCCATAAACTGACCACAGGCTGTAGCCATTAGCCACAAACTGACCACAGGCTGTAGCCATAAACTGACCACAGGCTGTAGCCATTAGCCATAAACTGACCACAGGCTGTAGCCATTAGCCACAAACTGACCACAGGCTGTAGCCATAAACTGACCACAGGCTGTAGCCAGAAGTTGAAACAGCCAACATGGCACCAATGATCAACCCACCTAACTCCCCCCCCCCCCCAACCCACCTACCCCCCCCCCCCCCCCCCCATTACACCTCTCTAGACGAAGCTCTTATCAAACCCAGGTGACTCCCGTGTGAGTACGTTTAATCGAAATGTAAAAAAAAACACACCTGATATCTGCTGTAGACACCTACACACCCCAGCCTAAAAAAAATCTCCTTAGCCTGACTCTAGCGCCATACTACCAGACTCTGACTGCAGGCTACAAAATAAACTACAGCGGGAATAACTTGTATGATCTACTCACTCTAGGCTTACTGCAGTAAAACATCGCCCTCTAGACCGACTGAAACATCACCCTCTAGACTGACATGAAACATCACCCTCTAGACTGACATGAAACATCACTCTCTAGACTGACATGAAACATCACCCTCTAGGCCCACTGAAACATCACCCTCTAGGCCCACTGAAACATCACCCTCTAGACTGACATGAAACATCACCCTCTAGGCCACTGACATGAAACATCACCCTCTAGACTGACATGAAACATCACCCTCTAGAATGACATGAAACATCACCCTCTAGACTGACATGAAACATCACCCTCTAGACTGACATGAAACATCACCCTCTAGGCCCACTGACATGAAACATCACCCTCTAGGCCACTGACATGAAACATCACCCTCTAGACTGACATGAAACATCACCCTCTAGACCCACTGACATGAAACATCACCCTCTAGGCCACTGACATGAAACATCACCCTCTAGACTGACATGAAACATCACCCTCTAGACTGACATGAAACATCACCCCCTAGACCCACCGAACCATCACCCTCTAGACCGACATGAAACATCACTCTCTAGACTGACATGAAACATCACCCTCTAGACTGACATGAAACATCACCCTCTAGACCGACATGAAACATCACCCTCTAGACTGACATGAAACATCACCCTCTACTCTAGACTGACATGAAACATCACCCTCTAGACTGACATGAAACATCACCCTCTAGGCCCACTGACATGAAACATCACCCTCTAGACTGACATGAAACATCACTCTCCAGACTGACATAAAACATCACTCTCTAGACTGACATAAAACATCACCCTCTAGGCCCACTGACATGAAACATCACCCTCTAGACCGACATGAAACATCACCCTCTAGACCGACATGAAACATCACCCTCTAGGCCCACTGACATGAAACATCACCCTCTAGACTGACATGAAACAACACCCTCTAGGCCCACCGAAACATCACCCTCTAGGCCCACCGAAACATCACCCTCTAGACCCACCGAAACATCACCCTCTAGGCCCACCGAAACATCACCCTCTAGACTGACATGAAACATCACCCTCTAGACTGACATGAAACATCACCCTCTAGGCCCACTGACATGAAACATCACCCTCTAGGCCACTGACATGAAACATCACCCTCTAGACTGACATGAAACATCACCCTCTAGACCCACTGACATGAAACATCACCCTCTAGGCCACTGACATGAAACATCACCCTCTAGACTGACATGAAACATCACCCTCTAGACTGACATGAAACATCACCCCCTAGACCCACCGAACCATCACTCTCTAGACTGACATGAAACATCACCCTCTACTCTAGACTGACATGAAACATCACCCTCTAGACTGACATGAAACATCACCCTCTAGGCCCACTGACATGAAACATCACCCTCTAGACTGACATGAAACATCACTCTCTAGACTGACATAAAACATCACTCTCTAGACTGACATAAAACATCACCCTCTAGGCCCACTGACATGAAACATCACCCTCTAGACCGACATGAAACATCACCCTCTAGACCGACATGAAACATCACCCTCTAGGCCCACTGACATGAAACATCACCCTCTAGACTGACATGAAACAACACCCTCTAGGCCCACCGAAACATCACCCTCTAGGCCCACCGAAACATCACCCTCTAGACTGACATGAAACATCACCCTCTAGGCCCACCGAAACATCACCCTCTAGGCCCACCGAAACATCACCCTCTAGACTGACATGAAACATCACCCTCTAGACCGACATGAAACATCACCCTCTAGAATGACATGAAACATCACCCTCTAGAATGACATGAAACATCACCCTCTAGACTGACATAAAACATCACCCTCTAGACCGACATGAAACATCACCCTCTAGACCGACATGAAACATCACCCTCTAGACCGACATGAAACATCACCCTCTAGACTGACATGAAACATCACCCTCTAGACTGACATGAAACATCACTCTCTAGACTGACATAAAACATCACTCTCTAGACTGACATAAAACATCACCCTCTAGGCCCAATGACATGAAACATCACCCTCTAGACCGACATGAAACATCACCCTCTAGACTGACATGAAACATCACCCTCTAGACCCACTGAAACATCACCCTCTAGGCCCACTGAAACATCACCCTCTAGAATGACATGAAACATCACCCTCTAGACTGACATGAAACATCACCCTCTAGACCCACTGACATGAAACATCACCCTCTAGGCCACTGACATGAAACATCACCCTCTAGACTGACATGAAACATCACCCTCTAGACCCACTGACATGAAACATCACCCTCTAGACTGACATAAAACATCACCCTCTAGAATGACATGAAACATCACCCTCTAGACTGACATGAAACATCACCCTCTAGACTGACATGAAACATCACCCTCTAGAGTGACATGAAACATCACTCTCTAGACTGACATAAAACATCACTCTCTAGACTGACATAAAACATCACCCTCTAGGCCCACTGACATGAAACATCACCCTCTAGACTGACATAAAACATCACCCTCTAGACTGACATGAAACATCACCCTCTAGGCCCACTGACATGAAACATCACCCTCTAGACTGACATGAAACATCACCCTCTAGGCCCACTGACATGAAACATCACCCTCTAGACTGACATGAAACATCACTCTCTAGACCCACTGAAACATCACCCTCTAGACTGACATGAAACATCACCCTCTAGACTGACATGAAACATCACCCTCTAGACCCACTGAAACATCACCCTCTAGGCCCACTGAAACATCACCCTCTAGGCCCACTGAAACATCACCCTCTAGGCCCACTGAAACATCACCCTCTTGGCCCACTGAAACATCACCCTCTAGGCCCACTGAAACATCACCCTCTAGGCCCACTGAAACATCACCCTCTAGGCCCACTGAAACATCACTCTCTAGGCCCACTGAAACATTACCCTCTAGACTGACATGAAACATCACTCTCTAGGCCCACTGAAACATCACCCTCTAGGCCCACTGAAACATCACCCTCTAGGCCCACTGAAACATCACCCTCTAGGCCCACTGAAACATCACCCTCTAGGCCCACTGAAACATCACCCTCTAGGCCCACTGAAACATCACCCTCTAGGCCCACTGAAACATCACCCTCTAGGCCCACTGAAACATCACCCTCTAGGCCCACTGAAACATCACCCTCTAGGCCCACTGAAACATCACCCTCTAGGCCCACTGAAACATCACCCTCTAGGCCCACTGAAACATCACCCTCTAGGCCCACTGAAACATCACCCTCTAGGCCCACTGAAACATCACCCTCTAGGCCCACTGAAACATCACCCTCTAGGCCCACTGAAACATCACCCTCTAGGCCCACTGAAACATCACTCTCTAGGCCCACTGAAACATTACCCTCTAGACTGACATGAAACATCACTCTCTAGGCCCACTGAAACATCACTCTCTAGACCCACTGAAACATCACCCTCTAGACTGACATGAAACATCACCCTCTAGACTGACATGAAACAGCGCCCTCTATGCCCACTGAAACATCACCCTCTAGAATGGCATGAAACTGCGCCCTCTATGCCCACTGAAACATCACCCTCTAGAATGACATGAAACATCACCCTCTAGACCGACATGAAACATCACCCTCTAGACTGACATGAAACATCACCCTCTAGACCGACATGAAACATCACCCTCTAGACCCACCGAAACATCACCCTCTAGACTGACATGAAACAGCGCCCTCTATGCCCACTGAAACATCACCCTCTAGAATGGCATGAAACTGCGCCCTCTATGCCCACTGAAACATCACCCTCTAGAATGACATGAAACATCACCCTCTAGACTGACATGAAACATCACCCTCTAGACTGACATGAAACATCACCATCTAGACCGACATGAAACATCACCCTCTAGACTGACATGAAACAGCGCCCTCTATGCCCACTGAAACATCACCCTCTAGAATGGCATGAAACTGCGCCCTCTATGCCCACTGAAACATCACCCTCTAGAATGACATGAAACATCACCCTCTAGACCGACATGAAACATCACCCTCTAGACCGACATGAAACATCACCCTCTAGACTGACTGAAACATCACCCTCTAGAATGACATGAAACATCACCCTCTAGACCGACATGAAACATCACCCTCTAGACTGACATGAAACATCACCCTCTAGACTGACATGAAACATCACCCTCTAGACTGACATGAAACATCACCTTCTATGTCCACTAAAACATCACCCTCTAGACTGACACGAAACATCACCTTCTATGTCCACTGAAACATCACCCTCTAGACTGACATGAAACATCACCCTCTAGACTGACATGAAACATCACCCTCTAGACTGACACGAAACATCACCTTCTATGTCCACTGAAACATCACCCTCTAGACTGACATGAAACATCACCCTCTAGACTGACATGAAACATCACCCTCTAGACCGACATGAAACATCACCCTCTATGTCCACTGAAACATCACCCTCTAGACTGAAATGAAACATCCCCCTCTAGACTGACATGAAACATCACCCTCTAGACTGACATGAAACATCACCCTCTAGACTGACTGAAACATCACCCTCTAGAATGACATGAAACATCACCCTCTAGACCGACATGAAACATCACCCTCTAGACTGACATGAAACATCACCCTCTAGACTGACATGAAACATCACCCTCTAGACTGACATGAAACATCACCTTCTATGTCCACTAAAACATCACCCTCTAGACTGACACGAAACATCACCTTCTATGTCCACTGAAACATCACCCTCTAGACTGACATGAAACATCACCCTCTAGACTGACATGAAACATCACCCTCTAGACTGACACGAAACATCACCTTCTATGTCCACTGAAACATCACCCTCTAGACTGACATGAAACATCACCCTCTAGACTGACATGAAACATCACCCTCTAGACCGACATGAAACATCACCCTCTATGTCCACTGAAACATCACCCTCTAGACTGAAATGAAACATCCCCCTCTAGACTGACATGAAACATCACCCTCTAGACTGACACGAAACATCACCCTCTAGGCCCACTGAAACATCACCCTCTAGGCCCACTGAAACATCACCCTCTAGGCCCACTGAAACATCACCCTCTAGGCCCACTGAAACATCACCCTCTAGACTGACATGAAACATCACCCTCTAGACCCACTGAAACATCACCCTCTAGGCCCACTGAAACATCACCCTCTAGGCCCACTGAAACATCACCCTCTAGGCCCACTGAAACATCACCCTCTTGGCCCACTGAAACATCACCCTCTAGGCCCACTGAAACATCACCCTCTAGGCCCACTGAAACATCACCCTCTAGGCCCACTGAAACATCACTCTCTAGGCCCACTGAAACATTACCCTCTAGACTGACATGAAACATCACTCTCTAGGCCCACTGAAACATCACCCTCTAGGCCCACTGAAACATCACCCTCTAGGCCCACTGAAACATCACCCTCTAGGCCCACTGAAACATCACCCTCTAGGCCCACTGAAACATCACCCTCTAGGCCCACTGAAACATCACCCTCTAGGCCCACTGAAACATCACCCTCTAGGCCCACTGAAACATCACCCTCTAGGCCCACTGAAACATCACCCTCTAGGCCCACTGAAACATCACCCTCTAGGCCCACTGAAACATCACCCTCTAGGCCCACTGAAACATCACCCTCTAGGCCCACTGAAACATCACCCTCTAGGCCCACTGAAACATCACCCTCTAGGCCCACTGAAACATCACCCTCTAGGCCCACTGAAACATCACCCTCTAGGCCCACTGAAACATCACTCTCTAGGCCCACTGAAACATTACCCTCTAGACTGACATGAAACATCACTCTCTAGGCCCACTGAAACATCACTCTCTAGACCCACTGAAACATCACCCTCTAGACTGACATGAAACATCACCCTCTAGACTGACATGAAACAGCGCCCTCTATGCCCACTGAAACATCACCCTCTAGAATGGCATGAAACTGCGCCCTCTATGCCCACTGAAACATCACCCTCTAGAATGACATGAAACATCACCCTCTAGACCGACATGAAACATCACCCTCTAGACTGACATGAAACATCACCCTCTAGACCGACATGAAACATCACCCTCTAGACCCACCGAAACATCACCCTCTAGACTGACATGAAACAGCGCCCTCTATGCCCACTGAAACATCACCCTCTAGAATGGCATGAAACTGCGCCCTCTATGCCCACTGAAACATCACCCTCTAGAATGACATGAAACATCACCCTCTAGACTGACATGAAACATCACCCTCTAGACTGACATGAAACATCACCATCTAGACCGACATGAAACATCACCCTCTAGACTGACATGAAACAGCGCCCTCTATGCCCACTGAAACATCACCCTCTAGAATGGCATGAAACTGCGCCCTCTATGCCCACTGAAACATCACCCTCTAGAATGACATGAAACATCACCCTCTAGACCGACATGAAACATCACCCTCTAGACCGACATGAAACATCACCCTCTAGACTGACTGAAACATCACCCTCTAGAATGACATGAAACATCACCCTCTAGACCGACATGAAACATCACCCTCTAGACTGACATGAAACATCACCCTCTAGACTGACATGAAACATCACCCTCTAGACTGACATGAAACATCACCTTCTATGTCCACTAAAACATCACCCTCTAGACTGACACGAAACATCACCTTCTATGTCCACTGAAACATCACCCTCTAGACTGACATGAAACATCACCCTCTAGACTGACATGAAACATCACCCTCTAGACTGACACGAAACATCACCTTCTATGTCCACTGAAACATCACCCTCTAGACTGACATGAAACATCACCCTCTAGACTGACATGAAACATCACCCTCTAGACCGACATGAAACATCACCCTCTATGTCCACTGAAACATCACCCTCTAGACTGAAATGAAACATCCCCCTCTAGACTGACATGAAACATCACCCTCTAGACTGACATGAAACATCACCCTCTAGACTGACTGAAACATCACCCTCTAGAATGACATGAAACATCACCCTCTAGACCGACATGAAACATCACCCTCTAGACTGACATGAAACATCACCCTCTAGACTGACATGAAACATCACCCTCTAGACTGACATGAAACATCACCTTCTATGTCCACTAAAACATCACCCTCTAGACTGACACGAAACATCACCTTCTATGTCCACTGAAACATCACCCTCTAGACTGACATGAAACATCACCCTCTAGACTGACATGAAACATCACCCTCTAGACTGACACGAAACATCACCTTCTATGTCCACTGAAACATCACCCTCTAGACTGACATGAAACATCACCCTCTAGACTGACATGAAACATCACCCTCTAGACCGACATGAAACATCACCCTCTATGTCCACTGAAACATCACCCTCTAGACTGAAATGAAACATCCCCCTCTAGACTGACATGAAACATCACCCTCTAGACTGACACGAAACATCACCTTCTATGTCCACTGAAACATCACCCTCTAGACTGACATGAAACATCACCCTCTAGACTGACATGAAACATCACCCTCTAGACTGACATGAAACATCACCCTCTAGACTGACATGAAACATCACCCTCTAGACTGGCATGAAACATCACCCTCTAGACTGACATGAAACATCACCCTCTAGACCCACTGAAACATCACCCTCTAGACTGATATGAAACATCACCCTCTAGACTGACATGAAACATCACCCTCTAGACTGACATGAAACATCACCCTCTAGACTGACATGAAACATCACCCTCTAGACTGGCATGAAACATCACCCTCTAGACTGACATGAAACAGCGCCCCCTACTGGCCTTGATACCACACGTGCACGCAACACGTCCACTCGCGGACTATACCCACGCCTTTGCTCTGATCTTTTTCTTGCAATCAAATTGACCTCACCTGTAGGTTCTCCACCTCTAATAAGTTCCAGAAGTTACCTGTGTAGACTACCGGTTCCCACCATCCCCACCCCTCAAGAATTTAAATTCGTTCCACGGGAAAACTGACACTAGTGATCTATCCCGCAGAGTTCATTCCCCCCTGCCTCACCGTGTCGGACGCTGAGTTACCGAGCGTGTGTAGTATTGTTTTTATCAGTCACGTGGTCTGGTGTTTATGAGACGGGCAGCAAAGTATGACCAATGCGCCTGATAGGCCTGTTTAAACGGCCGGTGTGTCTGGCGTGCAGGTGAAGACCGTCCCGCCTCGCCTGACCCAGTAAGACACCAGCAGACAACCGTTGCGTGTGTCAGCCGTGTTTTGTGTAGTCACCCTGTACGGAAGATTTCAACTTTTTAAATCAAGTGGGATTTTTTTTTTCATTGGATTAATTTTTTACGTTGACAACAAGTTGATAAGAGATTTGGCGTCGGTTTAATGTAAGTAGATCAAACGTAGTTAGTTAACGAAATTAATTAGGAGACATGTAAGAAAGAATTTAAACATCGCATTAGAATGGAAGTTTGTCGTAACTCGATCTAACGCTAAAAAAATCTGGCTGTGAATGTTACAGTCAATGAACGTCTGCAGGTCAGGGGTATCTGGTAGTGGGTAGTGCACACTTACCTGAGAGGTACAGGAACACAGGTGTGTTTACTGTCTCAACAAAACCCGGCTTATCATAATATGTCACATAGTGTGTGTCATGTCATGTGCTGTGTATTCACTCATCATATCAATTAATATCATCATATGAATAATTATAATTAAGTGCGTGTGAGTTTCTTACAAGTCTTCTTACATTATAATAATATAATAATTAATAATTATGTTTGGGCTTGAATAGTCGTCGATTTTGTTTATTTAAGGGCTTTACAATTAAGCCTACATGTATGGTATATAGTGTGTATAAGTAATGTTTATCTACTAGAATCTATATATAGCCTATTTGAATAGGTGTAATTAAAATACAATAGGCCTACTGTCTTACAAGCTATACTACACGTACAGGCCTAGATCTAGAAGCAGCGTGTATATTCTTTAATTGCTTACCTGCTGTATCTATTATATAAAGTTGGTAGGCCCTCAGGCTATAAAATTTAAGTGTTAGTGGTACATTATCTAAAAAAAAAAAGAACCTTTTGTTAAAGGGCAATTTTAATTAATTTCGGTTACAATTTATTTTGATTTGCTTATTTGTTGGAATGGAATTAAAATAATTAGAGCAACAGTTGTGCTGTAACTTTTGGACAGAAACATTACCGGTGACATTTTTAAACGGTGTGTGCTATGTGAACTTTATCTGCAATCTACTCAGTGATTTGCACACGGCGCTGTTGTTATTTATTCAAATTGGCCCGTACGGAACTGTCGCCTGCGGCCGTACACTGGACCTAACATGTTTGTAGCGGCACAAGTGAGATAACCAGCAACTAATCTCGCATCGTCGTGGATCAGACTACACTTGGTCTAGATAGTTACATCAAATTATGGGATTTTACGGTAGTGGTGCCTGCAGTGGCATACGACTGAAGTGATTCGCTAACACATTAGGCTAAATCTGCTGATACACTAGGCTAAATCTGCAGTACACTAGGCTAAATCTGCTGGTACACTAGGCTAAATCTGCTGGTACATTAGGCTAAATCTGCTGGTACATTAGGCTAAATCTGTTGGTACACTAGGCTAAATCTGCAGTACGCTAGGCTAAATCTGCTGATACATTAGGCTAAATTTAACCACGGAACAAACACAGCGTGTAGAGGATCTGTAGAGCGACACTTTCCGCCTGATTAACCGTAGACATATTGGTGTACTTGATACGCGTCAACGACCACTCGAGCTAGCGTCATTGCCCCAAGTGGCACGCTATGTTCCGTGGTCCGTGGTACTACATCTGTGTTGTGGTGCTACATCTGGTCTGTGCTGTGGTGCTACCTTTGTGGTATGACATGGGGCTGATTTTAATGATGCCATTACTGGGATCTCCCAGAGACAGACCAATCCACTCAATGACGGACCAATCCACTCAATGACGGACCAATCCACTCAATGACGGACCAATCCACTCAATGACGGACCAATCCACTCAATGACGGACCAATCCACTCAATGACGGACCAATCCACTCAATGACGGACCAATCCACTCAATGACGGACCAATCCACTCAATGACGGACCAATCCACTCAATGACGGACCAATCCACTCAATGACGGACCAATCCACTCAATGACGGACCAATCCACTCAATGACGGACCAATCCACTCAATGACGGACCAATCCACTCAATGACGGACCAATCCACTCAATGACGGACCAATCCACTCAATGACGGACCAATCCACTCAATGACGGACCAATCCACTCAGTCAATGACGGACCAATCCACTCAGTCAATGACGGACCAATCCACTCAATGACGGACCAATCCACTCAATGACGGACCAATCCACTCAGTCAATGACGGACCAATCCACTCAATGACGGACCAATCCACTCAATGACGGACCAATTCACTCATTGATAGACCAATCCACCAGTCAATGACGGAGAAATCCAGCCAGACCAATCCACTCATTGATAGACCAATCCACCACTCTACTCTGTTTGTGTAGATAATTTGAAGGGCCAGGTATCAAAGGCTTTCCCCTACGGTGGGTATCTTATCCTGTGACTCATCTATCCTGTTGTGTGTTGAGTGTCGCGACCTGCGTGTTAAGTGTCGCTACATGTGAACCCTGGTAACTACACCACATGGTTAGTGTTTTATCCGATGTGATCCGTGAATAACCACGACATACCTGTGGATGACCACGACATACCTGTGGATGAACACGACATACCTGTGGATGACCACGACATACCTGTGGATGCTTGTGGATGACCACGACATACCTGTGGATGACCACGACATACCTGTGGATGAACACGACATACCTGTGGATGACCACGACATACCTGTGGATGACCACGGCATACCTGTGGATGATCACGACATACCTGTGGATGACCACGACATACCTGTGGATGACCACGGCATATATGTGGATGACCACGGCATACATGTGGATGACCACGGCATACTTGTGGATGACCACGATATACCTGTGGATGACCTTAGACATTATACAAGATTGTTGCCATGGTTACCATGTTTTTAAAATTAGACCCATGTGATATCAAATGACCATACTCTAATATATAAAAGCCCAAGTGCGCACTTCTCTCTCTTTCTCTCTCTGTCCGTCACATATTTCTCAAGGCTATGAGATCAGTATGTTCAGCAATATATGGAGAACTTAATGATACCGACTTAAAAAAAAGAATATTTTGGATGTACTAAATGTATAAACTAAGTTTTATTTTAAGACGGAAAACTAAAATAAAGCCATATTGACGATTGAATCTAGAATGTAGAAACACATCTTTAATTATTCAGCCGGAGAAGTGTTTATGGTAGTGATAAGAACCCTCTAGAGAGCATATAAGTTACACAAAAACTTTCACTGGCAAAGTAAATGACGTCACATATAACATATAGAAAAATATAATTATGAAAAAGTGTTAATAAAAAGTAAATCTACGGAAAGAACACAACACTTATGTCGACTTCTTCAATTTTAGAAAATTAAGAAACGAACTGTTTCATTCACATTTGATTTAGATCAAGACGTACGCTATGACATTTATACTTTTCTGGGTCAAAATAAAAATTAGTTTAACAATACAAGAAATAACCAATGTCCTGACCCCCACCTGGCCATAACACCTTGTTTATACCTGACCAAGTAATTACCTGTTTGTATTTGATTACCTGGTCGTAGTGATGCTGACGTCACAGAGTTAATTGCCAGAGCTGGCCGTAATCAATAGAACTTTATGGCTTCATAAATGCGTCATCACATACGTCATTGTAGTTTCTTGATGGACATGGTGGGTTACCGCTGAATGTTATAGGCTCTGGGTTACTTTATAATGTTATAGGCATTGGGTTACCGCAGAATGTTATAGGCTCTGGGTTACTTTATAATGTTATAGGCATTGGTTACTGCAAAATGTTATAGACGTTGGGTTACCGCATAATTTTTTTTAGCCATTATTGGGCTTCTGCTGAACGGTATAAACATTGGGTTATTGCAGTAACTTATAAATAATATATGTGTGTAGAACATACTTCCCATTTAAAATCTGTATAACTGTTTAAAAATCTGATTAATTTCCGTCGGTCTTCCTGTTTTTAATCTTCTACTTGTGCTAATTTATTTTTAGCCGTGTCGGATATGGGCCCGATAGAAGTGTCGTCATCAATCCCAGATGACCTCCATTTGACCTTGTCCTGACGTGTGGCTGAAGTTTCCTTGAGGCCCAAGGACAAAGGCTGGAGCTGTTTATGGGAGTGTGCACCTTTTTCAAGCCAATCAGCAATTAGCGTTTCGTTAGAGCGGTGCTTATGTCCTCTGAGTCATTGCTGTCAATTTAAAAGTTATTTTTAGGCCTAACCTACAATCTATTGAATGTGTAGTTAGACTGATAGGTGATGATGCACATCCTCGACAGTGACGTTTTATATATATATATATATATATATATATATATATATATATATATATATATATATATATATATATATATATATATATATATATATATATATAAAATATGCATGAGCCCTATATATGCAGATGAAATCTCGGCCTAATTTATATCGGTAAACACTACCACAGACAGCCATATATTTAGTTTGGTGACAGTTTTGTCTACGAACATCGCTGGGTCATACAACATTGCTGGGTCATACAACATTACTGGGTCATACAACATTGCTGGGTCATACAACATTGCTGGGTCATACAACATTGCTGGGTCATACAACATTACTGGGTCATACAACATTGCTGGGTCATACAACATCACTGGGTCATACAACATTACTGGGTCATACAACATTGCTGGGTCATACAACATTGCTTGGTCATACAACATTGCTGGGTCATACAACATTACTGGGTCATACAACATTGCTGGGTCATACAACATTGCTGGGTCATACAACATTACTGGGTCATACAACATTAGTGGGTCATACAACACTGCTGGGTCATACATACAACATTGACATTGGTGTTGATTGGGTGTTGGGTTTTATGTAAGACTGTGTGTGTGAGTAGGGGGGGGGGTCTGAAGGCTGAAATAAAATCCGTGCCATTGTTTGACATCACTGCCAGTGACACACCAGTGACAGCAGCACACCGTCTGACGCACCAACCCCTGCCACCACCTAGCACCCTCCCCGTGTGCACCAACCCCTGCCACAGCGGGGTCTGCTATCACCCCCCCCCCCCTCCCCGTGTGATTGTGTTCCACATCCGTCGAGTTTAGCCTAGCCTAGTCGCGATGCAGGACCGATAACTCAGGTTTACTTACCGCCACCGCTGGGAGTATAAGGGAGCTAACCAAGAAATTATCACATCACTGTCGTACTTGTTGTTTGATCCCCGCTGTTAAAGTCAGGTAAATCAATCTGCTGTTTGAAATTAATTACCTCATCGATAACAATTTCAATCATGATGTGTTGAGGCCTACATTGATCCGTCCTCTCGATTACACAAAATCAATAATGGGGTTTTAAACTCACGTTTTTGTTTTGTTTACAGTTGTGTCTCGCGTGCATGACGTCAGGGACCCAGGATTAGCAGGCTGGCGCCATGAGACCAGACCAGGATCGAATCTGTTCCAGCCGATGAGACCGCAGCATGAAGCGAGTTCAGGCGCTCGTCACAGGCAAGAAGAAACAATGCACCAAGTTGCCCACCCCCGCCCAGAAGGGGGCCAAAACCCCACCCTCCCCGGGGCCGCCTGCTCCTGGAATGTCAAAGACGAATTCTAGCAGCGACCGTCGAGAGAACCCGCCATCTTCTGCCGGTGCCATTAGTCCAACGGCCAAGGCCGGTACCAAGATTCCAGGTAACTGTTTGATTTACCTGGGTCATCTCCCTTACCTCTAGATAGCTCAGACCGTAGCATTAAAACATGTACGTCTTAGATGGTGGATACATATGTTTAAAATATTATTGCAGATTATGCAAATAAAAGCAATACATCTTTAGTCTTATACATAGAGGCATTTGTGTCTCTAAAAAGCTTCCTATCACTTCCCACAACACATAAGTTGATGTTATATGTGTGAATGACGACACTGTCATATTAGTTTCATGACACTATGTTTAGTCTAATAAACCGACTGATAGATCCTTGGACGTGGGTCCTCTGGGTCAAACGATTTTTACATGGGTCAAACGACAGTTACATGGGTCATCAATATCTCACTGTTGACGCTATTATTGTCTCTTCCATAAGTGGTGACCATATTTGAGTGGTATCTTATATTTGAATGGTGACCAGACATTTAAGTGGTGACCATATTTGAGTGGTGATCTAATATTTGAATGGTGACCAGACATTTAAGTGGTGACCATAATTGAGTGGTGATCTAATATTTGAATGGTGACCAGACATTTAAGTGGTGACCATATTTGAGTGGTGATCTAATATTTGAATGGTGACCAGACATTTTAGCGATGACCAGTGACCAGATAATTGAATGTTCAGCAGACATTAGACCCGATATGAGTGGTGACCCAACGCGTGCCCCCCCCCCCCCCCCCGTCACTACGCGAAATATCGCAGGTATTTCTAACACCAGTTGAAGTTCAGTTTCTTTTATTTTACAACCAGTACACTACCTCGCCACTGTGCAGCTTTGAGAAAACATTTCACACAGACACAATAGATAAACAGTCCCTCCTATAACTAGGCCTAGCCTCAAACTTTCTGTGTTCACCGTACACACACCCCCCCCCCCCCCCCCCCCCCCGTGTACCCAACAACCTCCACACATGTTGTTCCCGCACCTCACAACTGTAACTTTGTTCCTGCAGTTGACGACAATGTTCCCTCTTGTCCCCGCCAACAATGTTCCCTTCTGCTCGCTGTTCCAGACACGATTCCTGTTCCTGTTTATCTTGCTAGCGGGGTCACGTGACAGAGAGACAACCATCTACCCTCCCCCCCCCCCCCCCCTCCCCACTCACACACACAAGCTTTTTCTTGTTGTAACATGGTCTCTACCTGGGGGTAGGATGTTGGTGGGGGGGGGTGTAGCATGGGTAGGTTGATGTGGCATGAAGATAACCATCTCCCCCCTCCTATTCCCAGACAAACTATTTCTGTGTTAACATCACCTTACTACTTGCAGACGGGGGTGCTTGTGGGAGGAGGGGAGAGGAGGGGGTGATGTATGCTCAACAAATGGTAGTATGATTACAGACATTTAATTGGCGACTGACTATGACGTAATTGATGAGGACGTGTATGGTTGATGCACCTCTCTCTTGCCAAACAATTAAGTGCTGCCTCCATAGGCACTAGAGAGAGGAACTTTCGCAGTCACAGGTACCAGGTTATGTTGGTGGTCGAGAGTCAGCAGGTTTCTGTAGAACAACCTCCAACCACTTTTCTTGTAGGACAACCTGCACCCAACCACTTGCAAATAGAACAACCTGTAACCAACCACTTGCAAATAGGACAACCTGCACCCAACAATCATGAAAATGTACACGTCAGAATGCACGTGTACTCACGCAGCAAACCCAGCACGTGGCTAGTGTGAGCGAATGATCCCACACAGATTAGCACGCGCATGTGAGTTTATCTTATGTAAATACACCACTCCCAGCTGTTCTGTAGGCCACAATGGTCTGAGCCATAGCCTTGAGCCATCAAATTGTGAGCCACCCCGATAAGAGTAGTCTTGATGTGGAAAATATACAAAAATGTTTAATTGGGAAACTCCTTTGTTAATTTTAACGAGGGATCTTAATTTTTCAACTTTAATGAGGAAACTCAATTATTTATTTTTATGTGGAAACTTAATTGTCAGCTTAATTGGAACACCCAATCGTTAATTTAAAATGGGGAACTCAATTGTCAACTTTAATAAACACACTGGAATTTTAGCCGACTCGTTTTAGACAACCAGGTTTTGCCAAAACAAATATAACAATTGACAAACAGACATACAAACCAACAAGCCAACCCACAATCCAAGTAGAAAAAAATATGTAAAAATAAACGTTATAAAATCAAGCTTTAAATGCACGAATAAAACTTCAGCTAAACTTGAAAAAGTATGTTCGACAAAATCTGTTGAAAAAATTTCTGGAGCGAACAACAGTGTGTGTTTTGCTAAAGAAATTTCTTGTTTGGATTTTCTTGTTTTTAATCCCTTACGAGTTTGTTATTGTAAGTTTTTTAAATTTATCTTTATTACCACTCATTTTATGCCAACGAAAACGAAAGTTAAATTATTGCTGAGCTGGTATCTCAACCGACATTTTGTACTAGACCATTCCACATTTGTTTCCTTCTTTTAAACACCCCCTCCCTCCCCACCAGATTACCTTTTGAATTGTTACTTTTTGTCTGACTGGCCAAGAAAACGGCAATGTTTACAGTAGCTCTATGGTTCAATAGCTGAACGGTTTCAGCAGCCATTAAGTCGTGACGTCACACTTGCAGCCATAACAATGGCGACTGGCGTCTGCAGCTTGTAACTGTGAGGGGGGGGGGGGGGGATTCACAGAGGTGACTTCCGCTTGTAAATGAGGTTCAAAGGTTAGAGCGTCAGCTACGTTATAGGTGGAATTTTAATTGGACTGAGTCAGCACTTATTCTCCGTGACAGACGCTGTGTATGACAGACGTAAACGACGCATACACGACGCTGTGTGACAGAAAATAACAGACATGCTACATGCTGTATGACACACTACATACTGTATGACAGACACACTACACAATGTATGACCAATATGCTAAATGCTGTATGACAGACATGCTACATGCTGTATGACAGACATGCTACATGCTGTATGACAGACATGCTACATGCTGTATGACAGACATGCTTCATGCTGTATGACAGACATGCTACATGCTGTATGACAGATATACTACATGCTGTATGACAGACATGCTACATGTACTCCATGCTGTATGACAGAAATACACCAATCAGCATGACTGACACAACAAGCCTGTAATAGATGATGCAATGAAGCCGTTACAATAAAGAATGGAGCGTGTTGAGGGGAGGGGGAAGTAATGTGGGGCCCGGGGGTGGGGAGCTAGAGAGGAAAGACAGGTCATACATTTGTCAGGCTCATGTTTCGCATGACAGCTGTCTCTTACGTTGAATTAGGCAATCTTCAAGGTCGTGGCTTAATGGCGTTTTTGTAGCCTTCACTTACAACCACATCCCACACACCACACCACATCACATCTCACAACCACTACCACCACATCCCTCAAATACAACATAGCCACATACCATAACCACAACCACATCCTATAACTACAACCACATCTCATAATTACAACCACATCCCATAACTACAACCACATCCCATAATTACAACCACATCCCATAACTACAACGACCACACCAGCCCCACCACCACACCCACCCCCACCACCACACCCACCCCACAAACTATGTAACGATCTTCCACTCATCTACCCCAGTAGTGACACTCACACGTGACATGACGTCTCCACACATCACACACATGTGACACTGACGTCATGCTATACCTGACACTGCAGTGACACATTGACGACACACAGCAGTGACACACTGACCTCACCCCATTATCTCACATCTTTATGCGAGGTCAATTTAAAACAGCACAGTTGTGAAAAGGTGAACACACTAAAACAGAAGTAGCACACCGCGTCATCCCGACACACCAGTTTCATTACGTCACCGGACACACTCTGCTACACATGACGTCACACGACACTACCCTACATCACTACACAGCACACCTCACCTGTTTAACCGTTACACAACCGGACGATCGATATTTATCGAACCACACACAATAGTCTGAGCAAAAACAGTACTGGTGTTTCCTTACCCCACCTCAGTCAACAATACACGGCTAACACAAGCCCATGGTTCCAATCAGCGCCGGCTTCAATGGGTTATCGGAATTGAATGGGTTATCGGAATTAGCCACGATGACGTAGATGTGCGCTGCACATATCGAGTTTTCTACTATCTGGTCGTCGTTCTTGTGTCGCCTGCCGCCTGCTCCTGCCGCCTGCTCCTGCCGTCTGCCCCGTCAGACGATGGTCGAGCACGGGTCAGAGCATGAAGAAGTTTCGCCTGTGTGAGCGCCATGGAGGCGTGTCCTCGTGTTTTAGACTACAGCTGTGTGGACGTAAGTTGGCAACGATTTTATTTCTTGGGGCAGGCGAGGTGGAGGGGATCGATGCTCGCGTGTTTAGGGGTCAGGTGCTTCAGTGCTGATCTGTGGGGGGTCAGGGGTCAGGTGCTGCAGTGCTGATCTGTTGGGGTCAGGTGCTTCAGTGCTGATCTGTGGGGGGTCAGGGGTCAGGTGCTTCAGTGCTGATCTGTGGGGGGTCAGGGGTCAGGTGCTGCAGTGCTGATCTGTGGGGGGTCAGGGGTCAGGTGCTTCAGTGCTGATCTGTGGGGGGTCAGGGGTCAGGTGCTGCAGTGCTGATCTGTGGGGGTCAGTGGCTTCAGTGCTGATCTGTTGGGGTCAGGTGCTGCAGTGCTGATCTGTGGGGGTCAGTGGCTTCAGTGCTGATCTATGGGGGTCAGTGGCTTCAGTGCTGATCTATGGGGGTCAGTGGCTTCAGTGCTGATCTGTTGGGGTCTGGTGCTTCAGTGCTGATCTGTGGGGGTCTGGTGCTTCAGTGCTGATCTGTGGGGGTCTGGTGCTTCAGTGCTGATCTGTGAGGGGTCAGGGGTCAGTGGCTTTAGTGCTGATCTCTCAGTGTGTGGGGGGTCTGGTATGGTGGCATTGCGGGGCTATATCTATCGTTAGTTTGGTCTAGTGGGTTAGGTCGTGTGTGGTTTGATCTTTAGGGCCTTTTTGACTACCTATTATAGGTGCCGATTAATAACGTGTGTTAGTTATAATTTAGTCCATAGCTTAGTACTAGGAGGAAAACTGCGCCATGTACATGTAAAGCACTGTATGTATTGTCTATATAGTATACGGTATTAGCTAGTGGGGTGTGTCTAGCTAGTGGTTCGATTCGTGTGACGCTGTCACCACTATGTACAACATGTTGATCTGACCCTATCACCTGTGTGTGTGTGTGCGTATGTATGTACATCTGTTTCTTCCCACCAGCAGCCAATATAAATTGTGGAAGATTAGGATCAAATCGTCCTGTACTGTGGCATCTGACGAGTGCACCAATGAGTTGACATTTAACTTGGTGAGAACATTGGTGGCCAGTGTATCACTGAGCCCCACCCTCTAGAGACAGGGGTGTTTAACTGAGTGGGCCTTAGTAAAGAGGGCCTTAGTACAGAGGGCTTAAGTACAGAGGGCCTTAGTACAGAGGGCCTTAGTACAGAGGGCCTTAGTACAGAGAGCCTTAGTACAGAGAGCCTTAGTACAGAGAGCCTTAGTACAGAGGGCTTAAGTACAGATAGGATGCGGGCTTATTAATTCTGGTTGTTGACAGTCGCTAGGAAATGAACACTCGTAATTTCTCGGTCCACCTCCACCCTACCCTGCTCATATATCGCTCACCTCAAGAGGTGGGTTACCCCCTCCCCCTCCCCCCCCCCCCCCAGCAAACAGATGTCACTGGGCCAGTTTTCTACAACTGGTGTCTCATGAGCCACTCAGCTCTTTAAATAAACGGCTCTTTGTGTAGAAAAATATTTCAGATGGCTCTTTACTCACATGTTGATTCTGCTTGTTTGGCCGTCATTTAAGGGGGGGGGGGGGTCAGTACGTTGAGCTGATAAGCTTGACCCCGACCCCCCTAATCTACAGACTTGCTCCAGTAACTAGGCCATGAAACCACCATGACCCCATCCAATACAAACCACGTGACTGGGAGTAGGAAGACAAGCAGACGATATGTAAATTATGCGCGTCAGGTGGCGGGAAATGAACAAACGTCATCAACTCACCTGAGTCAGACCTGCATCCTACGTCACCAGTCGCTCACCTAATGACGAAACTAATGCACTGACGTCACGAGTTCTCACCTGAGTGGATCACGTGACCGACATTGTTATCGTGACTTGGGCCAGTACCTGCGGCCGCAGATGTGAGCTGTTACACAAGCGTGTTGTGTGTAGCGCGAGTCGAGCAGTACTCACCCACACAGTCGGCGTGTTGTACTCGAGTGTTGTGTTGTGTTCGCTAGATGTGGATATACGTCTGACTCGGGTGCAATGTCAACTTTATGACAAATTTCAACTTTATGACAAATGTCAACTTGTGACATTTGAACTGACATTTGAGCCTTACAAATTATCATCCGCCAGATCTGTGGGTATTTTATCTTGTGAATGGAGTAGTGTATAGTTTTCTGCTCTGGACTTTGTGTTTTTATTCCAGTTGTGTATACTATTAAGGTGCGAGGTTTTTTTTTAGTGTAGTTGGATCATGTTATTATTGTAGTGTAATCGAAAATCCTTTGAGGTTTATCCGGATTAATCTGAAGCTTAGCGGTACGCGTTCGATTAAATGTAATCAAACATGTAAATTGGATGATTGTTCTAAAGATGGCTATAGTTAGAAGCACTTGAGATTAAACTAAATGTGCTGTGCTTATTTCGTCTAATGGTAAGGGAAATACGCGTTTTTTAAATATCTTTTAGTTAGAGGCTTTCGGGCAAATATGCTTATATCATTTAACTGTTTCAATGTAAAAAAAAAAGAACCCATCTACTTAACTTGTAAACGGGCCTATGATTCTTTATTATGTTCCATTATATTGTCTTATTAAAAAAATTATGTTACTGTGCCACAGTACAACTATTATTAGTTCCGAACGCGAAATTTATTTCCAGTTATCGAACTTTCCACTCAGCCACGCCAACAATCGACCAAACCGTCAAAATGTTGTATCTTTAAAAAATGGGTCTAACAGGAAGTTCAGAAATTCTAAAAAAAATATGCAGGCCTAAAAATAGAGGCTAAATATAGATCACCGTTAGACGAAATAAGCACTGTACGAAACATGAATAAAGAATGCGCTAAAATAGATTTACATGCTGGCCACGCCCAATCCGCAGCTGGACATCGTTTAGGAATCTGACGGCAGTGACCTTGAGATGGCCGACCTTAACGGCATGCCAGCTGTTCGTCCGGTTGTTGACAAGCACGTGGACAGGTGTGATGCCGTCTCTCACCTGCATCACACCTGTGCCTCACCTGACCACGGTCATCACAGCGTCACACCTGGTCTCAACTCAGGTCCTGGTGACATCAGCTTCAGGTGACGTCACGTCTAGGGGACTAGGTTCAGGCGACCTCACATCTATGTGACCTATCTATGTGACCTATCTATGTGACCTATCTATGTGACCTCACATTAATGTGACCTCACACTATGTGACCTATCTATGTGACCTCACATTAATGTGACCTATCTATGTGACCTATCTATGTGACCTCACATTAATGTGACCTCACACTATGTGACCTATCTATGTGACCTCACATTAATGTGACCTCACACTATGTGACCTATCTATGTGACCTCACATTAATGTGACCTCACACTATGTGACCTATCTATGTGACCTCACATTAATGTGACCTCACACTATGTGACCTATCTATGTGACCTCACATTAATGTGACCTCACACTATGTGACCTATCTATGTGACCTATCTATGTGACCTCACATCTATGTGACCTATCTATGTGACCTATCTATGTGACCTATCTATGTGACCTATCTATGTGACCTCACATTAATGTGACCTCACACTATGTGACCTATCTATGTGACCTCACATGTTTTGTCTGACGCGATTCTACGCCAGCTCATTAAACCGTGAATGAGAAATCGATACGTCATGATATCGATACGCTAACATGATTAATCGATACATGTGGGTTTCGATACGATGACATGGGACATTGGTACTCGGATAGATTGGCGACAGTCCCAAAATCAATCATTGGGTACCTGCAGGGGTGATCTAGACCAGGGGTCTCCAAACTTTTCAGCCCGAGGGCCGCATTAACTATCAAATATAAGTTCGGGGGCCAGAGTTTCTTCCAGCAGGCATCTCAATGGGGTGGCATTTTTCCTCAGCCACATACAACAAACATTTTTTTCAGTGGACAAAAAGATCTCCGAGGGCCGGATGAGATGACCTCGCGGGCCGCATCCGGCCCGCGGGCCGTAGTTTGGAGACCCCTGATCTAGACCGTTACACTGTCAACAAATGTTGTATAATGTGGGGGATATTGTTGTGTTATGTGTAAGGTATTGTGTGATTATAGGATATTGTAGTATACTGTTTTGGGTAATTTTAAATGATGTATGTATTATTGTTGTATGACACGTAGAGCATTGTTGTACCAATGGTGTATCATATCGGTCTCTAGATTGCCCTAGACTGTCACCAATCACACAATCAGGGGAAGCTAATCGCTACTGCCGGTCAAACAATCGTCTGCTCCATATATCGTATGTTGAAAGAGAGACCGATTTTTTCTGGGTTTTTAAAAAAATCGATTTTGGGAAAAGCCTTAGTGACGTCACCAGCCGTCTGCTAAGTTTCCTAGGCTACAGAAGACCGTACCTATCAGACGTCACGAACCGTCCACAGTTTGTAGTTGCCTAACCAGATGGCGCTGTACAATCCCCTGGCCGTATAAGGTTAACTGGCCATCGATCCAACGCTGGTATCGGTACGGCCAGCATAACCGATCGTTTTGTTTGGGTATCGATCGCTCTCAGCATTACGATACTGGCTAGGCTACAAGCGATCGCCCTCGGCATTACGATACTGGCTAGGCTACAAGCGAAACATCATTAGAGAGTAGCAGCCATCTTTAAATTGCTAGATTAATCAGTGCTGAAATATTTGCTTGCATCTCGCGTTTGTTTAGACTAGGCTTCAGGTTTCAAAGACACAACAACACTCATCAGTTATATCGGGCGGCTGTAACGTTGTAACGCGAGATGTCTTTACTTGCAGTAAATGTCGAGATTTCTTTACTCGCTCTATATGTCGAGATTTCTTTACTTGCTTTAAATGTCGAGATTTCTTGACTTGCTCTAAATGTCGACATTTCTTAACTTGCTCTAAATGTCGATATTTTTTTACTTGCTCTAAATGTCGATATTTTTTTACTTGCTCTAAATGTCGATATTTCTTAACTTGCTCTAAATGTCTATATTTTTTTACTTGTTCTAAATGTCGAGATTTCTTTACTTGCTATAAATGTCGAGTTTTTTTTTTTACTTGCTCTGCACTTGAAAACATCGATGCGAAATAGATGTTTTGATATTCTAATAATAAAAGCGACATTTTGTCCATTTGTGGGCGGACATTTACCACCAGGTGAGCACTGATTGTGTGATGGGGGGGGGGGGGGGGTCGGCTAACCCGATCGACGAGTTGTGCTAATACGTCAGCAGTTATGGACAGTTCCTCAAATTGGTAGCTGATGTTCCTTGTCTGTTCCTTCTCAGTTATTTATTTATTTTTTTGTAGACTAGCTCTGTCAGATGTGTATTCATGTTATGTAATGTCTTGTTACTGTGATGTTGCTCTAATATATCTACACTCGTTTTGTAGCTTCCTGTTCTCTATGTTCCCTTAATTTACTTTATGTTCCCTGTGAAATACTTCACTCTGTCTACACGTCCTCTTAAATTCAGTTCCCTGTAATGTTCCCTGTGATATAGCTCAAGTCCTTAATCTTCTGTTCCATTTTAAGTTCCCTTAATGTTCCCTGTGATCTAGCCAACTCCATTAGATGTCTACACAAGCGCCCGTAACCTACTGTTCCCTGTAATGTTCCCTGTAATGTTCCCTTAATGTTCCCTGTGATCTAGCTAACTCCATTAGATGTCTACCCAAGTCCCTGTACTCTCTAGATGCCAGCCTTTAACTGTATTGATCCACGCCACAAGTGCTGGTTTATTTTTTGTCAAGATTCAGTGCCAAGCTTTTAATCCGGTTTCTGTGATCTTTTCTTCTTGAAGATGTGTTGAAGTTATCCACGATATTTTAGAGAGCGTCAACACACATCTTCAACTAGAAAAGATGGACGATATTTAAATGTGTATAGAGAAGTAGACGCCACTGACGATATTTAAAATGTGTATAGAGAAGTAGACGCCACTGACGATATTTAAAATGTGTATAGAGAAGTAGACGCCACTGACGATATTTAAAATGTGTATAGAGAAGTAGACGCCACTGACGATATTTAAAATGTGTATAGAGAAGTAGACGCCACTGACGATATTTAAGATGTGTATAGAGAAGTAGACGCCACTGATTTAAAATGTGTATAGAGAAGTAGACGCTATCGACGATATTTAAAATGTGTATAGAGAAGTAGACGCCACTGACGATATTTAAAATGTGTATAGAGAAGTAGACGCCACTGACGATATTTAAAATGTGTATAGAGAAGTAGACGCCGCTGACGATATTTAAGATGTGTATAGAGAAGTAGACGCTATCGACGATATTTAAAATGTGTATTGAGTAGTAGACGCTATCGACGATGATTTCGGGGTTTTAATAAACACAAATTTTTTGGTTGACTGTGGGTGATGGTTCGCTCTGTGCTTTAACCACTGCACTAGTCCACCGTGCTAGTGATCCACCGTGCTAGTGATCCACCGTTCTAGTGATCCACCGTTCTAGTGATCCACCGTCCTAGTGATCCACTATCCACCCCCCGGGAGCGCCATGTTCTGCTGTGACGTCACCGATGCCAGCCAGTACAAACTGCTGCAGACAAGACGCGAACACAACCGACCGGAACACGCCCGGCGTCACCCGCGGAGGCCACACCACTCGTTCTCCCACACTGACGTCAGAACCCCTCTGACGTCACACACACCCCGACAGCTGGAGACCTTTGAGCGGGTGAGCTCGCCACGTGTGGTGTCACCACCACGCAAGCTCGCTGACCTCGACAGCGATGTGGCTAAACCGCCAACCACAAAAACCACCAGAAAACAAATCTACTCAAATACTACGAGAAGACCCCTTCCGGTAAATCCCACCAAACTCCCATCCCGAGATTTGAGGAGGTCAGCGACTAGCAGCAGAAAAGCTGAGAGCATGGAGGAGGTGAAGAGGGTGGCGAGTGGTGGCGCTGTCAGAAAACTGGTCACCATGGATACGGTTGGTAGAGCCGTATGTCCAGCTTACACGACCAGGCAACTGACCCCTGGGCTGGAGCGTGAGTACTAGCATGGCGAGTCTAGCACGTGACCCAGGTCCACTAACTGACCAAATCCTCACTGACCACTGGGTTGGACCGTGAGTACTAGCATGGCGAGTCTAGCACGTGACCCAGGTCCACTAATTGACCAAATCCTCACTGACCACTAACACTGATGTGACACATTAACATCAACTAATATAATTGCAACAGATCAAAGGTCACCCTGAGCCTTCACGAACCCACAAGACCCACAACACTTAGACAAAACAGAGTTGTGAAAAATTGAGCCGTACACCCCCTCCTACCATGTGAAGGTGTGTGTGTGGGGGGGGGGGGGCGCAGAACATCCTCCACCGCTGGCCACCCCTGCGCCGTTAACGAACGTTATGGTACCGAGTTTCACCTGCCCTCACCTGGAAGTCTTTGACTCCAGGGACTGATGCCGTTCATGTAAACAGATTTTATGGGAATTCCCAGCAAGAAGCAGACTTTACTGGAATCCCCACCGAGAAACAGATCCGCCTACCGGCTCCGGTAATTTCTGTATACAAACTGGCGACAAACATTGATTCAAAGAGGAATTTACCTGGCTGCCAACGGTCCTGACGGTACACCTATGTACTCACCTTACACGTGCATTCACACACGGATACCTGAAGTTGTAGCTAGGGTACTCACACGCGCAGTCGTACACTGACTTAGTGACGTGTGCACTTAACTGACGTGACGATACACCACAGGGTACTCACTGTTTCACGCGCACTCATCCAATGGCCCGTTCAGGTGTTTATACTTAGTGTACTCTCACATGCGTTAACTGACATAGCATACATCAAACTCACCCACCTACACACATCACAGCAAAACACATACACATATAAACTGACACACCTACACACATCACACACATTACATACACACATCACAGCTAAACACATACACACATCAAACTCACCCACCTACATATCACACCTGAACACACCTCCACACATCACACCTGAACACACCTCCACACACCACAGCAGTCCTGTTCTCTTATCAACCATTTGCTACCAGTAACCTGGTGTTGTGTTGGCAATCGACCCTCTCCCCCCTCCACCTTACAAACAGTCGTGTCATATTTAATGTCAAACAATCATCCCCTCCGCCAACAACCTAGTCGCCTCCCCACCCCTCCCCTCACATCCCCCCCCACCTCTACTCCTTCTCCAAGACTAAAGCTTGAAGCCACTCTACCAACCAAACACAATTACCTGATCTCACATCTTCTTCATCCTAAACTACAAAGCTTTTTTAAAAATGTAAACAAAGCGATAGATTACACAAAGCAATTTTTCCATTACCGTATGTCGACAGTTACCAACAGAACACGTCACATTTCAGATCAATGTTTAGCTCACCTTAGTACCAGTCTGTATGAGTGGGTGTCAAGTCACTCATTAGTTTTCTTAAATTAATTGATTTCTCACCTTATTTCTTGAATGACGTATTCACTATGTTTATTTACCTGTATGCCGTGTGTTCTAACGGTCACACACCTGTATGCCGTGTGTTCTAACCGTCACACACACCTGTATGCCGTGTGTTCTAACCGTCACACACCTGTATGCCGTGTGTTCTAACCGTCCCACACCTGTATGCCGTGTGTTCTAACCGTCACACACCTGTATGCCGTGTGTTCTAACCGTCACACACCTGATGCCGTGTGTTCTAACCGTCACACACCTGATGCCGTGTGTTCTAACGGTCACACACCTGTATGCCGTGTGTTCTAACCGTCACACACACCTGTATGCCGTGTGTTCTAACCGTCACACACCTGTATGCCGTGTGTTCTAACCGTCCCACACCTGTATGCCGTGTGTTCTAACCGTCACACACCTGTATGCCGTGTGTTCTAACCGTCACACACCTGATGCCGTGTGTTCTAACCGTCACACACCTGATGCCGTGTGTTCTAACCGTCAGTATGCCGTGTGTTCTAACCGTCACACACCTGTATGCCGTATGTTCTAACCGTCACGCACCTGTATGCCGTGTGTTCTAACCGTCACACACCTGTATGCCGTGTGTTCTAACCGTCACACACCTGTATGCCGTGTGTTCTAACCGTCACACACCTGTAAGCCGTGTGTTCTAACCGTCACACACCTGTATGCCGTGTGTTCTAACCGTCACACACCTGTATGCCGTGTGTTCTAACCGTCACACACCTGTATGCCGTGTGTTCTAACCGTCACACACCTGTATGCCGTATGTTCTAACCGTCACACACCTGTATGCCGTATGTTCTAACCGTCACACACCTGTATGCCGTATGTTCTAACCGTCACACACCTGTATGCCGTATGTTCTAACCGTCACACACCTGTATGCCGTGTGTTCTAACCGTCACACACCTGTATGCCGTATGTTCTAACCGTCACACACCTGTATGCCGTGTGTTCTAACCGTCACACACCTGTATGCCGTATGTTCTAACCGTCACACACCTGTATGCCGTATGTTCTTATATTAACATACCTTTTAGTGCCACAAGCTTTTACCTCATTCCGTCCTCCCCCCCTCCCCCCTTCACCCCATTCCATCACTGAATAATTAATGTCAGCAAGTATTTTGTTATGAAATAAAAAGTGCTGACTGTGTCAGTCACGTGATGGCCGTATTGTGCACGGCTATAAGATCTATTGTTTGTTTGTTAGAGCTAGTCACGTGATGGCCGTATTGTTTCGTGACGACGCTAAAAAAAACTGATGTAAAACTGATATTTGTGTGGGAGGGCCAGGTCTAGTAGAAGGATGTAAAACTGATCTATGACAGGGTCAAGCTGTTAAGTATTGTAACATTGATCTTTGGTAGGGCCTGGTTGGAAAAAATTGTAAAATTTATCTTTGTGTTGACATCTACAAAACACGACACGTTGAACTAATGGCTGCTTTACACAAATGTCCGGTTTACACAAATGTCTGGTTTACACAAATGTCTGCTTTACACAAATGTCTGGTTTACACAAATGTCTGGTTTACACAAATGTCTGGTTTACACAAATGTCTGGTTTACACAAATGTCTGGTTTACACAAATGTCTGGTTTACACAAATGTCTGGTTTACACAAATGTCTGGTTTACACAAATGTCTGTTTTTCATAGATGTCTATTTGATGCCCTACCAGTTAGGATTAAAGCCCAGCACATGTCTATATCATGACCTAACGTTTCTGACTTTCTTGTTTCAGCCGCTCCCCCCAAGAAGCCGAGCAAGGAGGGCGGGGCAGTGTCACCCTCGGCCAAAGGCAAAACTCGACCTAGTCCAGACGACAAGTCCAGGTCGAAGGTCAAAACCGAGCCCAAAGTACCCAAGGCAGAGGGAAAGGTCGAGGTCGTTGAGGAAAATGTCGTGGTGACCCAGCCGGGGCTGAAGGAAGTTTCCAGAGCGTGTGACGTCACACGGACGGATGAAAAAACGGAAGTGGCTCAAGCACCTGCTATGGATGTTTCAAACAAGCCAGGACAGGGAGGGGCGGGGGAGCCGGTGCTAGCAGACGCCAAAACTGAGGGCAGGTCTGACCCCACTGGTCAGCCTGACCCACACACGTCTGCTCACCATAACGGCGACAGCGAGCAGCGTCCAGCACCCCAGCCCATCCACGGCATCCTCAAAGACTCGCACGGCCGAGAGTCGGCCTACAGTAACATGCATGACCTCACTGTCCAACAGAGACCTGGTCTGATGAAGGACCACTATGGCAGGCTCTCCCAGCCTCCCTCCCGCAGTGGTTCCACTCGCGACATCATCTACCACCAGGGATACGCTTCCTTACCCAGGGGCTCCACGCCCACCACCCCCACCCCAGAAAGCGCCTACTCGTACGGCTCCCTGCAGCGACGCTCCAACACCAGCACCCCCACCAACGGCTACTACAACGGTTCCACCTGGGGCTCGCTGTCCCGTAAAGCCGACTCGGACTCCGGCTTCCCCAACAGCAGCACCGACAGGAGCTACGGCAGCATCAGCCCCTCCCCCACCCCCAACTACCCCACGGCCTCCCACAGCAACCAGACGTACGCCGTCATCTTCCAGCCCCAGCGTCACGTGACCCAGGGCCACGCCTACAACCCCAGCCCGTCACGCTCTCTACAGTACTACAGTGACTCTGACGCCACTTACCAGCGCGGCGTCAGGGCCGGGAGCGTCCCCGTGGGGTACGAGTCCGAGATGGCGGTGTACGGGGTCGTGGGTTCCCCCCACGGGACTGTCCGTAAACACGACTCAGACTTGAACGTTTCAGCCGGAGCCGGCATGAGGGTCCACCCGGACGATGAGCAGTACCGGTCCGGCCCAGGCAAACGCCCGACCCCCAGACGTCACACCGTGGGAGCCCCGGGCAACCAAGCGGCTATGAGGGACGTGGTAAGTTTTTTTTTAAATCTATGATATCACAGTACGACGTCACTGTGTGCAACGTCACTGTGTACAACGTCACTGTATGACGTCACAACGTTACCATCACATCCATTTCCATAAGCTCAGGCCCCATTGTATCTAGTTCTGCTGTATGACCCTCACAGAGGCGTAGCGAGGGGGGAGGGGGGTGCGGAACGCACCGGGTGACACCATTTAGGGGGTGACACCAAGGCAAAAAATATCAAAATATATAGAGAAAAACTTTAAGGGGGGGGGGGGGTGCAAATCGAAAGTTTAGGGGGGGGGGGGTGCAAATCGAAAATTTGAAAGTTTGTCCCCCGGAAGGGTTGCTACGCCTCTGGGGGGTGACACCATTAAGTGCCGCACCGGGTGACACCCGACCTCGCTACGCCACTGAGTCCTCCATACATAGAATGGTATGTGATCACCTTTAGAATACATATAACATGCTGTACTACACTAAAATGAGTAGAAGATAAATGACCGTTGGCCGGTACCCGGAACATAATGTGACCCGCCGTTCACAAATCGTCCCAACAGTTCCAATACCAAAACTGGCAAAATCTCGAGAAAATGTCAAGTTCCATTGTTTCGGACAAAGTACTTCGTCGGAGCGAACTATAAACACAAAATGTAATAACAAATAATCCCTATAGAGAGAGGAGTAGGCGTTTTACACCGAAAACTTGACAAAGAAAAATAAGTCAACTGTTTTTTTTTTCATAATGTATCCCTGCCTTCCGTAGTTTTGCAATCAAAACGTTATATTTTTGTGTGGTTATAAATCACATTTCTATCCTTTGATCCCCCTTAAAAAAATTGCTGATAATTAAAAAAAAAATTGAAACGTTATTTTCCTAATCACTCTGATAAAGCACTCGTAAACCATTGATACTGGCTACAAGGGCGGTAATCCAACCAACATCTGGGGTTACTTATCAGCATGAAGGGCTTACATGGCGAATAGGTTAATTCTACCTGGAAAAAAATGCGCCCACTCACTAAAACACGGGGAGTAACTCATACTAACTTTTGCTATGAGTAAAGAATGGATTACTTCCCATGTTTTTTTACTCTGTTTATTTTACGGAGGGGCTTGGCAGAAAATCAATGAAGGAGTCACTAGCTATAGCAGGCAATTTTGTTGTGAGGAAACTGGGTTGTAAATACTGATACTCATGTGTTGAACACAAACACTTAGGGCTGATGTGTTAAACTCACACATACTGTATTGCTGTGTTGAACACGTAAACATTCTACTTCAGTTTTACACACCAAAACATTCTACTGCTGTGTTAAACACCAATACATTCTACTGCTGTGTAAAAATCATGAAAAAACTATAATGCCGTTTTAAACACATTAATGGTATAAACAGAGTCGTGCTCTGTCTATCATTACTTAACGCTTAATTGGCTGATACTAATTGAATTTGGATCAATGTTGACCTTAAGATAAACTTTTAATTATTGTAGCTCGCACAATTAATTTGTTGACATGTGACGTAACATCACGTGACTTTTGTTTACATTCTTCGATTTTTAGAAACCATGTTGGAAAACGTTTGGTCGATCTAGGCTTTAGGTGGGGTGGGGTGTGGTATCAGTATTTTATCTGGAGCTTGCATTCAACACATTAACTACAAATTGTTTTGACTGTGCACCAAATCATTGGCACTGTGCACCAAAGCATTGGCACAATGCACGACCGCACTACACACTACACAGCGTGTAAAACACAGATGACCCAGTTCCCGGCGTGTACCCCTACTGACCACACGACCGGGTTATGTCCCCTGTCGCCACAGCAACCCCAGGCTTGTGTTTGGAATATTTGCCTGATGCCATCACATGACTTATTCACAGGAAGGGGCGGGGCCTACAAGTAAATATTTACAAGTAGAATCCAACACACTGTAGTAGTCCCGCTTTACTCAACTATGTATCACAATGCCGAGTTTGTACGAGTCTTAAACCTCGTGAAATTTACCTGAGGTTTCGAGTCGTTTTTTCTTTCTTGACAAACATAGCTGCATCTGTCTGCACATCTCTGGTAAATATCGTGAAGAAAAAAAAAACACGGAACATGGAGGGGGAGGGGGTTCAATCAAGCCTAGGAACTCACTCTCTGAATAATTTTGTGTGTGCAGGTGTCTGAACTATTTTTAGCCACTTTCTATTTCTTGTCTGGGATGAGCCGGGGTTGAAATATGTGCAGCAGTAGGTAATGAGTGGAGCCCCGCCCGCCACACTAGCGGCCGACCGTCGGGCTGTGCTGCTGTGGTGGTGACTGCCACGGGTGGACGCTGTGTGTCTCATGGACCCCGCGCCGAGGGGTTGATCCACTGGATTTAGGCGTTTCATCAACAAGTGTTTCGATGGATCTGTTACTTCTGTGAGATCTAGTCAGTGTGGGACGACCGGTGACGTCATGTCACGTGATAGGTACTACTCGTCGTCGGACGATGGCTCGGAGTTGTCGTCGTCACTGGAGGATCTTAGACAGGTGGGTCATGGGTCTTGACACGTGGGTCATGGGTCTAGACAGGTGGGTCACGGGTCTTGACACGTGGGTCATGGGTCTTGACACGTGGGTCATGGGTCTAGACAGGTGGGTCATGGGTCTTGACACGTGGGTCATGGGTCTTGACACGTGGGTCATGGGTCTTGACACGTGGGTCATGGGTCTTGACAGGTGGGTCATGGGTCTTGACACGTGGGTCATGGGTCTTGACAGGTGGGTCATGGGTCTTGACAGGTGGGTCATGGGTCTTGACACGTGGGTCACGGGTCTTGACATGTGGGTCTTGACACGTGGGTCATGGGTCTTAGACAGGTGGGTCACGGGTCTTGACACGTGGGTCATGTGGGGGTCTATACATGTAGGTCATAGGGGAGGCGGTTTACATGAGTATATCATGGGCTTTTGAGACATGGGTCTTTGGGTGGGTCTACATACGTGTGTCACTGGGGGGGTGTCTACATACGTGTGCTCAGTGGGCTATACACTTCACACATGAGTCGGTTACGTCACTCATGTGCTCGTGACGTAACACGTAGGCTGGTTACATCACTGACGAGTTTGTTATGCCCCCCCCCCCCCCTCCCATACAAGCTGTATACGCCACGTTGCTATCCTTTCAGTGAACTGTAAACAAAACAAAACTAATCTTCGTTAAGACTCTCGACAATATGTTTACCCACACATCCAAACCAAGGAACCAAAACCACACAATTTTGTGTGGGGGGGGGGGGGGGTAAGGTAAACAGTAAACACCTTTTGTTATCAGACATTCATCAGTCTGGCCCGTCTGTCTATTCCATCTGCTCTCTCTTACGTCCGCTCGTCCGTCCCTGGCGTGTTTGATGGCAGGTTGTCAAATGTTGCACCACCTTCAACTATTCCTCCAATGTTTTGTCACCTCTGTGTCACCACGGTGTCACCTGGGAGTCTCCTCCCCTTGTATCGTCACCACGTAGCGAGTTGTCCTTCTTGACATATCTCAGACACGGAGTTACAGGCCAATAGAGGGACGGTGGGCATTCCTTTAATAGAGGGGGTCACTGGGTGCATTTATAAGCAGGTCACTGGGTGCATTTATAGCAGGTCACTGGGTGCATTTATAGCAGTTCACTGGGTGCATTTATAGCAGGTCACTTGGTGCATTTATAGCAGGTCACTGGGTGCATTTATAGCAGTTCACTGGGTGCATTTATAGCAGGTCACTGGGTGCATTTATAGCAGGTCACTGGGTGCATTTATAGCAGTTCACTGGGTGCATTTATAGCAGGTCACTGGGTGCATTTATAGCAGGTCACTGGGTGCATTTATAGCAGGTCACTGGGTGCATTTATAGCAGGTCACTGGGTGCATTTATAGAAGGTTACTGGGTGCATTTATAGAAGGTTACTGGGTGCATTTATAGCAGGTCACTGGGTGCATTTATAGAAGGTTACTGGGTGCATTTATAGCAGGTCACTGGGTGCATTTATAGCAGGTCACTGGGTGCATTTATAGCAGGTACCTGGGTGCATTTATAGCAGGTCACTGGGTGCATTTATAGCAGGTCACTGGGTGCATTTATAGCAGGTCACTGGGTGCATTTATAGCAGGACACTGGGTGCATTTATAGAAGGTTACTGGGTGCATTTATAGCAGGTCACTGGGTGCATTTATAGCAGGTCACTTGGTGCATTTATAGCAGGTCACTGGGTGCATTTATAGCAGGCCACTGGGTGCATTTATAGCAGGCTACTGGGTTCATTTATAGCAGGCTACTGGTTTCATTTATAGCAGGTCACTGGGTGAATTTATAGGTCAGTTGGTGGTCATTTATAGCAGGTCACTGGGTTCATTTATTGCAGGTCACTGAGTGAATTTATAGGTCAGTTGGTGATCATTTATAGCAGGGCACTGGGTCCATTTATAGCAGGTCACTGGGTGCATTTATAGCAGGTCACTGGGTGCATTTATAGCAGGTCACTGGGTGCATTTATAGCAGGTCACTGGGTGCATTTATAGCAGGTCACTGGGTGCATTTATAGCAGGTCACTGGGTGCATTTATAGCAGGTACCTGGGTGCATTTATAGCAGGTCACTGGGTGCATTTATAGCAGGTCACTGGGTGCATTTATAGCAGGTCACTGGGTGCATTTATAGCAGGTCACTGGGTGCATTTATAGCAGGTACCTGGGTGCATTTATAGGTCAATTGGTGGTCATTTATAGCAGGTCTCTGGGTTTATTTATAACAGGTCACAGGTGCATTTATGGCAGGTCACTGGGTGCATTTATAGCAGGTCACTGGGTGCATTTATAGCAGGTCACTGGGTGCATTTATAACAGATCACAGGTGCATTTATGGCAGGTCACTGGGTGCATTTATAGCAGGTCGCTGGGTGCATTTATAGCAGGTCACTGGGTGCATTTATAACAGGTCACAGGTGCATTTATGGCAGGTCACTGGGTGCATTTATAGCAGGTCACTGGGTGCATTTATAGCAGGTCACTGGGTGCATTTATAACAGGTCACAGGTGCATTTATGGCAGGTCACTGGGTGCATTTATGGCAGGTCACTGGGTGCATTTATAGCAGGTCACTGGGTGCATTTATAGCAGGTCACAGGTGCATTTATGGCAGGTCACTGGGTGCATTTATAGAAGGTCACTGGGTGCAATTATAGCAGGTCACTGGGTGCATTTATAGCAGGTCACTGGGTGCATTTATAACAGGTCACAGGTGCATTTATGGCAGGTCACTGGGTGCATTTATAGCAGGTCACTGGGTGCATTTATAGCAGGTCACAGGTGCATTTATGGCAGGTCACTGGGTGCATTTATAACAGGTCACAGGTGCATTTATGGCAGGTCACTGGGTGCATTTATAGCAGGTCACTGGGTGTATTATAGCAGGTCACTGTGCATATACAGAAGGTCACGTGGTGCATATATAACATTGTGGCAGTGTTTTCTCACCGACCCTTTCAAGGTCATACATTTAAGTTCTAATAATAGGTTATGGTAAAAAAAAGTAAGGTAAAATAGCCATGGTCAGGTTCTATGACCTTGTTGAAATGTATCAAATGTATTGAAGAAGCGAGATGAGGTATGACCTCTATGGTTATTTATGGAATTTTCAAACCTAGAGAAATATTCTAATCAGAAGATTGTTGTGTCATACGTGCTCAAAATACTGGAATATTCGATTCCTCTACCCCCTGCCACTGTTTACACACGCCTACTTGGGACAACCCCCCCCCCCCCCCCCCCTCGTCCCCACACTTTCGATTTGTACATAAAAGTCTTTTTAATAATTCCATCAAATGTTATAAGTGTAGGTTACCTAACACTGCTATAATGTTTTCTATAATGTTTTTTTTTTCTTTTGCGCTGTCCGCTAAAGTATATTTAAAGTGGGATCTGGAATGTGATAACATACAAATAAAACATGTTTGAAATAAATGTATAACGAACCCATGGGTTATATTTTTCCCTCAACTGTGGAGGTGTGGCTTAATTACCGGATGAGCTGTTTAAAACGTTACTTCATTCACATGTCTACACTATGTCTACACAGGTTAGCTGTTGTGTTTGTTGGTGCTGTGTTGATGTTAAATTCTACATGTGGACGTCCAATCCCCCACCCCACCCCCACCCCCTACACCCACCCCCTTAACCAGATCACTCGGGCACACAGAAACTGTCCTTTATTCCGTCCCTCCCCCTTTAAGGACGTATGGAACAGCTTCCCATTACATGCTGTGGTGTTTACAGATGTGGCCCATAATGCCGTCTCGTGTTTATTTGATTCTACATGACTTTAATATCACAAGTTTTTAAATTAAACACGAACATTCTTTATATTAGACTGTATGTAAGATTCATCGGTTTTATACATTAGCCTAACGTATTACTCTCTATATGACACATGCTTACCTGCATATACAACATCTTGCATAAATGTAATAACGATTAAGACATTGAAAATAGAAATAAAACAGAATAAACTCAAGATAAACCAAGACATTAGACAAAAGAAGACAGAAGACACACCAAGACAGAAGACACACTTAAACAGATGACAAGTCACGACAGAGAGAAGACAGGTCTCCCCCCCCCCCCCCCGCTATCGACGATGTGAGGCTGAACAGCCCTGTGTTCTATGGAATCATCAAACTTGATACAAAATTCTGGCACTACCAGGCTAGCAAACTTGTGGGTGAGGGGGGCGGTGGGGCGTTCATTAAGGCGACGTGTCGCGATTGGCTAGTGGGGTTTGTGACATGGTTATTGCTCTTCTGGGGGAGGGAGGGGAGGGGGGGGGAGTGGGGTGGCGGCATCTTGTGCTGTTGGGGTATTCTTCTAACGAGGTCATCTGTGGATCCAGGGAGAGGATGTGGTACCATTCCATCAGTCTCAGAACTGTCGCCGGCACCAGAGTCTTGTGGTGTGGTGTTGTGCTGTGCTGTGTTGTGTTTACTTGTGTTCGAATGGAACAGCTCACTGCCGTGTAGATCTTGTGATCGTAGTTTTTCTCAATGAATCGGAAATAGTGTTTGTGACGTCATTAGCCAATTCATTTGATCTAGAAAATGTTTATGACGTCATGTCTGTTCATTACGTTGCGATATTGACGCCATTGTTTACATTGCACTGAAGGTGATGGCTATCAATGGCATGGCTATCTTGTCTCCTCTGTGGGGTTGTACTCATTGTGTGCAACTGTCTTGAGGGGGCGGGGGAGGGGGTCTTGGGGGACAAATCCGTTTATTGATGTTGTAGTGAGCCCTCGGAGGGATGATGGGGGGGGGGGGGGGTGGAGGGGTGGATAACGAGAAGTAAATTCTGAGTGGTCTCAAACCACTTCCGGTATTAGTAGGATTCTGGGTGATTGGTGTATGTTGAATTCTGGGTGATTGGTGTATGTTGGATTCTGGGCGATTGGTGTATGTTGAATTCTGGGTGATTGGTGTATGTTGAATTCTGATTGATTGGTGTATGTTGAATTCTGGGTGATTGGTGTATGTTGAATTCTGGGTGATTGGTGTATGTTGAATTCTGGGTGATTGGTGTATGTTGAATTCTGGGTGATTGGTGTATGTTGAATTCTGGATGATTCGTGTATGTTGAATTCTGGGTGATTGGTGTATGTTGAATTCTGGGTGATTGGTGTATGTTGAATTCTGTGTGATTGGTGTGTGTTGAGTTCTGGGTGATTGGTGTATGTTGAATTCTGGGTGATTGGTGTATGTTGAATTCTGTGTGATTGGTGTGTGTTGAGTTCTGGGTGATTGGTGTATGTTGAATTCTAGATGATTGGTATATGTTGAAGTCTGCGTGATTGGTGTATGTTGAAGTCTGCGTGATTGGTGTATGATTGTGGTATTTTGGGCTGTCATTTTTGTGTGTTTGATACTTTTTCCTGTCTCTTAGTGTTCGATGTTGTTGGTCAGTGGTGTGTGATTATTGTAGTTATTCGCGTTTTGTGTGTGTTGAAAATAGTTAGGGCTTTGAGTGACAATGCTGATGTTTTATAGACTTGTTGCTAGTTTTATATAGACTATTAGATCTGGTTGTTACCAACCCGTTTGTGAACTGACAACCATATGGTTTAATAGCGTGCTGTGAAGTGGACGAAGCCGACCAATCAGAAGCGCCGTAACAAACAGCAACAGCGTGTTTATCCGGTCTTGAATCAGACAGGACATCGAGGCGACTTATTCAGCCGAGTACCCGTGGATTTCCGTTATGTAAATTTTCATCGCCCCAGGGGTTGGGGGTCGTTGACTCGAGGGGGGTCGGGAATAACCTGTTTATCTCCTCCATTATTTGATAAATTGTTCACCCATTGTTATATAAATGAAACTTTCTAGAACTCCTTAACTCCCTCCAGTGGCGTAGGCAGGGGGGGGGGGGTTTATAACCCCCCCATAGATCCCTCGGTATATATAAAAAAAAGTATGTGGGGGGTGCAAATCGAAAGTTTGAGGGGGGGGGTGCAAATCGAAAGTTTGTCCCCGGGTAAAAATTGGACCCCCCCCCCCCCCTTGAGACGATCCTGGTTACGCCACTGACTCCTATATCCTCTATCTTCCATCCAGTTTTGTCCCTATCCCCCTTCTATGGCTTCACTCTCAAGTTTCCCTCACTCTCTGACAATCCTTTCTCCTCTTTTTTTTCTCCATTCTCTTCTAGTCTTTCTATTGACCCCCCCCCCCCCCCCCCTCTCTAGCTCCATCATCGACTGTCTCACTCAATCCAATCTAGCTGTTTTTAGGCCGCACCAACCCCACTCCCCAGATCCCCCACCCCCGCCCAGAACCTGAAGACCCAGAGTGTTTTCTCACGTCCATGCTGTTACTGTGTGTGAGCGGCTCCTGTGTGTGAGCGGGTCATCTGTAGGACACGTGAGTCAGATCTGATTGTTTGGGGATCCTTGCCCCGATCGATTTCTGCTACCGTCGTCGTAAGGGTCAAGGCCAATCTCTGCTCACGAGTTTCCCCAAATCTCAGCCTTGATGTCTCTCTACTGAGTTGTCAGCAGACGACAGTTGGTGCTGGCTGATTTAAGCAGACAACTGGTGTCCGTTCATCGAAGCAGACGGCTGGTACCATCATATGTGCTCACCTCGCTTCAGTCTTTGAAGACGTCGGAGTTTAATTCAGCACAAAGGTGGGGTGGCGGGGGAAGAGGTTGGGAGCGGGTACTTACGACGTCCAATGGTGAACCTGGCATAGGCACAGTGTCCAGAACTGACATCCCAAACAACACAACTCTAGTGAACTAAAGCAGTCAACGAAACTTGACCTGACACTAACATACTTAGTTCATCACCTGACCTTGACCGCTGCCAAATCTTCCTCCGACCTTATAAACTAACCAACAGATCAATGGCCCCCAAACGTTTAAAAAACATCTTTTAAATACTGGGTTAAAGACACGGCTAATATTAAATCCGCGTGTTTTTAGAATTGTAAATCTTCTTAATCTTCCATCTCATTTTTGTCCATCTGATCGTTGCGGGCTTACCTCCAGCATTTATTTGATCAATCTAGAAGTGGGCGTCATTCGAGGGTGTGTGTGTGGGGGGGGGGGGGGGATGTTGTTTCAACGGTAGACTGGACTGTTGGTACTTTGATCAAGAACTGTCCAGTTGGTACTTTGATCAAGAGATTATCCTTAGAAACCGAGATTCACTAGAAACTAAAGCTGTGCAGCTGTTTGACACACAGTTGTGTGGGCTAGTCATGCCCCACACACAGATGTGGGGGCTAGACAACATGCCTCACACACAGATGTGGGGGCTGGTCATCCTGCCCCACACACAGATGTGGGGTTGGTCATCCTGCCCCACACACAGATGTGGGGTTGGTCATCCTGCCCCACACACAGATGTGGGGTTGGTCATCCTGCCCCACACACAGATGTGGGGGCTGGTCATCCTGCCCCACACACATGTGGGGGCTGGTCATTCTGCCCCACACACAGATGTGTGGGACTGATCATACAGCCCCCACCCCGCTCCATGAACATGAGAAGCGCTATACATTTCATCAAAGTAATTAGATGCCTTAATTAGATGCCTTAATTTGATGACGTAGTTAACGCCTTCCCTGATCTTTCTCACGTTGTAGTGTAGTGGTCTGTGTCGTCTGCTGGCCGCATTGTGCTCTTCTAACGGAAATGTTATCGTTCAGCTCCTTGGTTTGGAGATGTAGTCAATGTGTAACGGAACGTTGATAGTGTAGTGTTTATCCTTGTGATTTGATGTCTTTGATTTCTACCGGAACTCACCGTCTACCTATGCCTAGAAATGTTTTCTGTGGCCAGAATGTAGCTTTTATTTAGCTGTGTTCAGCTATGAAATGTTTATTTTCTCAGCGCTAGCTGGGCTTGGATGTTGGGCCAACCAAAGAAAAACGCCGGCTATAATTGACTGGTTTAATTTGTTGCCTTGGTCTGGGTGTGCATCTGGTCACATCACTAAAGTAAAATCTTCAGAATAGCTGTGTTACACATCGATATATCGTCTAGGATAAAGTATACACATTAGGATAAACTCTAAGATAATGTTCACATTAAAATAATCTGTACAATAGTGTGTACTTATTAGCTACACTCTAGAATTAGAAAGTGAACATCTCAAGATATCCTTATAGTAAAGCTGTGTACATTATCACGAAGTATTATATATCTGCGTACATTATCACTATGTATTATATATCTGCGTACATTATCACAGAGTATTATATATCTGGGTACATATCCTCCCTCCGCCTGATAACCATACGTGAGTGTACGCAGTTTGAAAGTGTACGTGTAAAATAATCTGTACACATTAAGTCATAGTTCACGGCAGTTTAAGCGTTACCTGTGTGTACCTGCGTGTACCTGTGTGTACCTGTGTGTACCTGTGTGTACCTGTGTGTACCTGTGCGTACCTGTGTGTATCTGTTTGTACCTGTGTGTACCTGTGTGTACCTGTGCGTACCTGTGTGTATCTGTTTGTACCTGTGTGTACCTGTGCGTACCTGTGTGTATCTGTGTGTACCTTTGTACCTGTGCCTACCTGCGTGTACCTGTGTGTACCTGTGCGTACCTGTGTGTACCTGTGCGTACCTGCATGCCACTCTGCCAGTTGTCTCAGTGCCAAAAGTTTTACCTTAAAAAATGCCCGTCTATTCTTCCTCTGGGTTTTACTTCTCGTAAAAACAGATCATTGCTGCCTTGTGGAATTGCTTTTAAAACAAACACGTTTTTGTATACATACGATTGTCTTACTCCCCCCCCCCCCCCCCTCAAAGACTCATCTGTTCACCCTAATCACGTGAGATTTATTTTTGTCCGTACTCTTTCACGCCTCACCTTCTTGCAGTCACGTGCCTTCACTGCTCACACGATTTTTGCGTGTACCTCACTGTATCGGCCCTGCTCATCCCATTCTTTCAACCTTGATCATCCCATTGTATCAGCCCTGGTAATTCCATTATTTAAGCACCCCCCCCCCCCCTCAGCTTGCCCTTCTCTGTGTGTAATTACATATTTGTTTAGAACGTGAGCGAGTTAATTATTTCCTTATCCCAGAGAGTTTGTTTATTTCCACATGTGAATGTATTCCACTGCTAGACCCAATCACCCCCCCTCCCCCCCCCCCTCGAGTGTGCTAGTGCCGGCTCCCTGTATATTTAGATCTTCAAGACTTAACCAAGTTTAACTTTAAAAAAAATATTTTCCTCCATTAGAACGTGTAAAATGTTTGCCGTTTTCTAGCCAGTTTAGAGGCTAGCGAGTTGTAGATCGATGCTCAAAGTTAGTGCAACGTTCTGAATTGACAGGATTATGTTGGCCACAAGTGGGCCATCTTGTGTTGGCCATAACGTGGACCTATTTGTATTGGCCATAACGTGGAGTTTGTGTTTGTCGTAATGCGATGAGGTGGACCTTTGTGTATAAAACGTGTAGGTTGTGGTGACCTCGCCGTGGACCTTCTAATGTTAAACACAATTTCCTGATTGGACACGCTTGGTGTTTTTTTCTGAGGATAGTTTGACTTTTTGTGTGTGCACTGACACAATCATTGACACAATCATTCACGACTTCATCGACACAATCATCGACATAAGTAGACTGTATCGACTCGATATCTTTGAAAGTTTAGTGAGTTAGTGTTCAGAAGTTTGGCTTTTTAAAGTCAGGACTTGTGTCCTTAAAGTAAGGACGGACATTTGCCTGCACGTGAGTCGACTGGTCACGTTTGTCGACTGGTCACGTGTGTCCACTGGTCACGTGTGTTGACTGGTCACGTGAGGAGGTCACGTGTCAACTGGTCACGTGTGTCGTCTTGTCATGTCCGGCAGCAAGAAGCAGCAGAAGAAACGCCGCAAGAAAAGCTGGAGGTCAGTCCTTCAAGGCTGTTTCAACAGGTCCATCTTCAGCGGGGACCCCCCACCGCACAGGTCCCCACAGACCCCTGAGGATGACGTCATACCGACTACCTCACACAATCCTCATACTTCCCAGAATCCCCTCACACCCCAGAGTTCCCAGAATCCCCACACACCCCACACTCCCCACACAGTGCATTCGTTTGAGGAGAAGATCTCGGAGCTGCAGCCAGATGGCGTGAGATTGCGCGGGATTCTCAAGAAGTCTCCCTCCCTCACTCCCTCCCTCACTCCCTCCCTCACTCCCTGCACCTCCCCCGTATACGCGGAGGCCGAGCGCGACCTTGACCTCCAGCAGCGGCCGGCGTTTTTACTCTGCAACAACCGGAAGTTGACCGGCAGCTGCAGTGACGTCTACGACGGCAGAAGTCACGTGAAGCGGACGTCACAGGAGGACAAACTTCACGCAGACAGCTCGTACTACGCGGAGTGCTGCCCAAGTTCAAGGTCATCCTGCTGTGGGGACCGCCCGTCGCGGGCCAAGGGGTCGAACCGTCACAGTGACATTGAGTCAGTTCAAGAATTCGATGGGTCAAGTCTAAGGTCAAGGTGGGCAAGTTCTGACCAGTTGCCTCCAACTTACCCGGACACGTACAGCCAGTCGTACGCCGACATGAGAAGTCGGCTGTGTCAGCGGCAGACGCCACGACGCCTTGGTGGTGACACTGGGGGGCAACAGTCGCTTTATGCTGGGGGGCAACCGGCGCCCCATGCGGCTTCAAGCAGAGACCACCCTCCCTCTTGGAGGAATGACAATGATATTTACTCGAAGCCTGTACCTCCCTCACAACGTCAAGGTGCCGCCCCTGCCTTGCCAAGGCGGAACGTAGACGGGGACGAGACGTACGTCCAGCTACACGAGATTCAGTTACGTAAGAAGCAGCAGCGGCGCCAGAACTCTCGTCCGTTGTCCGCTCCACCGGACTCATGGCACGGGGCTGGCCCCACACCACCCGTCTCATGGCACGGCGCTGGCCCCACCCCACCGGACTCCTGGCACGGCGCTGACCCCACCCCACCCGTCTCATGGCACGGGGCTGGCCCCACCCCACCCGTCTCATGGCACGGGGCTGGCCCCACCCCACCGGACTCCTGGCACGGCGCTGACCCCACCCCACCCGTCACATGGCACGGGGCTAGCCCTACCCCACCCGTCTCATGGCACGGGGCGTGTATACTAGCATCACATTCCGAAAGAGACACACCCAGGCAGGGAGGGGTGGGGCACAACAGGCCAAACAATTCCAGACGGGTTCCAGAGATGGACTATGACAACCCAAATCCTTACGGGCCCAGGTCTTATAGCACAACCTGTGACAACCCGGGCAGTTTCAGATCACGGGTTGCAGAGATGGACTATGACAACCCGGACCTGTATGGGCCCGGGGCGTACAGCACGGACTCCCTCAGCCCAGACAGCGGACGTTACGTGGCCAGCGCCCTACCCAGGTCACGTGACCCTATCCGCAAACCCATGGGGTCGCAGCACAGCCCGTATGCCAACCCGTTCTACCAGACTATCGTGAGCGGCGGGTTGGCGGCCGAGGAGTGTGTGGGTGAGCCGACGGTGGAGATCTCGCACATCTACGCCACCGTCACTCGCTCCAACACCAAGGCCTCGGCCTCCTCGTATGTGTACACCAGCATCTCGTGGCGACAGGCCAACCCCAGCGCCTTCCATCGCCCCGTGGGTGGGGGACACCACCCCCCACCCGTCCCACCACGACGGTGGGCTCAGTACGAAGAACCAGAGGAGGAAAGCTCCGCCCTAGTTACCCACCGCCCCCCGCTCCCCTCATACGAGCAGGTGATCGAGTCCAGGTCACGTCGACCTTTGTCTTGGTCGGAGTTTTCCCACGTCAAGGTAGATAACTCGTGTCAACATGTCCTACAGTGTCAACATGTCCTACACGCTATCAACATATGTTCTACACCCTGTACACACACGTCTTACACACGTGTCAACACATGTCCTACACACCCTGTACACACACGTCTTACACACGTGTCAACACATGTCCTACACACCCTGTACACACACGTCTTACACACGTGTCAACACATGTCCTACACACCCTGTACACACACGTCATACACACGTGTCAACACATGTCCTACACACCCTGTACACACACGTCTTACACACGTGTCAACACATGTCCTACACACCCTGTACACACACGTCTTACACACGTGTCAACACATGTCCTACACACCCTGTACACACACGTCTTACACACGTGTCAACACATGTCCTACACACCCTGTACACACACGTCTTACACACGTGTCAACACATGTCCTACACACCCTGTACACACACGTCTTACACACGTGTCAACACATGTCCTACACACCCTGTACACACACGTCTTACACACGTGTCAACACATGTCCTACACACCCTGTACACGTCTTACACACGTGTCAACACATGTCCTACACACCCTGTACACATGTCTTACACACGTGTCAACATGTGACTTACACATCCAAACACTGTTACGTTACACCATAAAAAAATTTTATCTGGGAAAATACAATGCACAAAGATAGAAAAAATGTATTTAATAAATCATAGCTATGTTAGATTTTAAAATGTATGTAAACAATTCACTTTGAAAAATGTAAACAATGAAGTATTAACTTGAAAACAAAGATGAAATATGATAACTAAAAGCAAAGGAAATATATAAATGATAAACAAAAATGACACGTAAATATTTATTTGTACTTTGGATTTAATCTGCACAATTGTTTTTATTTTCGCCAGAATTAAAACTGTCAAAATGGCCGCCATTAGATCACGTGCAATGTTCACACCTTAATACTGTCTGTTTTAGCTAAGTTGTGAACACGATTCTTTCCCTTGCTGTGAAATGTAAACAACCAACTGTTGACGTCACTGGTGCTAAAAATAGCCGGTGACCATGGCGTGACAAGCCGCCGTCACGTGGTTCTCATTACATTAAATTGTAACCGATTGTTTTTCCGCTTAACCTGTCAAAACTTTTATGGCCTCCATAAATCTTGTTTTCAATGCACTTTTTATCGCGTTTATCTAAAGGGAACGAACTCTTATTTTATCGTGAAGGGAGTTAATAATGGGAAAGTTTCTTTTAATAAAAATACACCTATATCAGCGATCCGAGTACCACTTCAAAACTATTAAATTTTGCTTATAAATTTGAAACCAGAACATTTCTGTCGTTATAAATGATAGCTTAATAGAACAAATTTCAACCAAACGTAATTCTGCTCGATTCTGCTTGCCAGTTTTAAAATTCACATGTGCGGGTAGTTGTAAATTGGCGCACATCTAGACAGATATATTGGCGCACATCTAGACAGTGATAAATTGGCGCACATCTAGACAGATATATTGGCGCACATCTAGACAATGATAAATTGGCGCACATCTAGACAGTGATATACTGACGCACATCTAGACAGTGATATATTGGCGCACATCTAGACAGGGATATATTGGCGCACATCTAGACAGTGATAAATTGGCGCACATCTAGACAGTGATATATTGACGCACATCTAGACAGTGATATATTGGCGCACATCTAGACAGATATATTGGCGCACATCTAGACAGATATATTTGCGCACATCTAGACAGATAAATTGGCGCACATCTAGACAGTGATATACTGACGCACATCTAGACAGTGATAAATTGACGCACATCTAGACAGTGATATATTGGCGCACATCTAGACAGTGATATACTGACGCACATCTAGACAGATATATTGGCGCACATCTAGACAGATATATTGGCGCACATCTAGACAGATAAATTGGCGCACATCTAGACAGATATATTGGCGCACATCTAGACAGATATATTGGCGCACATCTAGACAGATATATTGGCGCACATCTAGACTGTGATAAATTGGCGCACATCTAGACAGTGATATACTGACGCACATCTAGACAGATATATTGGCGCACATCTAGACAGATAAATTGGCGCACATCTAGACAGTGATATACTGACGCACATCTAGACAGTGAAAAATTGACGCACATCTAGACAGTGATATATTGGCGCACATCTAGACAGTGATATACTGACGCACATCTAGACAGATATATTGGCGCACATCTAGACAGATATATTGACGCACATCTAGACAGTGATATATTGGCGCACATCTAGACAGTGATATACTGACGCACATCTAGACTGTGATAAATTGGCACACATCTAGACAGTGATATACTGACGCACATCTAGACAGATATATTGGCGCACATCTAGACAGATAAATTGGCGCACATCTAGACAGTGATATATTGAGGCTTAAGTCCCGGCCAGAGTGACGTAATAAGCACGTAAGAAACTTGAGCGATCACGTGACCCTAAAGCCTGGCCATCCGTCATCAACATACCTGGGCTTTACCTGTCAAACCCCCAGGTTAGGCAACTCTCTGATTGAACTCTGGGGGCGGGGAGGGGGGGGGGGGCTGCAGTAACAACACCACAGAGAAAAAAAACTTAGTGTAATTTTCACTGCCCCTCTATGGAGCCTTGATTCTTTTACTGCTATTTAAGAACTCAAAGATTGCATCAGGCTTTGATGCAGTGGGCTGACCCCCAACGTGAACCAAATTACAACGTTTTATTTCATTTTGAGCCAGTTGCCTCTAGGGTTGCACCTTCCGCTCCCTTAGTAAGCCCCTCGGGCCTGAAACAATGTAGGGCTGCACCCTCCCACCCTTGCAGTGTAGATCTGCACCCCACCCTCCCACCCTTCACCCTCTTACCCTTCCCCACCCCACCCTCAGCTCTAGAGGCCGTATATCGTGGAGTCTACCCAATGTTTCACAACCACTTGTTAAGCCTGTTTACTTCATGCATTCGGACTGTTCACGCACTAGTGACGTCACAGTCATGGCGTCCGTGTTCTGCTTGACTGATTTCCCATGATGCTCTGTCTTCACGCTCCACTGGCTGGCTGGGTAGTTGGACAAATGAGCTGAGCACCATGGGGTAACTCATTAAAAGATCCAATCAAATTATTTGATTGTTGCACGCAGCGCGAGCCAAGATGGCTGACGTCCATGACCTTAGTGCACATTCCTCATCTGGAGGGTAACACCCCCACCCCCTGTTGTCTGTCTACCCACCTTTCATGTACACATCCCTCCTGTACCTCACCCCTCATGTACCCCCTACCTGTACCCACCCCCTCCTGTGCCCCATCCCTCAAGTACCCACCCTCATATACCCACCCTCATATACCCACCCGCATACACCCACCCCTCATACACCCACCCTCATGCACCCACCCCTCATGCACCCACCCTCATACACCCACCCCTCACCTGTCCACCACCCCTCACCTGTCCACCACCCTTCACCTGTCCACCACCCCTCACCTGTCCACCACCCCTCACCTGTCCACTACACCTCACCTGTCCACCACCCCCCACCTGTCCACCACCCCTCACCTGTCCACCACCCCTCACCTGTCCACCACCCCTCACCTGTCCACCACACCCTACTGTCCACCACCCCCACCCTCACCTGTCCACCACCCCCACCCCTCACCTGTCCACCACCCCTCACCTGTCCACCACCCTTCACCTGTCCACCACCCCTCACCTGTCCACCACCCCTCACCTGTCCACTACCCCTCACCTGTCCACCACCCCCCACCTGTCCACCACCCCTCACCTGTCCACCACCCCTCACCTGTCCACCACCCCTCACCTGTCCACAACCCCCTACTGTCCACCACCCCCACCCTCACCTGTCCACCACCCCCACCCCTCACCTGTCCACCACCCCTCACCTGTCCACCACCCCTCACCTGTCCACCACCCCTCACCTGTCCACCACCCCTCACCTGTCCACAACCCCCTACTGTCCACCACCCCCACCCTCACCTGTCCACCACCCCCACCCCTCACCTGTCCACCACCCCTCACCTGTCCACCACCCCTCACCTGTCCACCACCCCTCACCTGTCCATACCCCTCACCTGTCCACACCCCTCACCTGTCCACACCCCTCACCTGTCCACACCCCTCACCTATCCACCACCCCTCACCTGTCCACCCCTCACCTATCCACCACCCTTCACCTTTCCACCCCCCACCTGTCCACCACCCCTCACCTGTCCACCCCCTCACCTGTCCACCACCCCTCACCTATCCACCCCCAACCTGTCCACCACCCCTCACCTGTCCACCACCCCTCACCTATCCACCACCCCTCACCTGTCCACCACCCCTCACCTGTCCACCACCCCTCACCTGTCCACCCCCCACCTGTCCACCACCCCTCACCTGTCCACCACCCCTCACCTGTCCAACACCCTTTACCTGTCCACCACCCCTCACCTGTACACCACCCCTCACCTGTCCACAACCCCTCACCTGTCCACCACCCCTCACCTGTCCACCACCCCTCACCTGTCCACCACCCCTCACCTGTCCACCACCCTTCACCTGTCCACCACCCCCACCCCCACCTGTCCACCACCCCCACCCCCCACCTGTCCACCACCCCCACCCCCCACCTGTCCACCACCCCTCACCTGTCCACCACCCCTCACCTGTCCACCACCCCTCACCTGTCCACCACCCCTCCCTGTCCACCACCCCTCACCTGTCCACCACCCCCACCCCCCACCTGTCCACCACCCCCACCTGTCCACCACCCCACCCCCCACCTGTCCACCACCCCCACCCCCACCTGTCCACCACCCCACCCCCCACCTGTCCACCACCCCTCACCTGTCCACCCCCACTTGTCCACCACCCCTCATCTGTCCACCACCCCTCACCTGTCCACCACCCCCACCTGTCCACCACCCCTCACCTGTCCACCCCCCACCTGTCCACCACCCCTCACCTGTCCACCACCCCTCACCTGTCCACCACCCCTCACCTGTCCACCACCCCTCACCTGTCCACCACCCCTCACCTGTCCACCACCCCTCACCTGTCCACACCCCTCACCTGTCCACACCCCTCACCTATCCACCACCCCTCACCTGTCCACCCCTCACCTATCCACCACCCTTCACCTGTCCACCCCCTCACCTGTCCACCACCCCTCACCTGTCCACCACCCCTCACCTGTCCACCACCCCTCACCGGTCCACCACCCCTCACCTGTCCACCACCCCTCACCTGTCCACCACCCCTCACCTGTCCACCACCCCTCACCTGTCCACCACCCCTCACCTGTCCACCACCCCTCACCTGTCCACCACCCCTCACCTGTCCACCACCCCTCACCTGTCCACCACCCCTCACCTGTCCACCACCCCTCACCTGTCCATCACCCCCCACCTGTCCACCACCCCTCACCTGTCCACCATGTCCACCACCCCCCACCTGTCCACCACCCCTCACCTGTCCACCACCCCTCACCTGTCCATCACCCCCACCTGTCCACCACCCCTCACCTGTCCACCACCCCTCACTTGTCCACCACCCCTCACCTGTCCATCACCCCTCACCTATCCACCACCCCTCACCTGTCCACCCCTCACCTATCCACCACCCTTCACCTGTCCACCCCCTCACCTGTCCACCACCCCTCACCTGTCCACCACCCCTCACCTGTCCACTACCCCTCACCTGTCCACCACCCCTCACCTGTCCACCACCCCCTACTGTCCACCACCCCCACCCTCACCTGTCCACCACCCCCACCCCTCACCTGTCCATACCCCCCACCTGTCCACACCCCTCACCTGTCCACACCCCTCACCTATCCACCACCCCTCACCTGTCCACCCCTCACCTATCCACCACCCTTCACCTTTCCACCCCCCACCTGTCCACCACCCCTCACCTGTCCACCCCCTCACCTGTCCACCACCCCTCACCTATCCACCCCCAACCTGTCCACCACCCCTCCCTGTCCACCACCCCTCACCTGTCCACCACTCTTCACCTGTCCACCACTCTTCACCTGTCCACCACCCCCACCCCCCACCTGTCCACCACCCCCACCCCCACCTGTCCACCACCCCACCCCCCACCTGTCCACCACCCCCACCCCCACCTGTCCACCACCCCACCCCCCACCTGTCCACCACCCCTCACCTGTCCACCCCCACTTGTCCACCACCCCTCATCTGTCCACCACCCCCCACCTGTCCACCACCCCTCACCTGTCCACCCCCACCTGTCCACCACCCCTCACCTGTCCACCACCACTCACCTGTCCACCACCCCTCACCTGTCCACCACCCCTCACCTGTCCACCACCCCTTACCTGTCCACCACCCCTCACCTGTCCACACCCCTCACCTGTCCACACCCCTCACCTATCCACCACCCCTCACCTGTCCACCCCTCACCTATCCACCACCCTTCACCTGTCCACCCCCTCACCTGTCCACCACCCCTCACGTGCCCACCACCCCTCACCTGTCCACCACCCCTCACCGGTCCACCACCCCTCACCTGTCCACCACCCCTCACCTGTCCACCACCCCTCACCTGTCCACCACCCCTCACCTGTCCACCACCCCTCACCTGTCCACCACCCCTCACCTGTCCACCACCCCTCACCTGTCCACCACCCCTCACCTGTCCACCACCCCTCACCTGTCCACCACCCCTCACCTGTCCACCACCCCTCACCTGTCCACCACCCCTCACCTGTCCACCACCCCTCACCTGTCCACCACCCCTCACCTGTCCACCACCCCTCACCTGTCCACCACCCCTCACCTGTCCAACACCCCTCACCTGTCCACCACCCCCCACCTGTCCACCACCCCTGACCTGTCCACCTTGTCTTGCAGGAGACAGAGAGGAAGCGCGAGGCCTTCATGCAACTCCTGGCCCAGAGGTACCCGCAGTACGCCGACAAGATCAAGGGCGGCAACCAGTCCCCGTCACCTGAACACGTCAGCAAGGTGAGTCGTCCTTGACCTTCATGTCTCAGTGAGCACCACTTTAAGAACCCGTCTCAATTTAAAATCTTACGATGAGCCTCTTTCAGAACGAACCCCTAACAGAACGAACCCCTAACAGAACGAACCCCTAACAGAACGAACCCCTAACAGAACGAACCCCTAACAGAACGAACCCCTAACAGAACGAACCCCTAACAGAACGAACCCCTAACAGAACGAACCCCTAACAGAACGAACCCCTAACAGAACGAACCCCTAACAGAACGAACCCCTAACAGAACGAACCCCTAACAGAACGAACCCCTAACAGAACGAACCCCTAACAGAACGAACACCTAACAGAACGAACACCTAACAGAACGAACCCCTAACAGAACGAACCCCTAACAGAACGAACCCCTAACAGAACGAACCCCTAACAGAACGAACCCCTAACAGAACGAACCCCTAACAGAACGAACCCCTAACAGAACGAACCCCTAACAGAACGAACCCCTAACAGAACGAACCCCTAACAGAACGAACCCCTAACAGAACGATCACCTAACAGAACGAACACCTAACAGAACGAACCCCTAACAGAACGAACCCCTAACAGAACGAACCCCTAACAGAACGAACCCCTAACAAAACGAACCCCTAACAAAACGAACCCCTAACAGAACAAGCACCTTACAATGAACCCATCTCACACGGTTTAGTGATTAAAGTTGACATCCAGATATAACTTACATGTATGACATGCATATGACATTCAGCAATTTGCCGCCGCTTTCATAGAGCTAAATGACACATTATCTCTCATCATATCCTTGTGTTGTATCACCTATCAACCCATTGCTCTCTAGTACACCAACCCATTACACCTACCCATTCATAACCCACCAACCCAATCATATTGCACCAACCCATTCCTCATACACCAACCCATTCCTCACACACCAACCCATTCCTCACACAACAACCCATTCCTCATACACCAACCCAATCCTGTCACACCAACCCATTCATAACCCACCAACCCATTCCTGTCACACCAACCCATTCCTGTCACACCAACCCATTCCTGTCACACCAACCCATTCATAACCCACCAACCCATAATGTAATTTCAAAAATCCCCAAGTAAACGGGATATAGATCTAGGAGTGTATAGATCTAGGCAATGAACTATTTAATTAAGACCACCGTGCGTAGATAGGCCTCTAGTGACTTAGTGGAAGGATCGACTAGTGAGATTGATCTGTGTTGAAGGAATGGCCGTCTATAAAGACTTGCCTGTGTTGAAGGAATGCCCGTCTAAGACTTGCCTGTGTTGAAGGAATGGCCGTCTAAGACTTGCCTGTGTTGAAGGCCGTCTAAGACTTGCCTGTGTTGAAGGCCGTCTAAGACTTGCCTGTGTTGAAGGAATGGCCGTCTAAGACTTGCCTGTGTTGAAGGCCGTCTAAGACTTGCCTGTGTTGAAGGCCGTCTAAGACTTGCCTGTGTTGAAGGCCGTCTAAGACTTGCCTGTGTTGAAGGCCGTCTAAGACTTGCCTGTGTTGAAGGCCGTCTAAGACTTGCCTGTGTTGAAGGCCGTCTAAGACTTGCCTGTGTTGAAGGCCGTCTAAGACTTGCCTGTGTTGAAGGCCGTCTAAGACTTGCCTGTGTTGAAGGCCGTCCAAAAGTTGGGGGACAACCAGCCCAGGAAACTGGCATCCTGTCAGGTGATGACTCATACCTGTCACCACTGAGCTGTGTGATTGTGCAGGTAATTGTAACCTGCTTGCCTGTACCTTAACCCTGATAGCATTCAGCCAATCAGATCAGCCGTACCATCGGCCTGAGTGTTTTCATAATCTACTGCTTGAATCGGGCGCTAGATTTACAATGTCAACACAGCATTGGTGGTTTTTATTAAAGGTGGTAAATAAAAGTGGTTTAACAGAACAATAAGAAATGGTGGTTTTCTGTGACTTAGAAGAAAATAACCCACTGAATAGATTGAAAAGAACGTGGTGATATTTGCACCGTGTGACACCAAGTCGACCAACCTAGCTTAGATTACAGATTAGCTTAAGGACTTATTAAAAGAGTTATTGATGTGTAATACCTTGATTCAAACGTAAGGTTTCCCTAATAATGCCAGCTAGCCCCCCCCCCCCTCCCCTAATAATGCCAGCTAGCCCCCCCCCCCCCATGTTGTAGGTATGTGTGTCGTTCAGTAATTGAATCTATCGGCCTGTGACCCGCCTAGGTCACAAATTGACGAATAGAGTCCCAGTGAGGCTAGGCCCTTAGACACGCATCACTGCACACAGATTGAGTGCCGATGTGGGACCGCCCCCCCCCCCCCCCCCCCACTGATTTCATGTAGATCAGTTTCTCCAACCTTACTGGGACCCACAGACAGACCAACCCGGCAATTCTCCAACCTAACTGGGACCCACAGACAGACCAACCCGGCAATTCTCCAACCTAACTGGGACCCACAGACAGACCAACCCGGCAATTCTCCAACCTAACTGGGACCCACAGACAGACCAACCCGGCAATTCTTCATCTCGTGCCACAGCGAGATCTCGCGTGTGTCTGTCTATCCGTGTTTACAGTCGGTGGTTATCTAACCAGTCACGTGGTCTGCCCCGTCACACTCCAGCTGACTGGAGGCGATCATCTTAACGTCATTTACCTGCTAATTAGTGGACCACGTCCTTGTGGCACAACACAGGTGTCAACAGTGGGATTGTACATTATAGGATAGGGATAGCACACTCCCAGGATAGCACTGTTTTAGGATAGCTCAGTTTTCAAATATCACAGCTCTATGATAGCACACTATGAATGAAACAGAGGAAGTTATATGGAAAAATTATAACAGCGATGAGGTAGGTTTAACTCTTGTTTAACTTGTTTAACCCTAACTAGCCGTTACACATAATGATGCTGGTACTCTTAACCCTAGCCGTAAACTTTAGCCTAAACCTAATAGCCTAAATCTTAAACATGACTTCGTTCAAAGCCTTATCACACACAAATCCTAAACATTGACCTCACCTTAACCCTAAACATTGACCTCACCCTAAACATTGACCTCACCCTAAATACTGACCTCACCCTAAATACTGACCTCACCCTAAACACTGACCTCACCCTAAACACTGACCTCACCCTAAACATTGACCTCACCCTAAACATTGACCTCACCCTAAACATTGACCTCACCCTAAACACTGACCTCACCCTAAACACTGACCTCACCCTAAACATTGACCTCACCCTAAACATTCACCTCACTCTAAACATTGACCTCACCCTAAACATTGACCTCACCCTAAACATTGACCTCACCCTAAACATTGACCTCACCCTAAACATTGACCTCACCCTAAACATTGACCTCACCCTAAACACTGACCTTACCCTAAACACTGACCTCACCCTAAACATTGACCTCACCCTAAACATTGACCTCACCCTAAACATTGACCTCACCCTAAACATTGACCTCACCCTAAACACTGACCTCACCCTAACCCTAAACATTAGAAGTATCCTATTCGCCCCATTGTTGGATTACCTTCCCCTGCCCAGGATTACCTGCCCCTGATAGAGTCCCTAACTTAGCCTCGCCTAACACATGCGCTGTGTTGTTTTGTGTTGTGTTGAAAAGGTTTGAAAATTGCGCTTGATCAGATTAAATTTTCCCCTGTCACGTGATAATGTTCAAACTCTTGTGATAAGATTTTTTAAAATCTTTCAATCGGATTGTTTGGGTAGCGTTAGGGCGGCTTAGCTTTCCCTCAGTGTGTGGGGTGGGGGGGGGGGCGGTGTGGGCTAAGTTGTAGGGTCACGTTACCGGCTCTGTGTTAATTATTCCAGCTGATTTAATTGTGTCTCGCGATTAAACGTTCCTTTAGAGGGGGAGGAGGGGGGGTGGGGGGGGGGGCTGGTTTTCTAAAAATAAAACTGTTTTTGTTTAGCTGCTGTAGTGGTGGTGTATGTTGCTGTAGGTGGTGTATGTCGACTAGACCACGATCAGGCTTCCTTGAGTTTTAAACGTTTAGATAAAAGCAAGTTAATAAAAAGTCTAGTGACAATTTAAGCGCAATTTCCTTATGTTATCTAAAAATAGATAGTGATCAAGTTTGTTTTTAAAAAATGTGAAAAAATGATTAGGCCTAGCGAAACAAAACCTTGTAATTGTAACTCCCTATCACTCTCATATAAATTATAACTAAATTAATAGGGTACAAAAATAACGTTTGAATTAATAAGTAAAAATAAACTTATAGCAAGATCTAAAAGATAGCGAAAAATAGATTATTTTGACTCATCCCTTTACCCATAGATCTATATATAATGCTATATAGTACTGTAGTGTATTATGTTCATAACCCGTAGCTCTGTCGTAGCGTAAAGCACACACGGGGACAAAACACAAGACGTATAATGCTGGGGTGCGTTCAAGCTAGGAGAACGATCGGTTTGTTGGTGTTTATGTAATTTTTAAAAAAATGTTGTGACCGAACGAAAGGATATTTTTGAAAACTTTCTTCGGCAATATTGTTCTAAATTATGGCAGGAATCGATTGGTTAATGTTTCAAGTCGCTAAGTGGTCTGGTTGCCGAGATATGGGCCAAAAACTGCATTTTTTCGAGGTTTTCTGGCTTTTCCGGGAAATCCAGGGGGGGGGGGGAATTCCGGGAATTTTTTTTGGCCCACAATCATCCTCGGAACTTGCTTAACATATTTGATTTTGGAACTAGTCCTCGATATTGCTTCGTTGAGGAGGAGATACGACTTAAAGCTGCGGACACACATCCATCCATTGCGGACACACATCCATCCATCCATCCAGAAATAACGAGTTAATAATCGCAATTGTCCGTATGGAAATTGCGCTAAAAATTATTAGAGATCTATAGTTTTCTTTATGTCGTAATGTGTAAAGGGGGACGATTGGTATAGGACAGTAGTAGAATGAGTGGCTGGAACTAGGGTTAGCTGGAGTGTGGGGTGGGGGTGGTGCTAGGGTGTGCTTGTACAGGGGTGATGCCGGATACTATCAGGCGTTACAGAAGTGTGAGGGTGAGCAGAGAGAAGGGGGGGGGGGGTATGAATAGTGTTCTTGACACGACCTGTCCATTACAGCTGTTTAAAATTGTCAGACTAAAAGTTGTACGTTGTTACACGCCTTGGTGTCTCGTCCAACTAACGACACGCGTCATTGTTATTTACATCGTCCACATCACTTCTTTATTCAACCATTGATCGAAAGCTTTACTTAACGTCAACAGTAACCTTATATTGCTGTACTTTATGTTAACCATAACGGTCCCATAAACTATACAACCCCCCCCCCCCCCCCACCAACCTCTACAACCCCCAATTAACCCTAACTTGACAACCCCCAAAAACTTGACAACCCCCAATTAACCCTAACTTGACCATTACCCTAACCTCTACAACCCTGGATACACTTAACCTGCTCACACGCTGCCATCCATCAAGCCCAGCACGTGCAGATAAGTTCCCCTATGACGTAATGTCACTCTATATTCGGCACGTGAGGACAGATGAGTGACGCGTGACACTGGTCACGTGTCGGCTCACCATAACTCTGTTGTCACGTGGTTCGATTAGCGCCGATTAATTGCAGGAAATTGTGGGTCAATTGTATCGAGCCCCCCAATAATCTAGATGTCATGTAATTAGTTCATGTTGCTGATGACGGATGGACTTTTGTACACTGATGCTGTGCTTCATACAGTTCCGTGGGGTTTGGTTTAGTCTACGGCTTCATGGATCAAACATTACTGGAAACTGACTTACACATGACCTATAACTGACTTGTTAATTACTGTAACATGATTGAAACATGGCTCATTTGTTGAAACCATCTTTGTTATTGTTGATATTGTGTTCAGACTTTGAATAAATGGTCACATGTTTACCATCAACTACTGTACACACGTATCTGGCTGAGCTTGGCCATGGAAGAACTTCAATTTTCCGTACATCATAACAAGATGTAGCTACCATTAAGCCACCCCCCCCCCCCCAATCTACAGCCTCCAGAACTCTCCCTGACCCTAATGATCGTCCATATTTGTGTTGGCACGTGATCAAGTTTCACAAATGTGAACACAAAGTACTTAGTTAGTTTTTGATTGAACATGTAACTTCCTGTTGTATGTTTTAACACAATTAGCGGACGTGTGAGCGATGGTGTGTGTGGGGGCAGGGGGGGGGGGCTTGTTTATTAGGGTTAATGTTTGTGCTTTTGTGTGTTGAAGTTGGAGGTTGGGTGAGTGAAGGATTGTTGCCTGGGTACATCCTCTAATGCAGAGCGCTTTCAAGGGCTTTGAACTTACCCCACTGTGTAGATCGGTTCTGAGACAACCCACACCTAACCCCGACATACAACCCACCCCTAGCCCCGACACACAACCCACCCCTAACACCGACCTAAAACCCACCCCTAGCCCCGACACACAACCCACCCCTAACACCGACCTAAAACCCACCCCTAGTCCCGACACACAACCCACCTTTAGTCCCGAGACACAACCCACCCCTAACACAACCCACCTCTAACACCGACACACAACCCACCCCTAACACAGACAAACTCACCCCTAACACCGACACACAACCCACCCCCAACCCCGACCCACAACCCACCCCTAACACCGACACACCAACCCACCCCTAACACAACCCACCCCGAACAAAGACACACAACCCACCCCTAGCTCCAACACAACCCACCCCTACCTCCGACACACAACCCACCCCTAGCCCCACTCCTGACACCGACCCAGCCTATCTGAGCACGGGACTCTAAGAAAACAAGTGGTATGGCTGTATCAAGGCAGGTAACAATGTTTACCTTGTCTACGGCCGGATGGAGTTAATGCCCGTGATTAGATACAACTTTCATGGGCAAATCTAAAGCATATTTCAGCAGGTTTTTAATTTCTTTTTATAGGAGGTTAAGTATTATTGGGGGGGGGGGGGCAATTATTTGGGGTCTGGGAGGTGGGTAACGGCAGGGATATGGCCATTTCAGGATAATGTCCTAGACCCTTTTGACAAATGTTCTGTTTTGTGGGCTTGCCATCCCGTTTTGTTAACTTGCCAGCCCGTTTTGTTGGCTTGCCATCCCGTTTTGTTGGCTTGCCATCCCGTTTTGTTAACTTGCCAGCCCGTTTTGTTGGCTTGCCATCCCGTTTTGTTAACTTGCCAGCCCGTTTTGTTGGCTTGCCATCCCGTTTTGTTGGCTTGCCATCCCGTTTTGTTGGCTTGCCATCCCGTTTTGTTGGCTTGCCATCCCGTTTTGCCAAGTTTCCCAAGTTTCTCAGATAGCAAGTCTCCCAGCGATGACTCCATTCCTCCACCGCTCCACTTGTCGTAAGCCACCAGGCTTGGAGCGGGCCATGTTTATTGATTTTGTTGGCTGTTATGGTCTTAGCTTGGCCCTGGGTCATTCAATTTGAGCCGCCGGTCTCGGAGACGACTCAGCATTAATTGAAGCCTCGCCAAGTTTGGGCCTCTAGAAATAGATTATTTTAAGACAAAAGGAGGTGGGGAGGGTTAGTGTGTTTTGATTGTCTCTAGTTATTTCTGATGTGGTGGTTGTGGTTGGTGCTGTTGATCTTGGTGTGGTGGTTGTAGTTGGTGCTGTTGATCTTGGTGTGGTGGTTGTAGTTGGTGCTGTTGATCTTGGTGTTGTGGTTGTAGTTGGTGCTGTTGATCTTGGTGTGGTGGTTGTAGTTGGTGCTGTTGATCTTGGTGTTGTGGTTGTGGTTGGTGCTGTTGTTCTTGGTGTGGTGGTTGTGGTTGGTGCTGTTGATCTTGGTGTGGTGGTTGTTGTTGGTGCTGTTGATCTTGGTGTGGTGGTTAGGGTTGGTGCTGTTTCTTGGTGTGGTGGTTGTGGTTGGTGCTGTTGATCTTGGTGTGGTGGTTAGGGTTGGTGTTGCTGTTCATGGTGCTACACACTGGGTATAGCTATCCACTCTGTTTTCTTCCACGTCTCTTGTTCTATAACAACTTTGTTGATCTACATCCACCGTGTGGATTTACATCCACCGTGTGGATCTACATCCACCGTATTGATCTACATCCACTATGTTGATCTACATGCACTATGTTGATCTACACCATTGTAATGTTATATACTCCCTGCCCCCCCCCCTTTATATTGAACCAGTATTTCGTACACAACACTCACTTGTTATCTAAATGAACTTGTCAGTTTCTAGTTAATCAATACCGGCTTAACACACCCACACCGCCCCCACGTATAATGGGAGGACAGCTTAGCTTTTCTAACACGAGATCGCACGTCTTGTTCCTTGGCCTAGAGAAGTTAAGACTTGAGTTGTGGTTCCTAGTTGACCAGAGTTGTGGTTCCTAGTTGACCAGAGTTGTGGTTCCTAGTTGACCAGAGTTGTGGTTCCTAGTTGACCAGAGTTGTGGTTCCTAGTTGACTAGAGTTAAACTAGGCTCATGCTAAAGCTAGAGCACTAGTTTTGTAGATCAGCAGGTTGGCCGGGGTCACGGAGTAAGAGGTGACTCATACGTCAAGTCTATTGAATGTCTCCCAGGGTTTGGGGGTCACAAGACGCGCTACGGCAAAACGCGGTATGTGGGGCTAGTCAGACTTGGGTAAAACCCAGCAGGTACTCCAGTCTTCCCGCCGTGTTCAATTAGGGCTCACATATTAGGGCTCACACATTACGGTCACGTGAATAAGGATGAATTACTTATTTAAAAAAACCATCAGACATTCTTGGAGCCTTGTTATAATACGGTGAAAATAATTTCCCAATTCTGAACGTATCCACATATTAAGCTCTGAGCTCAAGACCTCGTTACCTGACTTAACCTCACGGCCCAACTTTCAGGTTTCACGTATCTCAGGTCACAGTGACCTACCAGCGTGAACCCTGGCCTGGTGCAGTTGACTTAAGTCAAGTGGCCAAGTCATTTTTGTCTTCGTGACTTTCGACTGAATGCCTGATTTCACGACACTTGCCTATATGAAAAGTAAATAAAGTTTCATCTCTACTCCTTCTAAAAATGTGTTTGGAGTTTTCATGACATATTTTCTGAGGTTCTGGTGATGTAGTTTAGTGTCTTGGGACACGGGTGTTGTTGTAGCACCCACCGTGTCGTGGATGTAGTTGTAGCACCCACCATGTCGTGGCTGTAGTTGTAGCACCCACCATGTCGTGGATGTAGTTGTAGCACCCACCATGTCGTGGATGTAGTTTTAGCACCCACCAGTGTCGTGGGTGTAGTTGTAGCACCCACCAGTGTCATGGGTGTAGTTGTAGCACCCACCATGTCGTGGCTGTAGTTGTAGCACCCACCATGTCGTGAATGTAGTTGTAGCACCCACCATGTCGTGGATGTAGTTTTAGCACCCACCAGTGTCGTGGGTGTAGTTGTAGCACCCACCAGTGTCATGGGTGTAGTTGTAGCACCCACCATGTCGTGAATGTAGTTGTAGCACCCACCATGTCGTGGATGTAGTTTTAGCACCCACCAGTGTCGTGGGTGTAGTTGTAGCACCCACCAGTGTCATGGGTGTAGTTGTAGCACCCACCATGTCGTGGCTGTAGTTGTAGCACCCACCATGTCGTGGCTGTAGTTTTAGCACCCACCATGTCGTGGCTGTAGTTGTAGCACCCACCAGTGTCGTGGATGTAGTTGTAGCACCCACCATGTCGTGGCTGTAGTTGTAGCACCCACCATGTCGTGGATGTAGTTGTAGCACCCACCATGTCGTGGCTGTAGTTGTAGCACCCACCATGTCGTGGATGTAGTTTTAGCACCCACCAGTGTCGTGGGTGTAGTTGTAGCACCCACCATGTCGTGGCTGTAGTTGTAGCACCCACCAGTGTCGTGGGTGTAGTTGTAGCACCCACCATGTCGTGGCTGTAGTTGTAGCACCCACCATGTCGTGGATGTAGTTGTAGCACCCACCATGTCGTGGCTGTAGTTGTAGCACCCACCAGTGTCGTGGCTGTAGTTGTAGCACCCACCGTGTCGTGAATGTAGTTGTAGCACCCACCATGTCGTGGCTGTAGTTGTAGCACCCACCATGTCGTGGCTGTAGTTGTAGCACCCACCATGTCGTGGATGTAGTTGTAGCACCCACCATGTCGTGGCTGTAGTTTTAGCACCCACCATGTCGTGGCTGTAGTTGTAGCACCCACCATGTCGTGGATGTAGTTGTAGCACCCACCATGTCGTGGCTGTAGTTGTAGCACCCACCATGTCGTGGATGTAGTTGTAGCACCCACCATGTCGTGGCTGTAGTTGTAGCACCCACCAGTGTCGTGGGTGTAGTTGTAGCACCCACCATGTCGTGGCTGTAGTTGTAGCACCCACCATGTCGTGGATGTAGTTGTAGCACCCACCATGTCGTGGATGTAGTTGTAGCACCCACCATGTCGTGGATGTAGTTGTAGCACCCACCATGTCGTGGCTGTAGTTTTAGCACCCACCATGTCGTGGCTGTAGTTGTAGCACCCACCATGTCGTGGATGTAGTTGTAGCACCCACCATGTCGTGGCTGTAGTTGTAGCACCCACCATGTCGTGGATGTAGTTGTAGCACCCACCATGTCGTGGCTGTAGTTGTAGCACCCACCATGTCGTGGATGTAGTTGTAGCACCCACCATGTCGTGGATGTAGTTGTAGCACCCACCATGTCGTGGATGTAGTTGTAGCACCCACCATGTCGTGGCTGTAGTTGTAGCACCCACCATGTCGTGGATGTAGTTGTAGCACCCACCATGTCGTGGCTGTAGTTGTAGCACCCACCATGTCGTGGATGTAGTTGTAGCACCCACCATGTCGTGGATGTAGTTGTAGCACCCACCATGTCGTGGCTGTAGTTGTAGCACCCACCATGTCGTGGATGTAGTTGTAGCACCCACCAGTGTCGTGGGTGTAGTTGTAGCACCCACCATGTCGTGGCTGTAGTTGTATTATATTATATCCTGTACAATATAGTTGAATGTAGTTTTCTGAAAGCTCTTCCAACATGTGTGGAGTTTGTTGGTCAATTTTTGACGAAATACTCAAGTCTTACGTTTTCTATGTATCGATGTAGGCAGGTTAATGCAGACAGAGAGCCCTAGAAGATAAAACTTGAGAGCCCTAGAAGATAGACCTTGAGAGCCCTAGAAGATAGACCTTGAGAGCCCTAGAAGATAGACCTTGAGAGCCCTAGAAGATAGACTTGGAGAGCCCTAGAGCTACCACTGTTACGAGTAATTAGTTAGCTGTGTCTCCCGTCCCTACCCCCCCCCCCCCCCAGCTAAATCCTGCCGAAAACTTGACAAATAATTACAAGCCCTGAAGTGCATCGACACCTAATTAGCTTAATAACTTAGTCCGCCCCCACCCCCGCCTCACAAGAAAACATTGAAAGACGTTACTGAAAGCCCGACTATGTAAACTCGTGGCCAATATGTCACATTTAAAGTTTTGGCCACGCTTTCAAATATTTACCAGGTTGAAATGCATTGGCCAGCTTTCTTGTTTTGGCCAAGCTGTCATGTTTTGGCCATGTTGTCATGTTTTGGCCAGACTGTCGTGTTTTGGCCATGCTGTTATGTTTTGGCCATGCTGTCATGTTTTGGCCATGCTGTCATGTGTTGGCCATGCTGTCATGTTTTGGCTATGCTGTCATGTCTTGGCCAGGCTGTCATGTTTTGGCCATGATGTTATGTTTTGGCCATGTGGCCATGTTTTGGTTCATCACGATAGATAATCAAGTCCGACAACCCATTGAAGCTTGATGTAAGAATAATTTAATCGACGGAAAATGTCAAAGCTCTAGAAACACCGATACCATCTTCATCAGGACCGGCTCCAACCCCCCCACCCTATTTCCACCAGAACCGCCCCCTCCCACACACACACCATCCCTCCCCCACCAGCATGATGCACGTTACGATGTGACCATTGATCGCTAGTGTACAGACAGCAGATGAGAGTTACATCAGCCAGGCTTGGTCTGATCGACTTCATCGTCTCATCCCTGGCTGCTTTGACTGACAACCTCACCCACCTCACCCACCTCCACACGACACCCCCACCCCTACATGACATCACCTGTATCTCGGCAGCCCCCCCCCCCCCCTCAGATAATGTTGGCACATCCCTTTCCTTCTTATGATTGCACCCCCCCCCCCCCTCCCATGACATCCACATCGACTAATGATAACCTCTTCCTCACGTCCCTTTACGACCCCCCCCCCCATTACATTTACTCCCCCTCCCCCATTACATTTACTCCCCCCTCCGTTCACCGTATGATGACAAACGCCCCTTCCGTCTTCCCACGAGACCCCCCCCCCCTTACTTTCTATTAACCCCCTTCCCCCCCCCCCCCCCGCGCGCCTTCCCATGACAGCCGTCCTCATATCATCCTCCCACCTCCCCGTCCCCTGCATGTGGCCAGGCTACCTGTCGCACTACCTGTAACGGTGTTGTCGCTTGTGTGTCGTAGCTCGCTCCAGTCAGGAGACGCCAACAAAGGAACTCGGAACTTTGTTGTCGTGCTCAGAGAAACCGATTTGTGTTTTTGCCGGATTAACGGTTAATTGTGTCACGTGATGGGGGATTAACTGACACTGAGATCTACCAGAGCCTGACACGATGCCGACATATTTCTGGGGGGCGCCTGCTAAGGTGAGTGGTCTAACGTCTGTTGGTGGGGGGGGGGGGGGAGGAAGGTGTAAACAAGGGACATGCACGCCTACAGTGCGGTCACGGCTCATCGTCGAATGTTCTCGAACTTTCCGTGAATTTGGTCGATCTTGGATGTGATGCCATCGTCTCATTACATCTTGTACATCTTGTTAGAATGTCTCACTAGGTGTGTACATCTTGATGACTAGTTGTGTACATCTTGTTAGAATGTCTGACTAGGTGTGTACATCTTGTTAGAATGGTGCCATTTAACTAGGTGTGTACATCTTGTTAGAATGTCTGACGAGGTGTGTACATCTTGTTAGAATGTCTGACGAGGTGTGTACATCTTGTTAGAATGTCTGACGAGGTGTGTACATCTTGTTAGAATTTCTGACTAGGTGTGTACATCTTGTTAGAATGGTGCCATTTAACTAGGTGTGTACATCTTGTTAGAATGTCTGACTAGGTGTGTACATCTTGTTAGAATTTCTGACTAGGTGTGTACATCTTGTTAGAATGGTGCCATTTAACTAGGTGTGTACATCTTGTTAGAATGTCTGACGAGGTGTGTACATCTTGTTAGAATGTCTGACGAGGTGTGTACATCTTGTTAGAATGTCTGACGAGGTGTGTACATATTGTTAGAATGTCTGACTAGGTGTGTACATCTTGTTAGAATTTCTGACTAGGTTTGTACATCTTGTTAGAATGTCTAACTAGGTGTGTACATATTGTTAGAATGTCTGACTAGGTTTGTACATCTTGTTAGAATGTCTGACTAATTGTGTACATCTTGTTAGAGAATTCACACTTGATTGTAAACTATCCGTATCCAGCTGTGGTTCAGGTTTTAACCCACTTAGTTTTGCCTTTCAGGGGGGGTTGGTGATGACTATGATAAACGATAAAAATCGATTATTTAAAATAACCAGGCATGGATTGATGAAAATTGATTATCGTTAAATACTTTAAAATTATTATTGAAAAACAGAGACTAAAAAATAAATTAAAACCCCGTCCCTGGTAATAATTTTCTTTTGCCTCGCTATTGCATAACTTTCGAGTGACCTACTGCCCCCCCCCCCCCCCTCCCCCCATGGTTCAACTTGCCAGAGGCCTACTATCCAATGCTGGTCCCCAGACAGATTTGATGGATCAGCCGTCTGCTGTTAAGCCATCTCACCTTGATCTGCTGGTAATATTGGAGATGAAGCCATTTTTCTCTAGGGTTAGGGATCGTTAGCGCGGGGCACTTCATAAGCGTACAGCAATCTAATAGACTACAGTATTTTTTGTAAAGGCCTACAGTAAATTTTTTATAGGTGTACAGTAATTTTTTTATAGGTGTACAGTAATTTGTCAAAGCAATTATTTGTTGGTCAAGTAATGTTCAATAACACAAGAACAGAACTCTAGGACGGAAGCATTTTTGTTGATTGTTTGTTTAAACTCTAATTGTGTGTGGGGTTGGACATTTACTTCAATCAAGTTTAATTTGTCAATTGTTAAAACAAACACTATTTTTGTGGATTTATAATCTTTAAAACAATCCACTTTGTGTTGATCAGTATTCTTCCCTAAAGCAGTTTTATTCGTGATTTAATAAGCTTTACAGTAAACAATTGGGTCATTGGTCAATGGTCATGTCTTAAGTCCAGTCTTTGAATGCTAATGTCCCGAGTAAACAGACGTGGTGCGTGTTGGGGAATAATTAGACAACAATTAATGGCACTCATGCAAATCTAATCAAGTGACACGTCCACTGTGTAGAAACAGTCACTACATTTTTGTACACAATTCTATATGAGTCTTTTTTTACACACAGTTGTGTACGGCCAGTCTGACATTTGTACACATTTCTGTACAACAAATCACATTTCTGTACAACAAATCACATTTCTGTACAACAAATCACATTTCTGTACAACAAATCACATTTCTGTACAACAAATCACATTTCTGTACAACAAATCACATTTCTGTACAAACAAATCACATTTCTGTACAACAAATCACATTTCTGTACAACAAATCATATTTCTGTACAAACAAATCACATTTCTGTACAACAAATCACATTTCTGTACAACAAATCATATTTCTGTACAACAAATCACATTTCTGTACAACAAATCACATTTCTGTACAACAAATCACATTTCTGTACAACAAATCACATTTCTGTACAACAAATCACATTTCTGTACAACCAAATCACATTTCTGTACAACAAATCACATTTTGGTACAAGGTTTCACACTTTATCAATAGTTGTATATCAGTGGGAAAAAATCATACAACAGCATATTTAACTATTGTACACTAGCAAACTTAAATGCTTACTGTAGAGCTAGTTTAGGATGAGTGGTAATAAATATTTTTTACTCTTTTATTGTGCATTGTGCAATAATTTGTTTAAATAGCTGTGGTTGGTTACAGATAATCTGATTTTTGTTAGCTCAGCTATGATTGGCTAAAGAACCCTCTATTTTTAGGACGGATTGAAATTGTGTAATCTCTGCTCAATAGACGTCTGCTGATCTTCTGACCCGATCTGTTGATTTAGTGTTTTAAAAATAAGTTGGCGGTTTGGGAGAGATTCATTTATCGTCTGTTATACACATTTAACCTCGATAGGTCAGCGTGACACGAATAATTTAGATTTTATTGCAGTTAATCGTTTAACGTCAGGGGCCAGTGTTCTAATATCAGTGGCCATTACAGTGGCCAAAGTAATATGTAGGTGGCCAACGTGTTCTAATATCAGTGGCCATTACAGTGGCCAAAGTAATATGTAGGTGGCCAACGTGTTCTAATATCAGTGGCCATTACTGTGGCCAAAGTGATCTGTAGGTGGCCAACGTGTTCTAATATCAGCGGCCATTACAGTGGCCAAAGTAATATGTAGGTGGCCAACGTGTTCTAATATCAGTGGCCATTACTGTGGCCAAAGTGATCTGTAGGTGGCCAACGTGTTCTAATATCAGTGGCCATTACTGTGGCCAAAGTGATCTGTAGGTGGCCAACGTGTTCTAATATCAGTGGCCATTACAGTGGCCAAAGTAATATGTAGGTGGCCAACGTGTTCTAATATCAGTGGCCATTACTGTGGCCAAAGTGATCTGTAGGTGGCCAACGTGTTCTAATATCAGTGGCCATTACTGTGGCCAAAGTGATCTGTAGGTGGCCAACGTGTTCTAATATCAGTGGCCATTACTGTGGCCAAAGTGATCTGTAGGTGGCCAACGTGTTCTAATATCAGTGGCCATTACTGTGGCCAAAGTGATCTGTAGGTGGCCAACGTGTTCTAATATCAGTGGCCATTACAGTGGCCAAAGTAATATGTAGGTGGCCAACGTGTTCTAATATCAGTGGCCATTACAGTGGCCAAAGTAATATGTAGGTGGCCAACGTGTTCTAATATCAGTGGCCATTACTGTGGCCAAAGTGATCTGTAGGTGGCCAACGTGTTCTAATATCAGTGGCCATTACTGTGGCCAAAGTGATCTGTAGGTGGCCAACGTGTTCTAATATCAGTGGCCATTACTGTGGCCAAAGTGATCTGTAGGTGGCCAACGTGTTCTAATATCAGTGGCCATTACTGTGGCCAAAGTGATCTGTAGGTGGCCAACGTGTTCTAATATCAGTGGCCATTACTGTGGCCAAAGTGATCTGTAGGTGGCCAACGTGTTCTAATATCAGTGGCCATTACAGTGGCCAAAGTGATCTGTAGGTGGCCAACGTGTTCTAATATCAGTGGCCATTACAGTGGCCAAAGTAATATGTAGGTGGCCAACGTGTTCTAATATCAGTGGCCATTACAGTGGCCAAAGTAATATGTAGGTGGCCAACGTGTTCTAATATCAGTGGCCATTACTGTGGCCAAAGTGATCTGTAGGTGGCCAACGTGTTCTAATATCAGTGGCCATTACTGTGGCCAAAGTGATCTGTAGGTGGCCAACGTGTTCTAATATCAGTGGCCATTACTGTGGCCAAAGTGATCTGTAGGTGGCCAACGTGTTCTAATATCAGTGGCCATTACTGTGGCCAAAGTGATCTGTAGGTGGCCAACGTGTTCTAATATCAGTGGCCATTACAGTGGCCAAAGTGATCTGTAGGTGGCCAACGTGTTCTAATATCAGTGGCCATTACAGTGGCCAAAGTAATATGTAGGTGGCCAACGTGTTCTAATATCAGTGGCCATTACTGTGGCCAAAGTGATCTGTAGGTGGCCAACGTGTTCTAATATCAGTGGCCATTACTGTGGCCAAAGTGATCTGTAGGTGGCCAACGTGTTCTAATATCAGTGGCCATTACTGTGGCCAAAGTGATCTGTAGGTGGCCAACGTGTTCTAATATCAGTGGCCATTACAGTGGCCAAAGTGATCTGTAGGTGGCCAACGTGTTCTAATATCAGTGGCCATTACAGTGGCCAAAGTGATCTGTAGGTGGCCAACGTGTTCTAATATCAGCTGCCATTACAGTGGCCAAAGCGATCTGTAGGTGGCCAACGTGTTCTACTGTCAGCCAGTTGGGCCAATGTCGGTGTTTGTTTATAAATGAACGCTGTTATTGAATTCCTGAATCTATTTTTATCCCCTCATCACTGATAACTCTGATCTTGTTGTTTATGGTCCATCCTAATGGTGTTGTCTATCGATTACCTTATCGATCTCTACTGTACGTCGATACAGGTCATCAGCTGAGTCATGGTAAAAACTTTTAATTATCGACAGTTATCGGACGGACAAAATCTGTTAAAAACTAAGGTTAGGACATGCATATGTTGCGTGTGGGCATCGGAATAGCTGATACATATACACGTACAGGCTATACGGGTACCTCTTGACCAGTAATGGACACAACGTCATATAACGTACGTCTGTGAGCTTTTTGTTTGCTTGTATAACTATATATTATGGTAGGTAACATGTTTTGATGTGGTAGATTGTATATACTACCACTCTAGCTGGGCCTGTAGCTGGGCCTGTAGTCCACTGTAGCTGGGCCTGTAGTCCACTATAGCTAGGCTTGTAGTCCACTATAGCTGGACCTGTAGTCCACTCTAGCTGGGCATGTAGCTGGGCCTGTAGTCCACTCTAGCTGGGCCTGTAGCTGGGCCTGTAGTCCACTCTAGCTGGGCCTGTAGTCCTTCTTCTTCTTTGTTCTTAATCTGTAGTCCGCTCTAGCTGACCTTACTGTTATTGTCTTGTATACTCTGGACTAGAAATGCCTCCCCTACCCCTCGCGTTGTAATCAGGCTGTATGCCTCTAATTAGAAGAACTCATGATGATGTCAGTCATTAACATAAACCTGGCAGCTTACGTAACCTTGGTCATCAGACCATCACCGTCGGGTCATGTGCTCACCTGGAATTCAATGACCCCTGACATCGTGATACCACGTCCTTGTATATTTTTTTTACCTCTCTGTTGTTGGTTTTACGAGAATCTTGTTTAAGGCGAACTTTAGAGGAAAGGAATATTTCTCTGTGTAATTAAATTATTGAATAGCCCTGATGTTGTTTGTTTCATCATCATGACATGTTTCAAATGACATGTTTCAAGTGACATGTTTCAATTGTCATGTTTCAAGTGACATGTTTGCTGTGTGACATGTTTGATGTGTGACATGTTTGATGTGTGACATGTTTGATGTGTGACATGTTTGCTGTGTGACATGTTTGATGTGTGACATGTTTGCTGTGTGACATGTTTGATGTGTGACATGTTTGATGTGTGACATGTTTGATGTGTGACATCTCTTGCCCTGATCTGTACACAGCGACTACTTGCAGCCTTGAAGCTGGCACCACCATCGTCTGGCATCAGTTCTATTTTTAACTTCGACTGTTACGCAGGCAACACTTTAATTATAGAAAGTTTTGCGTGACCCAGATTCCCAGCGTTCCCATTGGTTGTTTACTAAATCGATGTAGTGTTGGTGTCTGATCACTACTGGCGCCCAATATGGATCCACCGCTTCCTCGCCTAGGCGGATGTTGACATTTATTATTTATGTGGGGATTCAAATGGGATATATGAAATGGTGACAATGTTTGTTTGTTTGTTAATGGCAGTGTTGTAAAGATCGTGAGGTGACGTCACAACCCAAATGGGTCACGTGAGTGCTTGGTTGTTGTTGGATCACGACACACGTCCAATTGTTGAATAGACGGATGTTGGATCACGACACACGTCCAATTGTTGAATAGACGGATGTTGGATCACGACACACGTCCAATTGTTGAATAGACGGATGTGTTGAAACTTTGACGAGTCTACATAGCACATGAGCTTGACCCGTGTGTTGGTGTGATAAACTGACCTATATAAACTGACCAGAAACCCTTTAGTGACCTGACCCAATAAATTTGTTGTAGTTATTTATGTTGAACAGATTTTACATGGGTCTACATGTGTTGGTCCTTCAGTCTCAGGTGTGTTGGTCTGTCAGTCTCAGGTGTGTTGGTCCGTCAATCTCAGGTGTGTTGGTCCGTCAGTCTCAGGTGTGTTGGTCTGTCAGTCTCAGGTGTGTTAGCCTGTCAATCTCAGGTGTGTTGGTCCGTCAGTCTCAGGTGTGTTGGTCTGTCAGTCTCAGGTGTGTTGGTCCGTCAGTCTCAGGTGTGTTGGTCCGTCAGTCTCAGGTGTGTTGGTCTGTCAGTCTCAGGTGTGTTGGTCTGTCAGTCTCAGGTGTGTTGGTCTGTCAATCTCAGGTGTGTTGGTCCGTCAGTCTCAGGTGTGTTGGTCTGTCAGTCTCAGGTGTGTTGGTCTGTCAGTCTCAGGTGTGTTGGTCTGTCAGTCTCAGGTGTGTTGGTCCGTCAGTCTCAGGTGTGTTGGTCCGTCAGTCTCAGGTGTGTTGGTCTGTCAGTCTCAGGTGTGTTGGTCTGTCAATCTCAGGTGTGTTGGTCCGTCAGTCTCAGGTGTGTTGGTCTGTCAGTCTCAGGTGTGTTGGTCTGTCAATCTCAGGTGTCAGACACTTGAGATACAGACGATAAGATTTCTTGTCACCTCTTTCATCAACTCACTGGGGGGTGTGGGCTGTGTGTGTTTTTAGTGATAGCTTGCTTGTAGTGACGTAACTGATATTGGTTTTATAATACACAGTTGACAGCATGTTGCAGGTACAACACCCAAAGGTGACAGCCTGTTGCAGGTTAATATAATACCCAAAGGTGACAGCCTGTTGCAGGTACAACACCCTAAGGTGACAGCCTGTTGCAGGTTAATATAATACCCAAAGTTGACAGCCTGTTGCAGGTATAACACCCAAAGGTGACAGCCTGTTGCAGGTTAATATAATACCCAAAGGTGACAGCCTGTTGCAGGTACAACACCCTAAGGTGACAGCCTGTTGCAGGTTAATATAATACCCAAAGTTGACAGTCTGTTGCAGGTATAATATAACACCCAAAGGTGACAGCCTGTAGCAGGTATAACACCCAAAGGTGACAGCCTGTTGCAGGTATAACACCCAAAGGTGACAGCCCAACACAGATTTACAGCACGAATTGTTCCGACTTTTGTTATCGCTGACCTTTGACTTATCTGACATGATTACAAAATACCTGAAGCGGTCACTGCGAGTTATCTTTAAGCTGAGAGTTATCGTCCCTTGTATGTGGTCGTCTGCTGTGTCAACAACGGTAGCCTGGTCGGGTATCAAACAAACATGGCCGGCCACATGTTGGAGGTTTCGGTGGGAGCATTGAACTTGTGGAAATAATCTAGCAGTTTTTGTGATGGATATGTTTCTTTATGATCCAGTAAACACGTGTTTATTGTGTGTTTATTGTCTGTTTATTGTGTTTTCATTGTGTGTTTAACTGTTTAACTTTTGTTGTTTATTTCACAGCCTGCTAGGTCGAGGGATTCACAGAGGCGTCGTCTGGTGAACTATGACCCCAACCAGAGTGGACATACCATGGAGTATGAGGATCTTGGAACGATGAGTGACCTTGAATTACCATCCTTCCAAAGAGGAGGGTTCATGAGGACCAGTCTACCCATAGTCAGGAGTGCTTCAACCTCCCTCGAGAGGCCCCTGGGTAGGTACTGCATGAGACCAGATCCCGCCTTAGATTAGTTCCCTTAGGGAGTCTAGGTTGCATGTCAGATAGTTAGATAGCCCAGGCTACCTAGGACTGGCTCGATGTCCAAATGTAGTTTTAAAAATAAATAAATTTAGAGTTGTTCATCCATATTCTTTAATGCAATCCTGTGTCTGTTGTCATAGCAACGTTGTTTGTTGTTGAAGCCCTCCTATCATTTCAATTTTATCCTAGTGAGATTTTGTGACATTGACAAGTTGTAGTGAGTTTGTGTCAGATGTGTCTGACAACACCATACCTTCATATGTCATGGTTAAGAAACAGATGAATTAATCAGCCTTATGGATCAGCAGGTCTAGAGGGAAACTACTGATAGTATCTTCCTCCTATTGTCATGTCATTGTCTACGTCATACTCTCTAGGTTTGGTGTTCCTTGTGTTTGGGGACCAGACCAAGAAGTCACTTCTGCCCAATGAAATCACCACACTGGACACTGTCCGAGCGCTGTTTGTCCGTGCCTTCCCTGACCTGACCCTTGAGATGCTGGAGAGTCCCAGGAAGAAAATCTACATCCTCGACCCCGCCACCAACATCTACTTTCAGCTGGAGGATCTGGGGTCAGTGTTTGAGTTGATGGGGTCATTTACAGGGGTCAGTTTTTGAGTTGGTGGGTTAATTTTTTATAGGGGTCAGTTTTTGAGTTGATGGGTACATTTTTTATAGGGGTCAGTTTTTGAGTTGATGGGTACATTTTTTATAGGGGTCAGTTTTTTAGTGGAGGAGGATTCATTTACAGGGGACAGTTTTTAAGTTCAGAGGTTAATTTGGAGGGGACCAGTTTTTGAATTGAGGTGCCAAAAAACAACCATTGTTTCTTATTTCAAACTTTACCAACTCAGTAAAAAATGAATGACCATGTAGTAAATGTAAAGGTATTGACCTTTAGGGAAATCAAGGACAGGTCAGTGCTCAAGATTCATGAGACGGACAGTAATGAACCCCAGAAGGTCAAGGAGAGACAGGAGGTCAGAGGTCGAACAGTTCAGATGCCTGTTGCCAGATCTCAGTCACGCAACACTTACCCTGACATGCCAGTCAATGATGTGAGTACCATCCAGTTTCCCAACAAGCTTACCAGTACTAACTCTTGGATGGATGGATTCTCAAAATTGTTGTCTGTGTTTCAGTTCATCAAGTCTCACTCCCTGCCCCCACAAACTGCCAACAACTATTGTCTGTGTTTCAGTTCATCAAGTCTCACTCCCTGCCCCCACAAACTGCCAACAACTATTGTCTGTGTTTCAGTTCATCAAGTCTCACTCCCTGCCCCCACAAACTGCCAACAACTATTGTCTGTGTTTCAGTTCATCAAGTCTCACTCCCTGCCCCCACAAACTGCCAACAACTATTGTCTGTGTTTCAGTTCATCAAGTCTCACTCCCTGCCCCCACAAACTGCCAACAATTATTGTCTGTGTTTCAGTTCATCAAGTCTCACTCCCTGCCTCCACAAACTGCCAACAACTATTGTCTGTGTTTCAGTTCATCAAGTCTCACTCCCTGCCCCCACAAACTGCCAACAACTGTTGTCTGTGTTTCAGTTCATCAAGTCTCACTCCCTGCCCCCACAAACTGCCAACAACTGTTGTCTGTGTTTCAGTTCATCAAGTCTCACTCCCTGCCCCCACAAACTGCCAACAACTATTGTCTGTGTTTCAGTTCATCAAATCTCACTCCCTGCCCCCACAAACTGCCAACAACTATTGTCTGTGTTTCAGTTCATCAAATCTCACTCCCTGCCCCCACAAACTGCCAACAACTATTGTCTGTGTTTCAGTTCATCAAGTCTCACTCCCTGCCCCCACAAACTGCCAACAACTATTGTCTGTGTTTCAGTTCATCAAGTCTCACTCCCTGCCCCCACAAACTGCCAACAACTATTGTCTGTGTTTCAGTTCATCAAGTCTCACTCCCTGCCCCCACAAACTGCCAACAACTGTTGTCTGTGTTTCAGTTCATCAAGTCTCACTCCCTGCCCCCACAAACTGCCAACAACTATTGTCTGTGTTTCAGTTCATCAAGTCTCACTCCCTGCCCCCACAAACTGCCAACAACTGTTGTCTGTGTTTCAGTTCATCAAGTCTCACTCCCTGCCCCCACAAACTGCCAACAACTATTGTCTGTGTTTCAGTTCATCAAGTCTCACTCCCTGCCCCCACAAACTGCCAACAACTATTGTCTGTGTTTCAGTTCATCAAGTCTCACTCCCTGCCCCCACAAACTGCCAACAACTATTGTCTGTGTTTCAGTTCATCAAGTCTCACTCCCTGCCCCCACAAACTGCCAACAACTATTGTCTGTGTTTCAGTTCATCAAGTCTCACTCCCTGCCCCCACAAACTGCCAACAACTATTGTCTGTGTTTCAGTTCATCAAGTCTCACTCCCTGCCCCCACAAACTGCCAACAACTATTGTCTGTGTTTCAGTTCATCAAGTCTCACTCCCTGCCCCCACAAACTGCCAACAACTGTTGTCTGTGTTTCAGTTCATCAAGTCTCACTCCCTGCCCCCACAAACTGCCAACAACTATTGTCTGTGTTTCAGTTCATCAAGTCTCACTCCCTGCCCCCACAAACTGCCAACAACTATTGTCTGTGTTTCAGTTCATCAAGTCTCACTCCCTGCCCCCACAAACTGCCAACAACTATTGTCTGTGTTTCAGTTCATCAAGTCTCACTCCCTGCCCCCACAAACTGCCAACAACTGTTGTCTGTGTTTCAGTTCATCAAGTCTCACTCCCTGCCCCCACAAACTGCCAACAACTGTTGTCTGTGTTTCAGTTCATCAAGTCTCACTCCCTGCCCCCACAAACTGCCAACAATTATTGTCTGTGTTTCAGTTCATCAAGTCTCACTCCCTGCCCCCACAAACTGCCAACAACTATTGTCTGTGTTTCAGTTCATCAAGTCTCACTCCCTGCCCCCACAAACTGCCAACAACTATTGTCTGTGTTTCAGTTCATCAAGTCTCACTCCCTGCCCCCACAAACTGCCAACAACTGTTGTCTGTGTTTCAGTTCATCAAGTCTCACTCCCTGCCCCCACAAACTGCCAACAACTATTGTCTGTGTTTCAGTTCATCAAGTCTCACTCCCTGCCCCCACAAACTGCCAACAACTATTGTCTGTGTTTCAGTTCATCAAGTCTCACTCCCTGCCCCCACAAACTGCCAACAATTATTGTCTGTGTTTCAGTTCATCAAGTCTCACTCCCTGCCCCCACAAACTGCCAACAACTATTGTCTGTGTTTCAGTTCATCAAGTCTCACTCCCTGCCCCCACAAACTGCCAACAACTATTGTCTGTGTTTCAGTTCATCAAGTCTCACTCCCTGCCCCCACAAACTGCCAACAACTATTGTCTGTGTTTCAGTTCATCAAGTCTCACTCCCTGCCCCCACAAACTGCCAACAACTGTTGTCTGTGTTTCAGTTCATCAAGTCTCACTCCCTGCCCCCACAAACTGCCAACAACTATTGTCTGTGTTTCAGTTCATCAAGTCTCACTCCCTGCCCCCACAAACTGCCAACAACTATTGTCTGTGTTTCAGTTCATCAAGTCTCACTCCCTGCCCCCACAAACTGCCAACAACTGTTGTCTGTGTTTCAGTTCATCAAGTCTCACTCCCTGCCCCCACAAACTGCCAACAACTATTGTCTGTGTTTCAGTTCATCAAGTCTCACTCCCTGCCCCCACAAACTGCCAACAACTACCACGATTTGATGCAGGAACAAAGGAACCAATGGGAGATAGAGAGAAGGTCAAGGTCAAGAACCCCTGAGGTTGCTGATAGGCCAAGGTCACTGTCTGCTGGAGCACCTAATAGGCAAAGGTTTTTTAATATGTGTTAATTAGCATGATTCATCACACATATATAGACATTTTTTATATTTTCCATGTTCTGTTGAAAGTCATAATATTTTGACGAAATAAAAGAAAAAGTTAGTGTTTTTTACTTAGGAAGTTACTAGATAAGTGAAATTATCTCTTCAGATATTCACATTCCCCTGTATGCCAATTATCTCTTCAGATATTCACATTCCCCTGTATGCCAATTATCTCTTCAGATATTCACATTCCCCTGTATGTCAATTATCTCTTCAGATATTCACATTCCCCTGACTGTATGCCAATTATCTCTTCAGATATTCACATTCTCCTATATGCCAATTATCTCTTCAGATATTCACATTCCCCTATATGCCACTTATCTCTTCAGATATTCACATACCCCGACCATATGCCACTTATCTCTTCAGATATTCACATTCCCCTGACTGTATGCCAATTATCTCTCCAGATATTCACATTCCCCTGACCGTATGCCACTTATCTCTTCAGATATTCACATTCCCCTGACTGTATGCCAATTATCTCTTCAGATATTCACATTCTCCTATATGCCAATTATCTCTTCAGATATTCACATTCCCCTATATGCCACTTATCTCTTCAGATATTCACATACCCCGACCATATGCCACTTATCTCTTCAGATATTCACATACCCCTGACCATATGCCACTTATCTCTTCAGATATTCACATTCCCCTGACTGTATGCCAATTATCTCTCCAGATATTCACATTCCCCTGACCGTATGCCACTTATCTCTTCAGATATTCACATTCCCCTGACCGTATGCCAACACCAGAGCGTGGACAGCTGAACCCCATCCCAGAGAACAGACAGCTGTCCCAGGCCTATCAGGACCCTGGCAACTACTACGAACCTGTGGGTGCTCCAGGCTACCGCTCCCCCTACCCTAATGGGATCTACGAGTCCCCGTACCACTCGCAGTCCCCCATCCCCACCCAACAGACATACGTGGCTCGTAGCACCCGTGCACCTCCCATGGCCCACCCACAGCGTGCGGTAGCACCGGGCTCTGATACAAGTAAGTACAAAATGTTTTGCTAACAAATCTATCACTGCTGAGAAAAATGTTCTAACAGTGTGTTTGCTAATATGTTGTAATGCTTCCTTTCAAATGTTGCTTGTTTTCTTCATACTTAGGATGTATTTTGTTGCATTTACTTCTGCAAATATTGTGTTCATTCAGCATTTTTCACATCAATGGCCATTGTATTTCTTTGCATTTTTCATTCATTTCCAGTGTGAGAGCTTGCAATGTTTACAATGTTTTTAGTTTTCCTTTTATCATTTGCACCTTGTTCCAACATTTTTATGCTAACCAGGAGGCCACAACAGACACTCGCTGGCATTCGCACCAATTTCTGGTGCGGCGCCAGACGGTGGCTATCAGCGCACCCAGAGCTATAGGATCCCTCCCCCAGAGAGAGGTGCCACAGACCTGGTTAGGTCACAGTCTGTCACCCCAGCTGATGACACTACAAGGTAAATGACATTTTTATATGGGCACTCAGTGACATTTTTATATGGGCACTCAATGACATTTTTATATGGCACTAAATGACATTTTTATATGGACAATCAGTGACATTTTTATATGGGGACTAAATGACATTTTTATATGGGCACTAAATGACATTTTTATATGGGCACTAAGTGACATTTTTATATGGGGACTAAATGACATTTTTATATGGGCACTAAATGACATTTTTATATGGGCACTAAGTGACATTTTTATATGGAATTTCATATGACATTTTTATATGGCCATTTATGACATTTTATATAGACCATCAATAATATTTTCATCTAGATGGGCAATCATATTTTTATTAGTACAGTCAATGACATTTTTGTATCATGTCAATAGCCTTTTTAGATATGTAAAGTCAGTGACATTTTTGTATGAGACTAATAACCTTATATACACACCACACAGAAGTGATATTTTAAGATACACCATCGTAGGTGCTAATACACACTCCCATCGCCATGGCAACTAACTTGACACTAACCTTCAATCAGCCCCCACCACAAACATTTTTTGATGGCAGGCCTAGTAGTGCACACATTTAGTCATAAGTGCACTGTCCCTTTTATAGGTGCACTGCTCAGTATAATCATGGGTGCACTGTCCCTTAAAGTTACAGGTGCACTGTTATATATAGTAACATGTGCACTGACATGTTACATTGAAAATAAAATTCCCCCCCCCCCATATGTTACATTGAGAATAAAAGTCCTCCCCCATGTTACATTGAGAATAAAAGTCCTCCCCCCCCCCATGTTACATTGAGAATAAAAGTCCTCCTCCCCCCATGTTACATTGAGAATAAAAGTCCTCCCCCCACCATGTTACATTGAGAATAAAAGTCCTCCCCCCCCCCCATGTTACATTGAGAATAAAAGTCCTCCTCCCCCCATGTTACATTGAGAATAAAAGTCCTCCCCCCACCATGTTACATTGAGAATAAAAGTCCTCCCCCCCCCCATGTTACATTGAGAATAAAAGTCCTCCTCCCCCCATGTTACATTAAGAATAAAAGTCCTCCCCCCACCATGTTACATTGAGAATAAAAGTCCCCCCCCCCCCACCATGTTACATTGAGAATAAAAGTCCTCCCCCCCCCCATGTTACATTGAGAATAAAAGTCCTCCCCCCCCCCATGTTACATTGAGAATAAAAGTCCTTCCCCCCCCCCCCCCCCATGTTACATTGAGAATAAAAGTCCTCCCCCCCCCATATTACATTGAGAAAAAAAGTCCCCCCCCCACCATGTTACATTGAGAATAAAAGTCCCCCCCCCCCCCCTCTCTCTCTCTGGTGGAGCAGGAACCGTATAGAGAAGATGGAGCAGCAGCTGGCCACCTTGACCGCATGGGTCCACTACCAGAAGTCAGATGGTAGCAGAGCCCCGCCCAGTGCTGGTAGCATCTCAGACAGTTCTGACACCTTCCCCGCATCTTCTGCAAGTAGTAAGTCAACCCGGACTAATTCGTTTAACACAACGGCTTTCTAATCCATTTAAGGCTGCTGACTTCTTAATCATAGATTAGCTACTTTTAAATTCTATTTTAATGAGCTTGCAAAAAATACACCCTAACTTGATGATGATGTGGTGAAAATGGATTGAAAATGTCTGATCAATTTATTGAAATGTTGCATGTGATTGTACCCATCCACAAGTCTTGCAGCCAAGTTGTTCATTCTAGATTAGAAACTTGAGAAACATATTATAGAACCAAAACTTTTAAAATAGTTGTTTGACAGAAAATTTTAATTGTTCACAAGAATTGGTTGAAAAGATAATATAAAGTTGTTTCAAAACTTTAATATTTGAAGGAACTCATAGCTTTAAACAAGTCAGGAAAAAATTGTATTTGTATGTAAAAGCTACGTCTAACTTGGGCCCAAGATTGACTTTTAATTGATGAGGGAAAAAAAATTCTGAATATTAATTGATTTGTATTATTACATGCTACTTAATTGTTAATAAGAGATAAAAATTGTAATAATGCAGGTCTATTTTATTGATGATCCTCGCATGCCATTACCTCCCTCATAGTTCTTTTGACTTGCTAATCTTAAAACAAACAAAACTTATTGCTGTTTTTAAAGTTTTTGTGTTGAGAAAAATGCTAGAAATTCGTAAATGAAGAGAGACAAATTAAATCATAATTAAGATATCAAATTAAAAATTAAAAAGAAAAAGCCACCACAAGTTGGTATTGAATAAAACCAGTACTGTAATTGGTTCAAGCAAGCCACTATTTTTAAACTTTTTTGCTCAAGCTTTTACTTACAATAAGTTTTTGGGAAGAAAACAAAACAACAAAAATGATTTATTTCATACATTATGAAGCCAGTAGGGATGACAGGCAAACATAACGTAACATAATTTGAGGTTAGTTCAGTGGCTGGAAGAATTCCTGTTTGATTTTTATTTAACCCTTTTCAGAGCACAAAGGAGAAGCTCCTCCCATTTCGACTACTCCAACTAATCATGTAGCACGATTACAAGGTCTTGAGTTTTATCTATGAACTTTTCTTGTTAATGGATGTTGTTGCATGCTTTGGTTTATGTATGGATGGCATTTCTGCATGATTTATTTCCCTTTTATTTTTAGTTGTATATTTTATTCTGCTTTAAATACAATTTTGAACAGGGTTTTATTTTGGAATAATATAAGGTCTTTATAAATTTAAAAAATTGTAAAAGTATTTACAGAATTATGATAATGAAATTTTAAAATATAAAATCTCATGTGTATTATCCAAGATTTTTATTTAAAAATTAAACAATTAAAGAAAATATTAAAACAATATTTTTCTAACCTGATAAAAGATCTCATTACATTAAGTGATAATTAGTTAACAGTCATCACCATTGCATAGTAATTAGAGTTTATAATGCTTTGATTGCAATAAATTATTTTGCTTTACAATTTTGTATAAACAATTGTACACTAAAACAATGAAGTATACATTTTGTAATTAAATCCTGCTTAAACCCTGCTTACAAATTTCAAAGCTCTTTTGTAAATGAATCATTGAAGTGGTTTTTTTAAATCAACACCTGCTATATTTGTAATCATTAACTAATGTACATCTATAATATATATTTTAATATTTCATAGCTTATTTTCTTTTCGCATTTTTCTTTTAAAATTTTTAAAACTAAATATTTATCTACCTCCTCGACTGTTTGATCAGTTATGTACATTTATGTTAGCTCATTTGGTGTGGCACAGGTTTTTTTTAAACTGCTTTAGTGTATAGAATTTTTGTATGTTGATTTATGGTTTTTTATAATGATGCTCCACATTAGGAGAGATAAAACCAAAATAAATCAAATAATTTTTTTAGGTCTTTCGGATATTCCTGATGGATTTCAAGGCTCATCAGGGGTCAGCTCAAGGGAGTCAACTCCTCTAAGTGCTCAAGCAGAAGTGACCGTCAAGCTCGGCCAGCTCAAATCTGACCTCCATGTACTTCGAAGACAGCAACAGCTGAACATGGAGGCCATGAGAGAAGAGTTCATGGTCACACTTAGCAAGGTCAAGGTGAGTTCATGGCTGCTTTTTGTTCTGAAGTTTGATATAACACCAATCATAGAATTTATTCTGGTTAGTTGAAATGTTTGATAAAAATGTTATTCCCAGAAGGTTTTAACCTATGTTTAGAGATGCTTGATAAAATATTCTTACCAGAAAGTGTATATCAATTTTCAGAAGCATTTGACAAAAAACTTATTTATTTCTAGAAGGTGTTATCAGCAGTACCTGAGGCAGAAAACCAGGTGAACTTTAACAAAAGAAATGAAGTCACCGTGGCCAAATATTCTTATAAAAATGATAAAGAGCAGGTCCACAAAGAGTTAAGGTAAAAATCTCAACCCTCTCACCCAGAACATGTGTGCAGTGTTTATAAGGTAAAATCTCAACCCTCTCACCCAGAACATGTGTGCAGTGTTTATTTCTTAGCTTAATATAGCAAATGTGTTTGCTTACTCTAAAGGTCTATTAACATTTGACTGTTTTCTAATGATAGAGATTTAGAAGCTCTTATAAAATGAACATGTAACTTTTCTAATGATAGAGATTTAGAAGCCCTTATAAAATGAACATGTAACTTTTCTAATGATAGAGATTTAGAAGCCCTTATAAAATGAACATGTAACTTTTCTAATGATAGAGATTTAGAAGCCCTTATAAAATGAACATGTAACTTTTCTAATGACAGAGATGTAGAAGCCCTTATAAAATGAACAAGTAACTTTTCTAATGACAGAGATTTAGAAGCCCTTATAAAATTAACATGTAACTGTTTTCTAATGTAGAGATTTAGAAGCCCTTATAAAATGAACATGTAACTGTTTTCTAATTATAGAGATTTAGAAGCCCTTGTAAAATGAACATCTAACTTTTCTAATGACAGAGATTTAGAAGCCCTTATAAAATTAACATGTAACTGTTTTCTAATGTAGAGATTTAGAAGCCCTTATAAAATGAACATGTAACTGTTTTCTAATTATAGAGATTTAGAAGCCCTTATAAAATGAACATGTAACTTTTCTAATGACAGAGATTTAGAAGCCAGCGTGGAGGAACTGAGGGCTGACGTCTTGTCGCGACAGTGTCGTGTCAATGCCTCTGATGTCGAGGGTATGGCACTGCTACTGAGCAACATCACCAAATCACTGGCAGACCTCAAAGGTGGGGGAAAAAATTTATTTTAAATGATTTCAACTCATAATTTAAAAAAATCAGTTAATAGATTGTCATGGATAAAGTTTGATGCTTGTCATAATTCAAAAGTGAATTTTGCTTTCAGCTCGATTCCCAGAAATTCAGTCACAGCTTAAAAGTATTATTGATGCAGAGATGAGAGTAGTTCTTGCTGAAGAAAAGTTAGTTCTTTTTAAATTTCAAATTTAAACTATGTAAGCTCTCAAATATTGAAAAAATATATCAATGTAATTTGAATGTGTTCATCTTAAAAAAACAAATTTATTAAACCTTTTCCTGTATCTGATATAAATAATAACAAACCCTAATAAAAAACCCAACAGATTTTTGAAAGAAGAGCCGTCAGAGATAGAGCAGTGTTTGAAGAGATGTAAGAAGCTGACTGGTACCCTCTACACTCTCAAGAGGTGGGGACTTGTTTCTTGTCCAACTCATGACAATATGTTGGTCTCTTTGTTCATGACATTATGTTGGTCTGTTTGCTCATGACATTATGTTGGTCTGTTTGTTTGTTCATGACATTATGTTGGTCTGTTTGTTTGTTCATGACATTATGTTGGTCTGTTTGTTTGTTCATGACATTATGTTGGTCTGTTTGTCTCATGACATTATGTTGGTTTGTTTGTTTGTCTCATGACATTATGTTGGTTTGTTTGTTTGTTCATGACATTATGTTGGTCTGTTTTTCTCATGACATTATGTTGGTTTGTTTGTTTGTCTCATGACATGTTGGTCTCTCTGTTTGTTCATGACATTATGTTGGTTTGTTTGTTTGTCTCATGACATTATGTTGGTCTGTTTGTCTCATGACATTATGTTGGTTTGTTTGTTTGTTCATGACATTATGTTGGTTTGTTTGTTTGTTCATGACATTATGTTGGTCTCTCTGTTTGTTCATGACATTATGTTGGTTTGTTTTTCTCATGACATTATGTTGGTTTGTTTGTTTGTCTCATGACATTATGTTGGTCTCTCTGTTTGTTCATGACATTATGTTGGTTTGTTTTTCTCATGACATTATGTTGGTTTGTTTGTTTGTTCATGACATTATGTTGGTCTGTTTGTCTCATGACATTATCTTGGTCTCTCTGTTTGTTCATGACATTATGTTGGTTTGTTTTTCTCATGACATTATGTTGGTTTGTTTTTCTCATGACATTATGTTGGTTTGTTTGTTTGTTCATGACATTATGTTGGTCTCTCTGTTTGTTCATGACATTATGTTGGTTTGTTTTTCTCATGACATTATGTTGGTCTCTCTGTTTGTTCATGACATTATGTTGGTTTGTTTTTCTCATGACATTATGTTGGTTTGTTTGTTCATGACATTATGTTGGTTTGTTTGTTTGTTCATGACATTATGTTGGTCTCTCTGTTTGTTCATGACATTATGTTAGTCTGTTTGTCCAACTCATAACAATATATGTTGTTTAAATAAGGGATATATTTTTTATAAATTGTTTATGTTTGAAGTTTTTATAAATAACTATAAAGGAGGTCAAATCATGAAACAATTTTGTCTTATTGTTGACTTGAAATTGTTTCAAGTTTTTACCACTGTGCTATGATTGATGTGTTTAGGCTAGCATCTGTACAAGATCACAGACCATCCCAAGTGCCAAACATGGCGCCTCTAGCCAGCGAGGAGGTGACGGAGCAGAAAAATATTTTACTTGAAAACATCCGCTCACTTGTGCCTGATCATGAACAACGCTTGCAGCAAATTGAGGTATGTAGGTCAGGTTATGGAACAAGTTTCACAGGAGACATTAAACAACAGGGCACTTGTGCAGTATATCATGAAGTATATAGATAAGTTCTTTGAATAAGTTGGACATTTTAGATATCAAACAGGGCACTTGTGCCTACTCACGGGGAATGTAGGTTAATTGTTGAAACAAGTTACCTGAAATAGTTTAAAGCTCAGAAAATGTTCCATTTTAGGGAAGGTACAAATTAGAATAATAAATTCTTTGCCACAAGGATTGTAACTTTACATAGTTGAACTTTGAATGGTAAAAATCAAATATGTGTAAACTTATTTGAGTGATCATTGTTACTAAGATGTTTAGTTTGTCTTCAGTCTTTATTCAGAGATGAGCAGTAATTCTTTAATTCAACCCTTTACAGGCTGCAGAGGCCTCTCGAGAAAGGAAGAAAAAGATCAGCACTCAACAAGAGGCCCTCAAGTTTGGCAAAACTCTAGAGATGGCCACCAAAAACCTGCGTCCACCTTCAGTCACTGGTGATAAAATATCTGACCAGGGTCCAGCTGAAGAGGAGAACAAGGAACAACAGCCAGACAACCACAACCTCGCTGCTCCAGCTAAACCAGCCCACACAGCCAAGTCTGTCCTGCCCCCAGCTTCAAGTGGGCTGACCACAGCTGTATCCACAGCTCCTGCTTCTAATGTGGCATCTGTCAAACCCTCCTTCTCTGTCCTGTCATCTGGTGTAAAACCCGCAGACAAACCTACAGCAACGGTCTCGGCCATGACGTCAGGGGTGTCTGACTCAGTGACCACCACGGCCACCAGGTCCACTACTGAAACCACGCCGGTCCCCTCCATCATGAAAACAATGACCCTGCCCCTGACCGACACCACCAGAGGCATCTTGATGAAGTCAGACACCAGGAAATGTTCCGTTGGAGACAGCCCCAAGAAAACTGACCCCAGCATCTACACGTACCAGGTGTGTGGGCCAGTGAACCCAGTCATACCTGTCCCACCTGTGTTCAAACCAAACAACGCCAGCAACAAGCCAGCTGACGGGGAGGAGAAACTAACAGACAACTCTGATGGGACAGCCAAGTCTGAGAACAAGAAAGCTTCAGTGTCCTTCTCAGAGTTATCCCCCACCATCATCCCCAGCATGGATTCACCCGTCAATGGCACGGGGGCCGCAGATCTGGCCACACAGAAACAAGCTGCCAGAAACGCTTTCTTCAGCTCCATGAACTCTCCCCCCACCTCCCCCAACATGAACTCTCCCAGCAGGAACTCCGCCAGCCTTGACCCTGGCCCAGTGGTCAGCCCAACAGGACTGGTGGGGAAGGTGTCCTCTGGCCCAACCATTAACCTGGTTCTGTCTGGCACCGCCAGCCCCAAGTCTCCCACTAGTCCTGGAACTTTCACCATCTCACCTCCGCGAGAGATCATCTTCTCCCCAGCCAAAACATCACCCTCTCCGCTGACCTCTCCAAGCCGAGGCATCCCGCGCCTGGTTCCTGAAAACAAATCTCTTTCGTTTGATTCTTCAGACTCCATCAGCTCACAGCAAGAGTTGGGGAAGAAGAAAGTCCCACCACCTCCCCCTCCCAGAAAAGGCAGCCGACCAACGTCCACCAGTGGCATTAGTTCTATCAGCTCAACCCAGGCCAGTGACATGCCTCGATTTGTTGGGGGAATCTTGGGTCAGCACCGCCTCTCTGGGGGGCCCTTATCATCCACACCCAAGCCAGCATCTCAGAAGCCGCTGTCCAGGTTTGAGAAAGACATTGCCTCTGGGATCTGTGCCAACATGAACAGGCCGGACCTGCAGGGTCAGAACAACACAGCGCAGCAGATGATGAACCTAGCGAGCTGTACCAAACCAAGTGATGATATCCCTCCCCCTCCCTGTGTCACCATCCCCCTGGAGAGGGAGGAGCGGGGAAGCAGCAGCGATAGCAACAGCAGCAGCTCCGGCACCTCCATGGGCTCTCAGCAGAGCGTCATCTCTGTGGTCAGGTCGTCCTCGGTCAACATCAGGGCCATCAGCAAGCCCAAACCTGACCCACCCAGGCGCCAGTCCAGCCTTCTGTCCAAGTTCACTGTAGGTCACGATGCTCCAGACAGTCATAAACTGAACAATGGGAACCAGGAATTGAATGGGGTAGATTTGTGAGAACCATAGGATTAAAGACTTAATTAACATGCTAATCAATTAACATTCATGCAAGATTTTAAATATTGATTTTAAGATGTATGTATTTTTATAATACAGGGTGAATGTTACTTTTGCCATGCACGAAAAGGTCTGCAACCACTTAGATAATGCTGTCTATAATAGATTAAGAAGTCTGCATCCAACTCTAATGTTTGGCTTTGAGTCGTGTTTGGATGATGTCCATGGCTCTCTACAAACGAGGCAGCATTAGTTGCATTTATTTTCTATACGAAGGCTCTGTAGTTAAATGCTGAGGTCACTAATATTACGGTTGTGAGAATTCTGTGAATAGGCCAATTGTAAATATTATACAAAAACCTGATCATATTTATTTCAATGTTTGAATTTAGTAATTTTTGTACCAAGAAAATTTGGATCATAACCCTGACAGAGAAAGCACATTCTTAGAGATAATGCCTTAACATGTGCCTGGTTGCTTGCACTCAAGTTATCCGAGAATTCAACTTAGTTTGTACATGTCTGATGAATTGGTTTTTGATGCAATGATTTCTTGAATCATTGTTTTTCAATGCAATGATTTTTTGAATCATTGTTTTTTAATGCAATGATTTCTTGAATCATTGTCTTTTGATGCTATGATTTCTTGAATCATTGTATTTTGATGCAATGATTTCTTGAATCATTGTCTTTTGATGCAATGATTTCTTGAATAGTTTTCTATTGCTGTGAATTCTGAAATAGATTTTTGAATCATTGTTTTCTGATGCAATGGCTTCTGGAATCATTGTGTTCTGTGGGCTTCTGTGCCGTTAAGTAGAATTTAGGTCAAGATGTTATCTCGTCAAGTCTTGTAGAAGAAACTTGTTACTTTCCAAGATTTTCAGTATTTGTTACACCAGCTATGTTTTGCTTTAAGGAAATAAATTGTACTTATTCTATGTAACCATTTTCTGATTTTCATTTTTTTTAAACTTCATACTTAACCTCATGCAATTTTCCAATAATTCAATTTGTTACATTTTATCAACACTTTTATACCATAAAACAAAGATCTTACAAGTAAGAAGTAATTAAATTTTGTGAGATGTGATAACATTGTTATTGTTTAATGGAAAAATTAATTGGCATAATGGGTCAGCAATTTGCAACTAATGTTATTTTATAACACCACCATTAGAGTTTACCACAGGTAAGCTGCCTGTTTGAGAAGACCCTAAAGACCAACTAAAAGTTTTTTGGAACACAGAACAGGAAACACTCCTGGTAGACTTTAAGGCCTAAAAAAAATTTTGTATTTTTTCCTGATACTTCATTCATGTGTTTCAAAGATCTGCTCCTAATGCACTTTAAGTTCTTGAATTCAATTTTTAGAACAGTAGTGGCAATTAATAAAAAAAAATCAAAATAATGAAGTAAAAATGAAGTACATTGAGTGGTTGACTATAAATATATTCTGTCTTGGCTACTCAGTCCATCAATGTGGTTACAAATAATTTTGGCAAAGATCTAAATTTTAAGTCCCTCATGGAGATGTTTTGAATGCAGAAATGAACAAACTCTATAAGACAGGATTGTTTCTATATGTGTTTTTTTAGCTACTTTAATCAAAGAAGTAATTTAGCTTGGGTGTTATCTCCCTTATATCAAATAGCATAAAATTCCTGACATTTCTGAATGTTGAAACATTTTACTAAGCTGGTTGATCTACCAACTTGACCATTCAAACAATCCTTACAGATACAGACATAAAATATAAGCTAGTAAAAATGACAAATCTTTAATAGCTAGATCCAGAATATTTATTAATTTTTTTTTTCTGTCACAAAACTAGAGACCCATGAAAAATAAAGAGTAAACAAACTAGTCAGTCACAGCTCAACATTTGTCCAACTATTTCAACAAAATGACAGAAAAAAACAGTCAACATGGCAACAATTCTACCACTAGACAAAAATTATGTACAAAAGTTCCTGCAACATGCTCTTGTGCACATCATTACTCAACATTTACAGTCCATGAATCCAACAACTACAACTTTCTTTTAATTATTGCGGAAATAAAAATATATCTTTTGGAAATTACCGACATTCCTTGCAATTGTTACATACAGTCCATGACAAATTCTTTCTACTGAAGTATCTCTTATGAAGAGTTTCAATATCACTGGAGTTGCCTCCCCTAGCCAACAGTAAATAAAAAAAATAATTCCAGATGAACCGAATGAGAATGAGATAAAAACTCTGGCTAGCAAGTTCTCTCAAACTATTGAAAAACTCTGGCTAGCAGAGTGCTGTCACAATGTTGATAAACTCTGGCTAGCAAGTTCTCTCAAACTATTGAAAAACTGGCTAGCAGAGCGCTGTCACAGCAACAATGTTAGTGTCAGCTAACATCTGGCCACTACCTGACCAAAAAGATTAGTATTCCATGTGCATTGCATATTAGTACAAACACCCCACATCCATCCATCCATCCAATCCGCTTGCAGCCCCCGCTGTCAGAGGACCAAAAATAAATCTGTGCCATTTAGCCTGACTCCAATGCCCAGTGATCCCATCAAGTCTTGTGTGCCTTCATCAAACTCTGGGAGAATCTTCTATCAGGAAGATATGGGCGGGGTCTCCATGTTCAGAGAGTCTGTTTCTAGAGTGGGGGCGGGTTGTTTGGCTCCTTCAGCTGCTGGTAGAGGGGGGGGGGGGTGTGAATTAAAATAGTATTAACGTGGATCAAGTAAGGACTACAGGTAAGGTGGATCAGTAAGGTGGATCAGTAAGGTGGATCAGGTTAGGACTGTTACGGGTCAGTTGTAGGTTAGATAGAAATAGGTTAGAATAATCTAGAATTAGGGGAGAGTGCATGTGTGAATTGAGTTTACCCTTGTGTGTAGTTGACCCCGGTGTGTTTATGTATTGTTATCCCAAAGTCGAATGCCGAATAAAAGCTGGAGTGAATGATTGTAAGGGGTTAGTTGTTAGGGCGCTGGCTACTCTAGAATGTGAAGAAATGAGTCCAAATAAAAGTATTGAAGATAGACACGAATCGTTTCCTGAGTTTAACGAAACCCGGACGCAACAAGGACTACAGGTAAGGTGGATCAGTAAAGTGGATCAGGTTAGGACTACAGGTAAGGTGGATCAGACAGGTAAAGACCAGGGGTAAAGTTAAGTACATAGAAAAGAAACTCACACATAGGTCTGAGTATAATGTACTTGCACATAGGTCTGAGTATAATGTACTTGCACATAGGTCTGAGTATAATGTACTTGCACATAGGTCTGAGTATAATGTACTTGCACATAGGTCTGAGTATAATGTACTTGCACATAGGTCTGAGTATAATGTACTTGCACATAGGTCTGAGTATAATGTACTTGCACATAGGTCTGAGTATAATGTACTTGCACATAGGTCTGAGTATAATGTACTTGCACATAGGTCTGAGTATAATGTACTTGCACATAGGTCTGAGTATAATGTACTTGCACATAGGTCTGAGTATAATGTACTTGCACATAGGTCTGAGTATAATGTACTTGCACATAGGTCTGAGTATAATGTACTTGCACATAGGTCTGAGTATAATGTACTTGCACATAGGTCTGAGTATAATGTACTTGCACATAGGTCTGAGTATAATGTACTTGCACATAGGTCTGAGTATAATGTACTTACACATAGGTCTGAGTATAATGTACTTACACACAGGTCTGAGTATAATGTACTTACACACAGGTCTGAGTATAATGTACTTACACATAGGTCTGAGTATAATGTACTTACACATAGGTCTGAGTATAATGTACTTACACATAGGTCTGAGTATAATGTACTTACACATAGGTCTGAGTATAATGTACTTACACATAGGTCTGAGTATAATGTACTTACACATAGGTCTGAGTATAATGTACTTACACATAGGTCTGAGTATAATGTACTTACACATAGGTCTGAGTATAATGTACTTACACATAGGTCTGAGTATAATGTACTTACACATAGGTCTGAGTATAATGTACTTACACATAGGTCTGAGTATAATGTATCTGAGTAAATCAGAGAGGGAGACAATGCCTTCAACGCCTCCACTTTCATCTGTCACTATCAGCCTGTGCACCTGCAGGTCAGAGGTTAAACATTTAGTGCTTTCATTAAAAAATAAAGCATTTTATTTACAACTTCAAATACCCACCTCCCCTCCCCCCAATGGCAACAATGTCAGCTTAGCCCCCCCCCCCCCCCCCAACCAATGTAAGAGCTTACCTCAGCTTTGACTATTTTCTCCATCACACTACTCAGTGTCTCCCACAGATGGCAAGTGGAAACTTTCTCATTCTGTAACATAAGAGGTAAGACAGGTTAAACAATGGAGGTAAGACAGGCTTACACAATGGAGGTAAGACAGGCTTACAGAGGGGAGGTAAGACAGGTTTAAACAATGGAGGTAAGACAGGCTTACACAGGGGAGGTAAGACAGGTTTAAACAATGGAGGTAAGACAGGCTTACACAATGGAGGTAAGACAGGCTTACACAGGGGAGGTAAGACAGGTTTAAACAATGGAGGTAAGACAGGCTTACACAATGGAGGTAAGACAGGCTTACACAATGGAGGTAAGACATGCTTACACAGGGGAGGTAAGACAGGTTTAAACAATGGAGGTAAGACAGGCTTACACAGGGGAGGTAAGACAGGCTTACACAGGGGAGGTAAGACAGGCTTACACAATGGAGGTAAGACAGGCTTACACAATGGAGGTAAGACAGGCTTACACAATGGAGGTAAGACAGGCTTACACAGGGGAGGTAAGACAGGCTTACACAGGGGAGGTAAGACAGGCTTACACAGGGGAGGTAAGACAGGCTTACACAGGGGAGGTAAGACAGGCTTACACAGGGGAGGTAAGACAGTCTTACACAGGGGAGGTAACTTAAAATGTACTTTTATATTATTAAAAAGTTTAATTTCTACAGACCCTACAATGTTTAACTTTTGGCACCGGCCAAAGAAGAGACCACATCACATATTTATCAGTTTGCTGATGTCCTCAGCTTAAAAGTTCCTCAGTTTAAATATGAATTAAATTTTTCTGAAAACTGTATTAGTGGTACACAAGAAGCTATTCTCAGAACTGTTCTACAACCTGCATCAGCTTAACATTGTTACAAACATTTAGCTTAACATTGTTACAAACATTTAGCTTAACATTGTTACAAACATTTAGCTTAACATTGTTACAAACATTTAGCTTAACATTGTTACAAACATTTAGCTTAACATAGTTACGAACAAAACATTGATATGAACATTAAGTTTAATATATATATAACATAGAACCAGCTTACATCTTCACCACGGCGATATTTCAGTGCCTCACTGAGTGTGATGTCTAGGTTGTTGTAGCTTTTATCAGCGGCCAAGTTCTGGAATAAAAAACATCAGTAACTTACAGGTATCAACTAGCAAGTGATAACCACGTGGCCACCCAACCTACACCACATGGCCACCCAACCTACACCACATGGCTACCCAACCTACACCACATGGCCACCCAACCTACACCACGTGGCCACCCAACCTACACCATATGGCCACCCAACCTACACCACATGGCCACCCAACCTACACCACGTGGCCACCCAACCTACACCACATGGCCACCCAACCTACACCACGTGGCCACCCAACCTACACCACATGGCCACCCAACCTACACCACATGGCCACCCAACCTACACCATATGGCCACCCAACCTACACCACGTGGCCACCCAACCTACACCACATGGCCACCCAACCTACACCACATGGCCACCCAACCTACACCACGTGGCCACCCAACCTACACCACATGGCCACCCAACCTACACCACATGGCCACCCAACCTACACCACGTGGCCACCCAACCTACACCATATGGCCACCCAACCTACACCACATGGCTACCCAACCTACACCACGTGGCTACCCAACCTACACCACATGGCCACCCAACCTACACCACATGGCCACCCAACCTACACCACGTGGCCACCCAACCTACACCACATGGCCACCCAACCTACACCACATGGCCACCCAACCTACACCATATGGCCACCCAACCTACACCACGTGGCCACCCAACCTACACCACATGGCTACCCAACCTACACCACATGGCCACCCAACCTACACCATATGGCCACCCAACCTACACCACGTGGCCACCCAACCTACACCACGTGGCCACCCAACCTACACCACATGGCTACCCAACCTACACCACATGGCCACCCAACCTACACCACGTGGCCACCCAACCTACACCATATGGCCACCCAACCTACACCACGTGGCCACCCAACTGGCACCACTAAGCCAAAAATGACTGGTAGACTTTAAATGACTAAATTTAAAATGATTAAAATCAAATGACTAAATAATTTAAAATTGGTAAATAATTTCAAAGGACTGAATAATTTCAAACTAATAAATCATTGTAGGTCACGTTTGTAAGCCAGCCACAAACAAAAGCTATGAGATATGTGAGAAGGTACTCACAATGACATCAAACTTGGCATACAGGTTGGACACCTGACCTGTGCTGTCCACTACAGGTAATGCTGATATTCTGTGATCCACAAACAAGGACAGGGCTTTGATGATGGGGGTGTCTGGAGTGGCCTGAAAACATAGTGCTTCACTTTAGTACTGGCAACATTACAGCATTACAGCATTAGAGTACATTACAACATTATAGCAGGGTTCATTGGCTCCCTTTTGATCATCTAGGTGGTTAGCTGGACAGTGAGACCAGGTGGACAGTGAGACCAGGTGGACAGTGAGACCAGGTGGACAGTGAGACCAGGTGGACAGTGAGACCAGGTGGACAGTGAGACCAGGTGGACAGTGAGACCAAGTGGACAGTGAGACTAGATGGACAGTGAGACCAGGTGGACAGTGAGACCAGGTGGACAGTGAGACTAGATGGACAGTGAGACCAGGTGGACAGTGAGACCAGGTGGACAGTGAGACCAGGTGGACAGTGAGACCAAGTGGACAGTGAGACTAGATGGACAGTGAGACTAGATGGACAGTGAGACTAGATGGACAGTGAGACCAAGTGGACAGTGAGACCAGGTGGACAGAGAGACCAGGTGGACAGTGAGACCAGGTGGACAGTGAGACCAGGTGGACAGTGAGACTAGATAGATGGACAGTGAGACCAGGTGGACAATGAGACCAGGTGGACAGTGAGACCGGGTGGACAGTAGCAATGCCCCAACAACAGACTTACTGTAATGACATTGTTGTAAGTCCCTATTCCCAGTTCTTTGATTGACTTCTTCATGAAAGATGGTTGGGGTAGTTCTTTAATCTGTAGACATAATAGCAAATTTCAGCATTACCACATAGTAGTGTTGTCAGTAATATGTCAGTGTTGTCCCATCGTGTGTCAGTTATGTCACATCATTATCATTTGTGTTGTGTCACATGTCATTTACATTGCTGAGTTGTGTCAGCTAATATTGAATGAATTGTGTCAGCTAATATTGAATGAACTGTTTCCGCTAATATTGAATAAATTGTGTCATCTAATATTGAATAACTTGTGTCAGTGCATCAGGTCTACTAACTTAGAATAGAAAACTTCAAATAAAACTATTTGAGCCGAGGACTCACATATAAGTGTAGGAAGCGCAGAATGCGTTTGTGTGTCAGGATGTAGATGGCGTTGCCAGTACTTTCATCCACCACAGGAAGGCGGTGGACTCTGTTCTCTAATAATGTCTTGACGGCGTCGTACAGGCTGGCGTCGGGGTTGATGGAGACAAACGGTCGGTCTTGTTTCTTGAGCACATCTGTGACAGGGAACAGACTTTAACATGGGCAGGGAACAGACTTAAACATGGGCAGGGAACAGACTTTAACATGGGCAGGGAACAGACTTTAACATGGGCAGGGAACAGACTTTAACATGGGCAGGGAACAGACTTTAACATGGGCAGGGAACAGACTTTAACATGGGCAGGGAACAGACTTTAACATGGGCAGGGAACAGACTTTAACATGGGCAGGGAACAGACTTTAACATGGGCAGGGAACAGACTTTAACATGGGCAGGGAACAGACTTTAACATGGGCAGGGAACAGACTTTAACATGGGCAGGGAACAGACTTTAACATGGGCAGGGAACAGACTTTAACATGGGCAGGGAACAGACTTTAACATGGGCAGGGAACAGACTTTAACATGGGCAGGGAACAGACTTTAACATGGGCAGGGAACAGACTTTAACATGGGCAGGGAGCAGACTTTTACATGGGCAGGGAGCAGACTTTTACATGGGCAGGGAGCAGACTTTAACATGGGCAGGGAGCAGACTTTAACATGGGCAGGGAGCAGACTTTAACATGGGCAGGGAGCAGACTTTAACATGGGCAGGGAACAGACTTTAACATGGGCAGGGAACAGACTTTAACATGGGCAGGGAACAGACTTTAACATGGGCAGGGAACAGACTTTAACATGGGCAGGGAACAGACTTTAACATGGGCAGGGAACAGACTTTAACATGGGCAGGGAACAGACTTTAACATGGGCAGGGAACAGACTTTAACATGGGCAGGGAACAGACTTTAACATGGGCAGGGAACAGACTTTAACATGGGCAGGGAGCAGACTTTAACATGGGCAGGGAACAGACTTTAACATGGGCAGGGAACAGACTTTAACATGGGCAGGGAACAGACTTTAACATGGGCAGGGAACACTTTTACATGGGCAGGGAGCAGACTTTAACATGGGCAGGGAACAGAGTTTAACATGGGCAGGGAACAGACTTTAACATGGGCAGGGAACACTTTAACATGGGCAGGGAACAGACTTTAACATGGGCAGGGAACAGACTTTAACATGGGCAGGGAACAGACTTTAACATGGGCAGGGAACAGACTTTTACATGGGCAGGGAGCAGACTTTAACATGGGCAGGGAATAGACTTTTACATGGGCAGGGAGCAGACTTTAACATGGGCAGGGAACAGACTTTAACATGGGCAGGGAACATTAGGGATTTAGTTAACATGGGCAGGGAACAGACTTTAACATGGGCAGGGAACAGACTTTAACATGGGCAGGGAACAGACTTTAACATGGGCAGGGAACAGACTTTAACATGGGCAGGGAACAGACTTTAACATGGGCAGGGAACAGACTTTAACATGGGCAGGGAACAGACTTTAACATGGGCAGGGAACAGACTTTAACATGGGCAGGGAACAGACTTTTACATGGGCAGGGAGCAGACTTTAACATGGGCAGGGAACAGACTTTAACATGGGCAGGGAACAGACTTTAACATGGGCAGGGAACATTGGGGATTTAGTTAACATGGGCAGGGAACAGACTTTAACATGGGCAGGGAACAGACTTTTACATAGGCTTGGAACAGACTTTAACATGGGCAGGGAACAGACTTTAACATGGGCAGGGAACAGACTTTAACATGGGCAGGGAACAGACTTTTACATGGGCAGGGAACATTGGGGGCTATAGTAAACAAGGGCAGGCATTGTGTTAAGCAGGAAGTAGAAGGTTAGCAAGGCATTCAGTTAACTTGTTCTGGCACACAGTTTTTACTGCTAACAAGCTGCAAGCCTGGCTATGAGCACCAGACCACTACACAAGAGGAATGATGCTGCACCTACCTCTCCAATTAGAAATTTTATGATCCTCTAACTCATCCATCCTGACCTGTGGAAGATAGGACTCTTGTTATTACAGGCAAGGAGATCATATGGCTGATGCATGGGTTTAGCTAGGCTAGTTCTTATACACAATGGTGTTCATTCATTACACACAAACAAGGCTTCTACACACAACTCCACTCAAACATTTGGTCATAGCCATATTGGTGATACAGTACAAATATTTCTGTGACTAGTGATGTAGTAAAAATACTACTATGACTAGTGATACAGTAAAATACTATTATATGAAAAGAGACCAGAGTACTCACATCAGGAGATTTATAATACATTTTTAAAATATTTATAAAATCTGTTATCGTCAGCATTCCTGAAAAAATAAAATTGATAATGTTGAATGGGAGAAATGTCTCAGTAAGTGTATGAGGTGTACTAAACACCTAAAAAACAGGTAAGGTACAGGTAACACACACGACATACAGGTGTGTCAGCAGTACTGTTTTACACACCTAGACAACAGGTAAGGTACAGGTAACACACAGCATACAGGTGTGTCAGCAGTACTGTATTACACACCTAGACAACAGGTAAGGTACAGGTAACACACACAGCATACAGGTGTGTCAGCAGTACTGTTTTACACACCTAGACAACAGATGAGGTACAGGTAACACACACACAACATACAGGTGTGTCACGAGTACTGTATTACACACCTAGGAAACAGGTAAGGTAACACAACCTACAGGTGTGTCAGTGTGCAGATACAGGTAGAGATTAAATTACCACACAGACCGACCTATCAACTTTCACTGGCTGACTGATTTTTTACACAAATCCGGTTAAATTTTTGTCTTGACTGGCAAGTAAACATGTTCATCCCTCAACACTGCCCGTCTCAATGTAAAGCTAACCTGTTTACTTTCCACTCTATTTCTTACTGCTAGTACTACAACACAACAAGTGTGTACATTCAAACAGCCAACAACTATCAGACAGGCCACAGAACTAAACAAAAAGATGACTTCAAGCTATGAGAAACACCACCAGACAACTGAGAAGCACCACCAGACAACCACGAGAAACAACAACATACAACCACAACCATACAACCACCACTGAACAACCAAGAGAATCACCACCGTACAACCACAAGCACCACCATACAACAATGAGAATCACCAACTTACCAACATAGTCCTGTTTATTGCTGTCCCACAAAGGCGCTGCTCGCACCCCGTTGTAGACTAAAGCAAAAAAAGCTTTCTTCACCTGTGGGAAATTAAAACTTGACACTCAGAACTAGATTTATTAAATGGTGGGTTACCTTCAACAGGTAATTTAGTGGAGTTAGCTTTAATAGGTTCATTACAAGGTGGTTAAACATTGGTTTGTGAAGTTTCTAAATGGTCAGTCCACCCAGCAATAAGGTAATACCCAGCAATATAAGTGGAAATCTTTGATTGTGTACTCAGCCCTATTGTTTTACTTGACTGCACATCCTGGTGTCTTCAAGTAGGTCACATAAATAGCTTTTGTTTACCACAAACTTAAGACACTGGACTGTCATCTACACTAGAGGTCATATGTACCAGGGTCCAGTAACAAGACAGATAAGACAGTGAGACCAACAGTTAGACAAGCCCACACAAGACAGGTACAAGCCCACACAAGGCAGGCACAAGCCCACACAAGACAGGCACAAGCCCACACAAGACAGGTACAAGCCCACACAAGACAGGTACAAGCCCACAAGACAGGTACAAGCCCACACAAGACAGGTACAAGCCCACACAAGACAGGTACAAGCCCACACAAGACAGGCACAAGCCCACACAAGACAGGCACAAGCCCACACAAGACAGGCACAAGCCCACAAGACAGGTACAAGCCCACACAAGACAGGTACAAGCCCACACAAGACAGGTACAAGCCCACACAAGACAGGTACAAGCCCACACAAGACAGGTACAAGCCCACACAAGACAGGTACAAGCCCACACAAGACAGGTACAAGCCCACACAAGACAGGTACAAGCCCACACAAGACAGGTACAAGCCCACACAAGACAGGCACAAGCCCACACAAGACAGGTACAAGCCCACACAAGACAGGTACAAGCCCACACAAGACAGGTACAAGCCCACACAAGACAGGTACAAGCCCACACAAGACAGGTACAAGCCCACACAAGACAGGTACAAGCCCACACAAGACAGGTACAAGCCCACACAACTTACATTCAACTCTGTATCAAATATCACAAGTTTGGCACTGGTAGGGATTAGGTCGTAGCATTTGTGAGCCCTCATAAACTTGGCGTACACTTGCTCCTCATTTTCATCTGGAGAATACATACATTCAGGTCATTTGGATATAAAATACAAACATTCAGGTCATTTCGATATAGAATAAAACTGTGTCCACACACACAGGCCTACTAGCTTACTTGCTGACGGTAAGGGGTAAGGTCACATGACCTGATGGTCACAGGATGACCTGCTGGCAAGGTCACAGGATGACCTGCTGGCAAGGTCACAGGATGACCTGCTGGCAAGGTCACAGGATGACCTGCTGGCAAGGTCACAGGATGACCTGCTGGCAAGGTCACAGGATGACCTGCTGGCAAAGTCACAGGATGACCTGCTGGCAAGGTCACAGGATGACCTGCTGGCAAGGTCACAGGATGACCTGCTGGCAAGGTCACAGGATGACCTGCTGGCAAGGTCACAGGATGACCTGCTGGCTAGGTCACAGGATGACCTGCTGGCAAGGTCACACGATGACCTGCTAGCAAGGTCACACGATGACCTGATGGCAAGGTCACTCGATGACCTGATGGCAAGGTCACTCGATGACCTGATGGCAAGGTCACACGATGACCTGATGGCAAGGTCACACGATGACCTGATGGCAAGGTCACACGATGACCTGATGGCAAGGTCACATGATGACCTGATGGCAAGGTCACATGATGACCTGATGGCAAGGTCACATGATGACCTGATGGCAAGGTCACATGATGACCTGATGGCAAGGTCACATGATGACCTGATGGCAAGGTCACATGATGACCTGATGGCAAGGTCACATTACAGCTGAATCCTTCAATGCTCTAATCTTACTGAGCATGCCTGCATGCTGCTCAAATCAGCAAACATCTAGCACCTCAACACCCACAGCTATGCACATCCCAAAAACATTGGTCCAAGTTGATTAGGTTCACCTGGACCAATCAATTTCCACTTCAAATTAGTTTCATCAAGTTCTATGAGATCATTTTTAAATCAAATCAGCAGCACGCTAGACAGTATTAGTGTCAAACTCATGCCAATGCTGTAGGCGCTTGTGGCAGCTTCCAACCCAAACAACATGGATGTTGGACTCTACCTGTCTGCAGGTACCAACCCATTGTCAACCATGGTTGTGGTCAACTGGCTGAGTTAGCTGAAGGCTATACTAGCTAATCATGTCAACCAGCCATATGAACAACCTTAATGAATCACACTAAAGCTTGTTTCTACAATTTACTCACCTAAATCTTCTATCTCCATACGATCAGAATCAACACTAAACTGAAACAAGCAATCGCCATCATTACCAAACAAAAAACATGGATCATTGGAGTAAAGGTTAAAGGTTAGGTTAACTGGCTAATCTTTAGGCTAGGATGTGGCTAGTGGGAGCAGACAGACAGACAGACTTACCCGGTGAAATAGGTCTGCCCTGTAGATGATGGCGTGGGTGTGGTCATGGTTCAATGACCTCATCATACCTGGGGGTGCTGACCGGGGCTCACCACTCTGTAACCTCAGGGGGGACACTGGACAAGAGAAAAAAAAAACTTGGTTTATATACTGACTGGACTAGTTGTAAGGTAAGTGAATCATTCAACTCAATTGTTAGCTGTAAGTTAAGTGGCAAGTGAAGTAGAGTTGGCCTGTATCAATATCAAAGAATAGAGTAGTTAACACTGTGCTCAGCCTCCTTTACTTCCCCTATGGTGAGGTACCCATCAGAGCTGGGTGGGCTCAGGGATTCGAACATGAGACTTTTGGGTTAGAAGTTATATGTTCCACCATCCAACTGTGCTGTTCTCTATCCTAAGCTATACCTTGTCAAATTCTCATCAAACTTTCCAGATATACACACTGCACTAGGAATGGACACAGCATGATGTAAGAAAACAATATGCTACTAACTGGTAACACTGATTTTGTGAGGAAACAATATGGTTCTGTCTGGAATTACAAATTGTCTAGTGTGGTAACACACCACCCCATTTGGAAAAGCATACTAATCCCTGTAGGAACATATACTGCCCCGTGTGGCAACGCACACTGCCCCGTGTGGTAATGCATACTGCCCCGTGTGATAATGCATACTGCCCCGTGTGATAATGCATACTGCCCATTGTGGGAACACACTGCCCCGTGTGGTAATGCACTGCCCCGTGTGGTAATGCACACTGCCCCGTGTGCCCCGTGTGGTAATGCACACTACCCTGTGTGGGAACACACACTGCCCCGTGTGGTAATGCACACTGCCCCGTGCGGTAATGCACACTGCCCCGTGTGGTAATGCACACTACCCCGTGTGGTAATGCACACTACCCCGTGTGAGAACACACGCCGCCCATGAAGATGATACATTCTGGCCAGTAGGTCAGCTGTTACCCTGGATGAGGTCATCAATCGCTGCATGACTCAGTGATCAATGCCGTCTACTGACTGGCAAAAAACATCACATAACATCAGCACATTAATGATGATCACATCATGTGCTGAGGTTGTGCATCAACACCACCGTGTCGTTTCTAAATTACGACCTAGATTTAAAACCGCACTACTGAATAACACGTTGTCAATAATAAAACAACTGCTTAAGATCTATTTTTAGCTGAACTCTGGCCTCGTTTCGAGCCGTGAAAACATCGAGTTTTTCAAAACTGGTTTTCGCTAGGCAAAGGTGAGTGCAAGCAGAGAAATTTTATCTGGCAAGTTGATATTGGGCTTGTGGGTCAAGGACTCCCCCTACCCACCACCTGCTGATAGATATCAGCTTTGTCAAGACCCCCTATCCCCCAGGTAACTCCAGGACGCTAAGAGGGCTCTAAGCCCTGAGCTGCCGCAACAAGGCTCTGGTTCCTGCACTGTCGCTTTAGTAGTCAAATGAAAAACATAGAACTCCGTGGTCTCAGTACATAGCCCTACTATTTCAAATGGTTAGAGAAAGAATGACCCCCCCCCACATAAAGTGTTGTTGATAGTGTAGTGGACGTATTAAAAGACACCCTGCAGCTTTAACTGGGTTAAATGTAAGCGCCTTACAAAAGTGAGCCAGTCGCCATTGAACAAGTCACGCTTGATCGCACCCAATGCCAAGGTTGGTACTGATCAATAACAAGTATAGACTTCAGGATTTGAATTTCAGTTCGAACACGGTATTGCTTTTTTAATTAGGTCAGTTCTGCAAACCGTTACGTAACACAAGCCAGCAAGGGGCCATTACCCAGCAGAGGGCCATTACACTGCAAGCTGCGCTCGTTTTGGTGCCTGCTAATCCAGCTCGATAAAGGTGAGATTACAGGTGAGGCGAGATTACAGGTGAGGCGAGATTACAGGCGAGGCGATATTACAGGTGAGGCGGATACCTGCTAGCCTGCAATACAGGGGAACATAACGCTGCACCAGATATCAAATATTCCCCCCCCCCCCCAACTAGAGTGCTGACGACAAAAGTATCCTCCCCAACCATCCACACTCAGTGTGGTGACGCCCATGGAGACCAAATTGTAAACAGTCCTGAGTTCAAGAAATCTAGGTCAAGGTGAAGCGTGTAGTGAGACGACAACAAACAATGGAGGACGGTTGGTTCCTTGGTTTCATGGCGGCTTTGACCACGCGCCAGGGCTAGAACAGGTCACAATAACCCACGGCGGGTCTAACATAATACTACATTGTGTTGTCTTACATAAGTGTCACATGACAAGACAACACTGTGTGGAGGTCTTGACAACATAAAATACAGAGGCTCATCTGGTACTAACAGTAGAACTGTAACCACATCAGATTAGGGAAATAAGACCGAGTGACTGTAACTCACGCAACCAGCCAGTTAGTTAGATCAGAGTCACGTGAACAGCTACACCAGACCCACGTGACCAGCTAGATCAGACCCACGTGACCAGCTAGATCAGGCCTAAACCACCCAGGCCGTGAGTACGTCACGACTAGCCCGTACATCAGGTCTTGGTCGATTGTGACGCTGTTACTATAAATAAACCAGTTTATTTCACCATCTTACACGAAAATGACGTCATGCACGCTTATAGAACACGATGGCACTGACCAACAGAATGACCAACTTATTCAACGACAAAACACTGCGAGGTTTGGTCCCAAACAACGACAACTGTTTACACACACGACAGGACGAAGCCCCGTATCTCATCCAACTAATAGGTGAGATTCAGATCTGGGTGTCAGGTCTCGGCAGGTGGTGCTGTTCACAGTGGTGATGTTGTAGACAGAAAGTTAAGCTTCCCACAACCCCACAACGGACATTTTCTAACTCACGCATACTGTGTTAAAAAACGACGGACATTTTCTAACTCACGCATACTGTGTTAACAGACAGAGAACTGGGCATACTACAGACAACTCCAGCCCTACTAAAACCTCATTTGGTTCACCTAAACTCAACAACAGTCACTAGCAGATGAGAGCCGCAATAGATGAAGAGGACATAAAACTATTAAAACATAAGCCAACAGATAGCTGAAGAGGACCTAAACGCCGAGATAGCTGTCGTGACAGCAAGTGTTGACAGCGTTCTATGAGCCACTTGGAGATGTTGCATTTAATGATTACAATTATCACCTGCGGGACAGGCTATTCCCAGAGGAGGGAGATGGGAAGATGGATACAACATCCATATGTACAACATACATCTATACATTGGGAAGATGGATACAACATCCATATGTACAACATACACCTACACATTGGGAAGGTGGATACAACATCCATATGTGCAACATGCACCTACACATTGGGAAGATGGATACAACATCCATATATACAACATACACCTACACCTTAGTAAGATGGATACAGCATGTATAATCTATATGCACAACACACACCTAGACTTTAGTAAGATGAATAGAACATTCTTATGCAGGCTATACCATGAATACAGTGAAGTGTTACCATCAACACACGTGTAGTGTGCTATCTACACCACATGACAATTTCCTTTGCTGATGGGAAATGTCAAGCTGCTCAGCCAGTATTGAATACCCAGGCGAACCTATTAATACAAATCTGACACCTACCGGAGCTTTTATCAGTACCCCCCCCCCACCCCTGCTATCGATCACCAATTTAGGCATGCTTGCACCTTGTGCTCTAGAAGGCTGAGATAAAAATCAATTGGTGTACAAGATGAGATCACCACTATATGTTTATATCATCGTGTATCACCAGTTTGTTTATATCATCGTGTATCACCAGTTTGTTTATATCATCGCTGTAATTTAAGTAGTGAGATGTTTCACATTAATGAGATGAAAAGATGGACTATGCTTAATCCATAACTGTGGTGAGATAATCCACTATGTAGCACCAATTGCTACAGTGAGAGAAACGAGGTGTCACCAATTAGTGTCATGAGAAAAATATCCCTGTGTATTACCAATCAGTTACAAGCTAAGTAACCTATCATGATTGCAATAAGAAAAATTTCCCTGTGTATTGGTATAACCAATCAGTTGATTGCACTATGATCCCCATATATTACCAAAGAGTTTATTGCACTATGATCCCCGTATATTACCAAAGAGTTTATTGCACTATGATCCCCGTATATTACCAAAGAGTTTATTGCACTATGATCCCCGTATATTACCAAAGAGTTTATTGCACTATGATCCCCGTATATCACCAACCAGTACAAGCAATGCTTGCACTATGATCCCCGTATATTACCAATCAGTACCAAGCTATGCTTGCACTATGATCCCCGTATATGACCAATCAATCAGTACAAGCAATGCTTGCACTATGATCCCCGTATATTACCAAAGAGTTTATTGCACTATGATCCCCGTATATTACCAATCAGTACCAAGCCATGAATGCCTCAAGCCATGATTGAAGTAGCCTGTCTGATCTAGTCTGGTCATGTGACCTGCCAGCAAGGCTTCATCTGTCATCACGTGACTGACTAATGTACTCTAGGCTGCCACATTCCAAAACACCGTCAACTGAAGGCAGCGATACAAGTAAACAACATGATGGCACCATTCGTGTCATGACAGTACCAGTCATGTCATGACAACACCAGCACTGTCATGATAACATGAGAGTACCACTCATGTCATGGCAGCCCCATTTATGTCATGACAACATGACAGTACCAGTCATGTCATGACAACATGACAGTACCAGCCATGACATGATAATACCAGTCATGTCATGACAACACTGGCACTGTCATGACAACATGGCACTATGGCACTGTCATGTGGACATGACTGTTAAAACGAGCGGACAATTGTCTGAAGAGCTGTCAAACACTGACAGCATCAATGAAAGCAACAGTGCCTGAGAAGTGCTACAACATAACCTAAGGTAGTCAGGGGAGCAGCACCCCTATACGGATTACATTTGGGGGTGGGGGGGGGGCAACGATACACCAAACCCCGATCTAAACACGTTCCCTGTTTATCTGCCGAAGAAGACATGGCGCAGCAACAACACAGGACTGTGGTCTACATTCATAACCTTTCACGCGAGTTGGTTGATTGATGTACTCTGATGTAGGTAGTGAGCGGGTTGTGAGCTATGGTACAGGTAGGTCCTAAAGGTAAGCGGTGGAGGACAGGTAGGTCCTAAAGGTAAGCGATGGGGACAGGTAGGTCCTAAAGGTAAGCGATGGGGACAGGTAGGTCCTAAAGGTAAGCGATGGGAACAGGTAGGTCCTAAAGGTAAGCGATGGGAACAGGTAGGTCCTAAAGGCAAGCGATGGGCACAGGTAGGTCCTAAAGGTAAGCGATGGGCACAGATAGGTCCGAAAGGTAAGCGATGGAGACAGGTAGGTCCTAAAGGTAAGCGATGGGGACAGGTAGGTCCTAAAGGCAAGCGATGGGCACAGGTAGGTCCTAAAGGTAAGCGATGGGCACAGATAGGTCCGAAAGGTAAGCGTTGGGGACAGGTAGGTCCTAAAGGCAAGCGATGGGCACAGGTAGGTCCTAAAGGTAAGCGATGGGCACAGATAGGTCCGAAAGGTAAGCGATGGAGACAGGTAGGTCCTAAAGGTAAGCGATGGGGACAGGTAAGTAAGCTACAGCACAGATAGGTCCATAATTATAAAGCAAAATTTAAGTTAGAAGGCGGAAATTACCAGGCCACATGTCAAGTACACACTAGACCAGGTCACATGTCAAGTACACACTAGACTAGGTCACATGTCAAGTAAACATTAGACCAGGTCACATGTCAAGTACACACTAGACCAGGTCACATGTCAAGTATACACTAGACCAGGTCACATGTCAAGCACACAATAGACTAGGTCACCAGCTCTTGTCAAGCACACAATAGACTAGGTCACCAGCTCGTGTCAAGCACACAACAGACTAGGTCACCAGCTCGTGTCAAGCACACAATAGACTAGGTCACATGTCAAGTACAGACTAGGTCATCAGCACGTGTCAAACACAATTACCTTGCAGAGAATGAAAGTTATGCCGGTCAAACTTCCTAAATACCAAGCTACGTGTCTCGTAAACCCATCAAGTTGAACAGATTTTTATCGATTTTTCTAGAAGCCATTTCATGATCACTTGTCTAATTCAAGGACGGTCACATGCACACAACTGATCTATGTCTTGTGGTCACGCAAGGGCCAATAACTCACACCGAGCTAGTTATATCTCACATTCAACTAGTGAACAACGCTAACTTCATTATTGTCGCCTATCCAAACGTCAGTCATATGACTGAATCAAGTGACTGATTCGATGACTGGGTCTAGTCGGATGAATAAAGGTCGTTTGAGGCTAATACCTTAAGAATTAGGTCGCCATAAGATAAACAGGTCATTAAACTAGCCAGAATCTAACACAACCTTAAGCTTGTAGGTAGCAAAGGTATGGGACGACAGCACATAATGGCAGTCTGAACAAAATAGTCGCTGCATTCAGCAGTTTAAATGGCCAAATCTGGCACAACAATGGCTAATGTGGCAGCTTATAGATCTCGTACCAAATCTGGAAGTGGCTAAGTCTGGTAGTGGAATGGCCAAAACTGGCTGTATCGTGCCCGATTCTGGACAAAAAAGTGGCCAAATTTAGATAAGAATAGTGACCAAATCTGGCATCATAGGGTCAAATCTGGGTAAAAATAGTGGCCAAATCTGGCAGCCTATAGAAATGGATCTAGTGGCAAAATCTTTCAGCGATGAATGAGCACTGACCAACCACAAGTGCAGAAAAGAGTGCACTGACCAACCACAAGTGCAGAAAAGAGTGCACTGACCACCCACAAATGCAGATATGAGTGCAATGACCAACCACAAGCGCACGAATGTGAGCACTGACCAACCACAAGTGCAGAAATGAGCACACACTCACCACTCCACACGTTGGCCTACACGCCACCAAAGCCTATGACACATCAATGACAGCAAACAACGTCTCTTGTTTACATTTAGAGTTCAAGTGTAGAAAAACTCAAGTGGAGACTTCATGCAGAAGGTTTAGTAACCACGAGATAAAACTGACGGGATGATGAGCCTGGGGCCACAGACATGACCGACTTATTGATTGCACACAAAAACATACTGAGTTGTGTTCACTCACCAGATGGTATCTTCAGCCGAAGGCTCAGCTTTCTCTTCTTGCTCATCATGGATGCTGGGGATGTGCCGAAACTAGCCTGCACGCTCGTGTAGTGTCCGGCCGCCAACACGCGATAGTGTGTGCGACACGACTACGCCGTTCAACCCGAGGCTTTTACACCGCGCTACAAGTATGTCACACTATTGCTGCTCGGCTAATGCACAAGTAACCATCTTATTTATTTACAAAGGTAGAAAATTAACCCATTTGTGCGCAGCTGAAAACATTAACCACAACATTAGATAAAGTCAATAATCAAAGTCCAAAAGCTTTGCCATTAGAAGGAATAAAAACAGCGTCCACAGGGCGAGAATTGACCACAGGCTAATGACATAAGTGGGATCTACTGTCACTGCTACCGCTACTAAGTTCAGGCCGAGACCATGACATGCTGGCAGCTTTTTTAAGGCGAAAACAACAAAAACAGACAAGGCTAGCGAAATGGGCCAGCCCACAGTGCAGCTGACGGACGGCGCTGTGTGGTGTGCGGGGACGACACGGGGCGAGAGGGAAGGGAGAGCACTCTCGAAATGTTTACACCACAAATTTTCCACATTTCTAGTTGGCCACATTTCGCCTCGAGATTTTGCTCGTTTACAATTTTAACATTAATTACACCGTTAAACAAAGTCTTGTTGTTGTGCGATTAAGCGGACACGTATATTAAGACAAAAATCTAACCTAACTCCACCAAAGCCAAACGGTATCAGTCTTATTATAGTCTTATAAAATACTTTATGACAAACCTTATTTAATATGATGTGGATGTATTGTTTGTTAAATTGTTACAGATAACTTTAGCACTTTATTATTATTAAGGCTAAGCTTAAGACTAAAGAAGATTAAAAAGAGAGCTTAGTCATTTTTGTAGTGATAGTTTATCATTGTAGTTAAAGCAAGTTGAGTTAAATGTCTGTTAAATTTAATTTTTAGGCCCACCTAAAAAACGGATCAGACCCTGCTTACAAAGCTTAGAATATTAAGTCCCAGTAATTTGACAAAAGAATAACTCAGTGAACCACAGGTAAAATTAATACAAGAATATTTTTATAGCCAAGTCTAAATAAAATGTGGGTTCACTAAGATGGCTTAAAAATCAGCTAGATTAGCTGCACAAATAAAACTATATTAACTAGTACAATACATGAATATTTGAGGTTTTAAAGAGAAAACAGGACAAGAAATCTCCAAAATAGTTTTGACATGCATAGGTATAAAAAACAGTATGCATATATTTAAAGTAAAAATCTTTAATCGCAGAGTGGGGGAAGTTGGTCCGTCTCCATTTTGTAACAATATGTACAACAAAAGGCTAAGAAAGTCCTAATAAAATATCACACTTTGATCTAACCCCCTCCACACTTCATTATTTTAGAAATAAAAAATTTAATTCATTTTATGTTACAAAATGGATTTTTTAATTAAGTCTAAAAATTCAAATTGCTTAATTTCATTTTCAAAAATAATTTAAAATGCTAAAGTGTGACACTATCTGCATTACCCCTCCCCCTTTCACAAAGGTCCAAACCTAACTCCCCTGATATATTTCATTCATTGACACCCCTCTAACTAAATTATCCTGCAAATATTACAACAAGCTCTTAACAAAACTATAATTAAACATTTTTAAAAATTACACAAGGTATATTTATATTTAAATTGCAGTTTGATGTCTCTAAATATAAATTGATAAAATCTCTAGGATACTTAATCTTAACATTTTTGAAAATAAGTTACACATATTTTAATTACAAACTATTAAGGTTAAACTGTATAACCGTGCATTCAATCTATTTTGGGGGCCATTATCAAGTTAATTTCCACATCAGGAATTGAGGTTGTCTAATTTGATAAAAAAACTCATTAATCTCCCAAGGTATCCTAGTTAATTTAGATATACACTTTACAAGCTTAAAGTGATCTAGGCACAGGACTAATCTATCCATACAGAGCAAGAATAAATGTAAGTTTCAATCTACCAAGGTTTTAGTTTAAAGTTCAAATGTCACTGGGCCAATTCTAATACAACTATAAATAAAGTAGGACAGCTTATGCATTAAATCACAGTACAGTATCAAAGTACAATATTTGTAGAGTTATTTACCATCACACTGTTATGTTTGTAGTAACTGATGAAAAACATATTACAGGGCTCATTTTAGAAACAATTAATTGGTCCTGTTTTTTTTTGTGCATATGTATTATGTATCAAAAAGCTATTTAGAATCAGTTATCTTGTAGATTTAAATCCATTTATCATGTTGACATAAGTCCTTAATAATTATATCAGTTAAAATAATTCAGTGTTTATGCTAATGCAATCTCAACCTAGTAACTGTAGTTTTAAGGTGAAAATAACTTATAAGTTTTTTAAAATAGTTATTGTACCACTACTATTACATTAATTATGAGAGTATACATTTTTTTAGTTTTTTTTTTACTTTTATTGAAAATCTGATATTAAATATTTAATAGACAATCCGGCCAATAAGTATTTTATTATAATTGTATGAAATAAAAAATTCAAGTTTTGTAATAAATAAGATTACCATGAATTGAACTATCATTATTATTATATATTATAAATACTTATAAATATTTAAATAATCTGTATATATAATTCTCTTCTGGGAGCCGCTAGAAAACAAGCTGCAAACGCGCTCCCTACCTCCCCACCCCTACATGGTTTTAGTGAGCTGTGTTCACTCTAAATGTTTACAAGCAGAGCCAAGGATTTTAAACGTAGGGGGGTGGGGGAGGATGAGGGGGGGGGGGGGGGGGTTATGGTCCTTAACGAGCTACTTATAGTGTTTTAAAGAAATATTTTCAGTGGCAGCGTTGGTACTGTCGAATTCACAAATTTTGAATTACTGAAAAGTAGAAAAAACAACAACTAAATAGCGGCGTATGTTATGCCGCAGGCCGGCTCGTTTAGTATATTCCTAGATCTATTCTTTATCTAGATCTAGACCAGACCTAAGCATAATATACATCAAATTATAATTATATAGTGAATTATTATTATTGATGTATTTAAATGTATTAGATTTTAGATCTAGATCACTCTACTTACTACTTTAACAATATTAAAGATCTAAGTTATACGAGGCCTAAATTTTTCTTTCTATAGTATAGGCCTATATAATACTATATATAGAACTAGATCTAGAATTCATAATTATAATATATTTAAATATAGATCTAGATTTCTAGATCTAGAGCGGGCCTGTCCTATTGACTCTCGATTGTCTATCTATACTCAGTCTATCTATGCAATTAACCTAGAGTCTAGATTCTACCTACAGAATAGAGATCTAGGCTAGGTTTTAATATTGAATTAAATATAGATCTAATACTGATATTAATGATATTAGGCCTAATATTATTTATTAAATTATTAATATTTTAATTTAATTTTATAGCCTAAATCTGTTATTTTATTATTTAATCTGTTGTATAAAACACGTTGTTGACCATGAGTGTTATACTTAATTACTTATAGATAGAGTAATATAGATCTCTAGTAGTAATATTATAATATAGAGCCAAGTTCTAGATCTAGAGATCTACCAGTCTACTAGGCTAGCAGACAGGCAGTAACAAAACCGAGCAACTCGGTCTTAGTATCGATCTTCTATTCTATGTTTACCTTTCTGTGGAGATTTCCGACTAGAAGGTTTTGCCTGGGCCATAGTTCTGTTTATCCCTAACAGCTATCGAGTTCACTGCACTGTGCTGTTGGCCTTAACCAACTCAGCTAAACAGGAGAGAAAGGGAGAACTATCTACATCAGAGCGACGATTCAATAGATTCTCACCCAAAACAAGGTCAATACTGGCTGCTTTTGCTTCCGGATAAGGTCAAATTTTCAACCGAGGTCAAAGGTTGTGTATAATTTCAGTTCAGTTCGCGTGAGCAGTTTTAATGCAGTGTTTGTTTTTCACCGACTTTCCCATTTTCTATTTCTGTTTATACTTTTTGGGTATCAGCCAGCTCGGTCCCTCCCAAAAACTACACAGTTAAGAAAATTTGGCAAAATAAAGTTCGTGTTAGGCAACGGGGAGTAGCAAAGTGAGAAGCAAAATGGCGAAATTCTAGCGAGACAAAAAAAAAAGCGGAATTAGCTAAGAGGGAGAACGATTATGCGATCAATATGAAACCAAATAAAAGTGAAATACCTTGTTATCAGCGGGGTTTTTTCCCATCAATACAAAGAAAAATGTCATCGCATGATTAGCCGTCTTTAATTTGTTTTCTAATATCCAAGCGGTTCAAAGGACAATGTCGGCGATTTTAACAAAACAAGCAGTAAAATTACTAAAAGTATGAGTTCTAAGTTCTTTCTATCGCTACGTTTGCTGTGTGAATTAGTCAAAACTATTTTACTCTGATCAAGCGTTGGTCTAAATTCTATATCAAATTTGGTTTTTCTTTTGAAATAAATAAAAAAAATGAAATAACGTGTGGGCGGTTAATGTATACATTTTACTCGATGTGTAGGGACGTACACATTTTACCCCGGTTGTAAGGATGTACACATTTTACTTGTGTACGGATATATACATTTTACTCAGGATGTAAGATTGTACACATTTTACTCGAGGTGTAGGGATGTACACATTTACTCATGATGTAAGATTGTACACATTTTACTCGATGTGTAGGGATGTACACATTTACTCATGATGTAAGATTGTACACATTTTACTCGATGTGTAGGGATGTACACATTTACTCATGATGTAAGATTGTACACATTTTACTCGATGTGTAAGGATGTACACATTTTACTCGATGCGTAGGGATGTACACATTTCCCCGGACCTATCACCAGCGCTAGAACTAAATCAATAAGTCACCCTCCAAGTTAACATGGAGTAAAAATAGAACCAAAGTCTTTGGCCAGAAGTGGTTTTAACCAAAGTATGATGTTAGAGAAGTGGTTTTAAGCGAAGGACGAAGCCAGAGGTGGCTTTAACCAAAGTCTGGCTAGAGGTGGCTTTAACCAAAGTCTGGCTAGAGGTGGCTTTAACCAAAGTCTGGCTAGAGGTGGCTTTAACCAAAGTCTGGCTAGAGGTGGCTTTAACCAAAGTCTGGCTAGAGGTGGCTTTAACCAAAGTCTGGCTAGAGGTGGCTTTAACCAAAGTCTGGCTAGAGGTGGCTTTAACCAAAGTCTGGCTAGAGGTGGCTTTAACCAAAGTCTGGCTAGAGGTGGCTTTAACCAAAGTCTGGCTAGAGGTGGCTTTAACCAAAGTCTGGCTAGAGGTGGCTTTAACCAAAGTCTGGCTAGAGGTGGTTTTAACCAAAGTCTGGCCAGAGGTGGCTTTAACCAAAGTCTGGCTAGAGGTGGCTTTAACCAAAGTCTGGCTAGAGGTGGCTTAACTAAAGGACGATGCCAGAGAAGTTTTTAACAAGTTTTCATCCATAGTACAATGTCGGTATTTACAGAACTATGAAAGAAATGGCTATAGACAGCTGGAGCAGTAAAACAGTCTCCAACAGCTGCTAAATGGTAGATGAAATATGTTTATATTTCTATAGGCAAACATTCGTTTTAAAGCTGTATTTGGCCCATTATTTCAAGATTTTTAAAAACAAAATCTGGAGTCTAGGCCAGATAAACCGACAAACAACTGGACGTTTTCCAAGCTAAGATAAAGCCACACGTTTCTTTAAAAACTTCGTGTTTTTTGCCTCATAGCTCTGAACATCCAGCACATTGAACAGGGGGGGGGGGCAGTGTCCAGCAGTTGAAAAATTAAAAAGTACTTACGTCCTGAGCGGTCAGCGACTCGCGGGCTCCCTGGAGGGCTCAAACTTTTCTGAAATAGAGGAGAGAAAAGAGCATCAGAGCACGGTCGTGTGGCGCGTGTGATGACGGAAGCAACACAGCTGTGCATGTCCTGCTACACACATGCGTCACACGGGACACGGTGTCCTCTCTATGACTAAGCGTAGAAACCCTACCAGATCAATACTAAACAAATACACTGGAGCCAGAGTTGATATTTCTTCACGGCCTAAATGTGATGCTGACACACGGATAGTGTACAACTTACTACAACATGCTAGAATTTAACGTCACAAGTACACCGGCGTCGACAGTACATCGAAAACATTATCGTCTTCAGCTAACTATCCATCCTTTAGAAAAATAAAGTTATTTAGGTCTAGTCAATAGGCAAACTAGTTCGATGACGATAGTTGTTATAGTTAGGAAAACAACAATGTAGGTACAATAGACCTGAAAAGATTATGAATCGACCGTCCTTTGTTTACTAGGATTTAAATAAAACTGGCTGCTGTTTGGTAACACGCCGATAATGCATGCATTACACTACAGCATGCATTACACTACAGCATGCATCAGAGCATGCATGCGTTGCACTCGTTAAAAGATTTCCAAGACACCTGCTTGAAGTAGCAGAGTGGGGGGGGGGGGGAGAGATTGGGGGGAGAGATTGGAGTGGGTTGGGAGAACAGCGACCATGGATGATGGAATATCTGCAGCAGCATTGATTGTTTGGTACATGACACGGTCTAAGTCTCAGCTCACATTTCCACGTCCAGATTTTCTTGCTAGTCTCGTCATCATGTAGTAGCCTGATAACTTGGATCTGCTGGACGGGCAGGGGAGTGGGGGTCAAAGCTGAGGTCATATGCTAGGATAATCTCAGGACTAGGATAATCTTGGGATTATAATAACCTCAGGATAATCTCAGAATTAGGATAATCCCAATCCAAACTGAACTGACATAGATCTACTTGAGAAATGGATTTACCTGTGATTGTAGAGGTCGCCTGGGTGACCTCATGGGCTTGGAGTCCGAGTTTGACCTTGCCCTGAACTTGCTCATGAAGCCAGCATCCCTGACCACAGACGGCCCTGACTTGTGCCTGGTCCTCTCCTCGTCCGGCACGTTCAGCATCTGACCCTCCAGTATCTGACCCATGGGGGTCAGCAGCTCCTGGGACCCCCCATACACCCGATTGTGGTTGGAGCTGGAGGAACTAAGGACCGTCTCATCCACGGAGTGTTCTGTCTGGATGGCGGGCTTTTTAATGTTGGGTTTTTTCAGACCAGACACGTCGGATTTGGAGCGGGGTCGAAACGACTCAAAGAAACCTTTCTTCTTGTCCTTTTCTTTGTCTTTGCTCTTCTCCCTGTCCTCCCGTTCTGTGGACTTGTTTCGGTTTTTTGATTTCCCGCCAAGAAAACCCTTGAGAGCCGTGGAACCAGAAGACGACCGAGCTCGGCCTTGGAAGTCGTTGGCGTCTGCCATGTTGGAGTCTACAGCATCAGGTTCTATCAGCGGCATGGCAAAGGCACTTAAGTCCTGGAACAGTAGAGTACAGAGGGTTAAGGCAAGTCCTGGAACAGTACAGTACAGAGAGTTAAGGCAAGTGATGGAACAGTACAATATACAGAGTTAAAGCAAGTGATGGAACAGTACAGTACAGAGTTAAAGCAAGTGATGGAACAGTACAGTACAGAGTTAAAGCAAGTGATGGAACAGTACAGTACAGAGTTAAAGCAAGTGATGGAACAGTACAGTACAGAGTTAAAGCAAGTCCTGGAACAGTAGAGTACAGAGTTAAAGCAAGTGATGGAACAGTACAGTACAGAGGGTTAAGCAAGTGATGGAACAGTAGAATACAGAGTTAAAGCAAGTGATGGAACAGTACAGTACAGAGGGTTAAGCAAGTGATGGAACAGTAGAATACAGAGTTAAAGCAAGTCCTGGAACAGTAGAGTACAGAGGGTTGAAGTAAGTCCTGGAACAGTAGAGTACAGAGGGTTAAGGCAAGTGATGGAACAGTACAATATACAGAGTTAAAGCAAGTCCTGGAACAGTACAGTACAGAGGGTTAAGCAAGTGATGGAACAGTAGAATACAGAGTTAAAGCAAGTGATGGAACAGTACAGTACAGAGGGTTAAGCAAGTGATGGAACAGTAGAGTACAGAGTTAAAGCAAGTCCTGGAACAGTAGAGTACAGAGGGTTGAAGTAAGTCCTGGAACAGTAGAGTACAGAGGGTTAAGGCAAGTGATGGAACAGTACAATATACAGAGTTAAAGCAAGTCCTGGAACAGTACAGTACAGAGGGTTAAGCAAGTGATGGAACAGTAGAGTACAGAGGGTTAAGGCAAGTGATGGAACAGTAGAGTACAGAGGGTTAAGGCAAGTGATGGAACAGTACAATATACAGAGTTAATGCAAGTCATAGAATGTACAATACAGAGAGTTAAAGTAAGTCCTGGAACAGTATAATACAGAGGGTTAAAGTAAGTCATAGAATGTACAATACAGAGAGTTAAAGTAAGTTATATATTGTACAATACAGAGGGTTAAAACAAATGGTGGAACAGTCAAAGACACAGAGCTAGGCAATTATTCATTTATAGTTAGCGAGTTATACTAATTTTAAAGTGTTTACCTTCAGTAACCCTAACCATGGGTGTTCATCTAAACTAACTAACCCTAACCCTGGGTTAACATCTAAATTACCGCCCCTGCTATCACAGTTTGACAGGTTAATCTCAGCACACGATAGCCAGACGACAGCAGAACCCCAGGCTAACTTCTGGTTCGATAAGGTGGGGTAGAGTTCTTGTATATGGCACCCCCACACATGTGGGGAAACGTTCACACATCACCCACACACATGTATGGATACGTTCTCACAACACAGGGACACCCACACACACACAACCACACACATGTAGGGATACGTTCACACATGATCCACACACATGTAGGGAAACGTTCTCACAACACAGGGATACCCACACACATTGCAGTGACACCCACACCCACAGCCACACACATGTAGGGATACGTCCTAACGTTACAATGACACACATACAACCACATTATTCTCACATTAAAGAAGCCCCCCCCCCCCAATGGTGTAAGAACACATCGAATGTCTGAAATATCAATATCATACAAGAACCATCTAAACGCCCCCAGAATATGCGGTCATGTTTAACACAGGTACTCTCATGTCAGTGCTGTCATTTCAGTACTGTCTTGTTAGTACATTCATGTCAGTTCTGTCATATTAGTACTGCAACTCTAATGACAGACATGACCATCAAACCCTGGCGATCCTAATATTCAGCGTTTTGTCATTGTTCTGGAGTGTCATTTGGGCTACAGTTATGGTTAAAATGGCGTGGGGGTGTGTGGTGGCACTAGTCGTCATAGTTCTTATGCCTGGGGGGGAGGGGGGAGACTATAGTAATGGTTTTATGACAAGTGAAACGTATCTTCATTCTCTCCACAGTTTAATTATTTCTTTTATCATTTAACATTACCTAAAAAAAAACCAACAATATATCAGAATTAGGCTACTACACGTGTAGATAGTGTGTATATCTGCAGCATGACACGCAGTGAAGTCATCTCTCCTCTTCAGGAGGATGCTACTTCCCCAACCCCGCCCCCTCCATCGTACCCTGAAAATACGTGTCCATCCAACTGTGACTAGTTAGGACGACTGTGTTTTAGTTTAGGTAGTGTGGATCATAGGTCATAGCTACAGGAGTAGGTCCTTGATAGTTAGGTCCCTGTCAGTAGTGTGGATCATAGGTCATAGCTACAGGAGTAGCTATGGGACAACAGGTCCCAGTCCTAGCACAGGTCCCTGTCACTCAACAGTTGCCTGTCCTAGCACAGGTCCCAGTCCTAGCACAGGTCACTGTCATTACAACAGGTCCCAGTCCTAGCACAGGTCCCAGTCCTAGCACAGGTCCCAGTCCTAGCACAGGTCCCAGTCCTAGCACAGGTCCCAGTCCTAGCACAGGTCCCAGTCCTAGCACAGGTCCCAGTCCTAGCACAGGTCCCAGTCCTAGCACAGGTCCCAGTCACTACAACAGGTCCCAGTCCTAGCACAGGTCCCTGTCACTAGAAAAGGACCCTGTCACTAGAAAAGGACCCTGTCACTAGAAAAGGACCCTGTCACTAGAAAAGGACCCTGTCACTAGAAAAGGACCCTGTCACTAGAAAAGGACCCTGTCACTAGAAAAGGACCCTGTCACTAGAAAAGAGAGATTCCTGATCTTACAAACACCAGGAAGAATAGGGCCCCTGTAGTGATGTGTACCTGCGCGTGTACAGGTGCGTATAGACTGTTTACATACACAATTCTTGTGTGACATTTCTGTAGCTGAATAACAACATTCACATTTCATACCTTGTGTAACCTAATGTGACAGTTAACTAATTTACGTTAATGCACATCAGCTTAAAGTCACATGCTAACTTTCATCATCGGAACCCCGCCCCAAAATATTTGGAACCTAGAGTTAAAAAATGTCAGTAAGTATCTGAGCCTGTTTTGTTTGCGCTTTGCTTGTAGGAGTGCAAAGATTCTCACCTCGGAGTCTGCGGTTCGAACATCATCAGGGACGAGGCAGGAGCGGACGAGGCTGCGTAGACACGAACACATGACACACGTTTGGGTGGGGCCGGTGGTGAACAGCTTCAGAGAGGCCACAGCCCCACCCCCCATCGTCGTGCCCAGATGGACATGGATTAGATTGTTATGGTGAGTGTGAGTTGCTGGCAACACGCTAAAACACATGGTCTATCATCGCTCCGGGTGTGTAGGGCACACCGTTTGAATCAAGGGGAAACTAGGCCAGCCGTGTTGTGACTTTCTCATGGTGTGTTGGGAGAGTTAGCGTTAGGGACTTGACACATAGTGTGTTAAAAAAAAACTTGACACACTGGTTCACGTGATATTCCGGGCGGGCACCTTGGCCTAGATAAATAACGCCTGATTAAGTTAACTGTATCAAATCACAGGATAACTCGATCGGTTGGACATTTGTACTCAATCAAATCTGGGCCAGTTGTACGGTGTACACAATACGGGCCAGTTGTAAGGTGTACACAATGTGGGCCACTTGCAAGGTGTACACAATGTGGGCCAGTTGTAAGGTGTACACAATGTGGGCCAGTAGTAAAGTGTACGCAGTAGGTTACATAACTTGTCTATTCTGAAGCATAAAAAGTAACCCAGGCCAAATGTACACAGTAAATGTGTTACTACTTGATATAATGGGCACAATAGTGCAAAACTGACGCCAAGTCGTATCACGTGATGTACACAAACAAGCCAGGCCTAATGTACACAAACAACGCAGGCCAAATGTACACAGTAAATGTGTAACTACTTGATATAATGGACACAATAGTCCAAAAACTACATCTAGTCGTATCACGTGATGCAATCCTAACGGTTACACAGCTACTGATCACATGCCTAAAACTAGACCTGCTTTAACTAGACTTTCAAACATTGCATGAAGGCAGATCAGATTAACGGCTAGGTGCCAAATTCATTGATTTTTTTTAGAAACGGGGTGGGGGGGGGGGGGGGGGGGAAGGAGGAAAAAAAGCTGTAACATAAACAATAACAAATCGATTTTTAAAATACTCGGCTAGTTTGACATTACTTAGAGCTGACCCGACACAACACGACCTGACACGGCTGACCCGACACGACACGGAAAGACCACGGCAAGAAGTGAACGACTGCAACACACAACAGTCGCGTCACTCGTGCCCTCGGTAACGAGGGGACAGAACTCCAAACACTACAGGAAATCACAAGGGCCGCAACACACTAGAAATCCACACACTTCTACAGCCCACATTTATCTATGTGCTGCTCCTCACGAGTTTCAATCGATACACAGACGAGGGAGAAAAAAATTCACCAGCGAAGTGTGAGCTGAGCTTATGTCACTCAGCACACCCACCCAACGCTAGAACACGAAGGTAGGCACGTAACGCTACACACCGCAGCCTCAAGGTCAAACTATGAACTCCTCGATAAACACTGCTCAACACGACGTCCAAATGGAATCCTTCGTGCACAAACTAACAGAAATGGCATCACGAATCCTCCTTTTATCCTTTCGACCTACGTTCAACAGCTTAGTTGAGCCTGGGGGCCGTGTTATCACACTCCGCTTATACACCCGCCCGTGTTATAGGTGGCCGGCAGACGACTTGTGCCGCTCATTACAGGTAAGTGTATCGTCGATGTGCGGCAATATCTCGTGGCGCTGTCACTAGTCGCCCGTTATCGGCACAGTCGATATTTGAGACGTCAGCACGCAAACTGGTCATGTACACCACAATGGTAGGCTGTTGGCTGAACCACAGCTTGTGGTCATACTGAATGGTCTGTCATATACACCACAATAGTCGTTTGTTGGCTACCCCCCCCCCCCCACCCCCAACCCAGTGATCACTCCAATTGTGGTCTGACATATGGGCCATATACACATATGGGCCAGATACACATATGGGCCGTAACACCATAGAAATGGCCAATAGTTAGCTCCACCCCATTTTAACAACAACAAAAAAAAATGCAATACTGTAATTAGAAATAAATTTTCGCTATGATTTCTGACATCTCGGCGCCCGAATAAAAAAACAAAACCACTTACAGATTTCTATTGGATTTACATGCAGAATTTGATAAATTATGTAAAGGGAGACAATGTTGTAAATACACCAAGGGCAGTAATAACTGTCTAGTTTCACATGACTCAAACGATTTGACCGCTCACGGGGTTGGGGGAGGGAAAGTCGAATGCCAGGCTAAGTGGTTTGTGTGGTGGCACCCGCGGAGGGTGGTGGCACCCGCGCAGAGGGCGCAGGGTGCACGGCACTCGCAAGCTGGCGCGAGAATATATTATGTTAAGCGACAGCCAGTTGGAAATCAATACTCAGTTGTTGCCGGTTTTATTTTCAAGTCAAGGGAGAAAAGACCGGCATTTTCCGGCAGTGATGCCAAACGAGTAGGAACTATGGCACTCTTAGTAGAAAGGAATGCTTAAAGGGCAAAAACTGCTTTATATACAGCATATCGGGTTATGATACTATAGGATATTTTGTAGGGAGGCGTAGCATACAGATAATTTTAAACAAAAGCTTTTCTGTATAGATAATACCTTGTACACCAAACATGGGCCATGTACTACACCAAACACGGACCATGTACTACACCAAACACGGACCATGTAATACACCAAACACGGACCATGTAATACACCAAACATGGGCCATCTAGTACACCAAACATGGGCCATCTAGTACACCAAACATGGGCCATGTAGTACACCAAACATGGGCCATGTAGTACACCAAACATGGGCCATGTAGTACACCAAACACGGGCCATGTAGTACACCAAACATGGGCCATCTAGTACACCAAACATGGGCCATGTAGTACACCAAACATGGGCCATGTAGTACACCAAACATGGGCCATGTAGTACACCAAACACGGGCCATGTAGTACACCAAACACGGGCCATGTAGTACACCAAACATGGGCCATGTACTACACCAAACACGGACCATGTAATACACCAAACACGGACCATGTAATACACCAAACATGGGCCATGTAGTACACCAAACATGGGCCATGTAGTACACCAAACACGGGCCATGTAGTACACCAAACACGGGCCATGTAGTACACCAAACATGGGCCATGTACTACACCAAACACGGACCATGTAATACACCAAACACGGCCATGTAGTACACCAAACATGGGCCATGTAGTACACCAAACACGGGCCATGTAGTACATCAAACATGGGCCATGTAGTACACCAAACATGGGCCATGTAGTACACCAAACATGGGCCATGTAGTACATCAAACATGGGCCATGTAGTACACCAAACACGGGCCATGTAGTACACTAAAATATGGCCATGTAGTACACCAAACACGGGCCATGTAGTACACCAAACACGGGCCATGTAGTACACCAAACATGGGCCATGTAGTACACCAAACACGGGCCATGTAGTACACCAAACATGGGCCATGTAGTACACCAAACACGGGCCATGTAGTACACCAAACATGGGCCATGTACTACACCAAACACGGACCATGTAATACACCAAACACGGGCCATGTAGTACACCAAACACGGGCCATGTAGTACACCAAACATGGGCCATGTAGTACATCAAACATGGGCCATGTAGTACATCAAACATGGGCCATGTAGTACAAACATGGGCCATGTAGTACACCAAACACGGGCCATGTAGTACACCAAACATGGGCCATGTACTACACCAAACACGGACCATGTAATACACCAAACACGGGCCATGTAGTACATCAAACATGGGCCATGTAGTACACCAAACATGGGCCATGTAGTACACCAAACACGGGCCATGTAGTACACCAAACACGGGCCATGTAGTACACCAAACACGGGCCATGTAGTACATCAAACGTGGGCCATCTAGTACACCAAACATGGGCCATGTAGTACATCAAACATGGGCCATGTAGTACACCAAACATGGGCCATGTAGTACATCAAACATGGGCCATGTAGTACACCAAACATGGGCCATCTAGTACACCAAACATGGGCCATGTAATACACCAAACACGGGCCATCTAGTACACCAAACATGGGCCATGTAGTACATCAAACATGGGCCATGTAGTACACCAAACATGGGCCATGTAGTACACCAAACACGGGCCATCTAGTACACCAAACACGGACCATGTAATACACCAAACACGGGCCATGTAGTACACCAAACATGGGCCATGTAGTACACCAAACATGGGCCATGTAGTACACCAAACACGGGCCATGTAGTACACCAAACACGGGCCATGTAGTACACCAAACACGGGCCATGTAGTACATCAAACATGGGCCATGTAGTACACCAAACATGGGCCATGTAGTACACCAAACACGGGCCATGTAGTACACCAAACATGGGCCATGTAGTACACCAAACACGGTCCATGTAATACATCAAACATGGGCCATGTAGTACACCAAACATGGGCCATGTAGTACACCAAACACGGGCCATGTAATACATCAAACATGGGCCATCTAGTACACCAAACACGGGCCATGTAGTACACCAAACACGGGCCATGTAATACATCAAACATGGGCCATGTAGTACACCAAACACGGGCCATGTAGTACACCAAACATGGGCCATGTAGTACATCAAACACGGGCCATGTAGTACACCAAACACGGGCCATGTAGTACACCAAACATGGGCCATGTAGTACACCAAACATGGGCCATCTAGTACACCAAACATGGGCCATCTAGTACACCAAACACGGGCCATGTAGTACACCAAACATGGGCCATGTAGTACACCAAACATGGGCCATGTAGTACACCAAACATGGGCCATGTAGTACATCAAACACGGGCCATGTAGTACACCAAACACGGGCCATGTAGTACACCAAACATGGGCCATGTAGTACACCAAACATGGGCCATGTAGTACACCAAACATGGGCCATGTAGTACACCAAACATGGGCCATGTAGTACATCAAACATGGGCCATGTAGTACACCAAACACGGGCCATGTAGTACATCAAACATGGGCCATGTAGTACATCAAACACGGGCCATGTAGTACATCAAACATGGGCCATGTAGTACATCAAACACGGGCCATGTACTACACCAAACATGGGCCATCTAGTACACCAAACACGGGCCATGTAGTACACCAAACACGGGCCATGTAATACACTAAACATGGGCCATGTAATACACTAAACATGGGCCATGTAGTACACCAAACACGGGCCATGTAGTACACCAAACATGGGCCATGTAGTACATCAAACATGGGCCATGTAGTACACCAAACATGGGCCATGTAGTACATCAAACATGGGCCATGTAGTACAAACATGGGCCATGTAGTACACCAAACATGGGCCATGTAGTACACCAAACATGGGCCATGTAGTACATCAAACACGGGCCATGTAGTACACCAAACATGGGCCATGTAGTACATCAAACATGGGCCATGTAGTACATCAAACATGGGCCATGTAGTACATCAAACATGGGCCATGTAATACACTAAACATGGGCCATGTAGTACACCAAACACGGGCCATGTAGTACATCAAACACGGGCCATGTGGTACACCAAACACGGGCCATGTAGTACATCAAACACGGGCCATGTAGTACACCAAACACGGGCCATGTAGTACACCAAACACGGGCCATGTAGTACACCAAACACGGGCCATGTAGTACACCAAACACGGGCCATGTAGTACACCAAACACGGGCCATGTAGTACATCAAACATGGGCCATGTAGTACATCAAACACGGGCCATGTAGTACATCAAACATGGGCCATGTAGTACATCAAACACGGGCCATGTACTACACCAAACATGGGCCATCTAGTACACCAAACACGGGCCATGTAGTACACCAAACACGGGCCATGTAATACACTAAACATGGGCCATGTAATACACTAAACATGGGCCATGTAGTACACCAAACACGGGCCATGTAGTACACCAAACATGGGCCATGTAGTACACCAAACACGGGCCATGTAGTACACCAAACATGGGCCATGTAGTACACCAAACATGGGCCATGTAGTACACCAAACATGGGCCATGTAGTACACCAAACACGGGCCATGTAGTACATCAAACATGGGCCATGTAGTACACCAAACATGGGCCATGTAGTACATCAAACATGGGCCATGTAGTACAAACATGGGCCATGTAGTACACCAAACATGGGCCATGTAGTACACCAAACATGGGCCATGTAGTACACCAAACACGGGCCATGTAGTACATCAAACATGGGCCATGTAGTACACCAAACACGGCCCATGTAGTACACCAAACACGGGCCATGTAGTACACCAAACATGGGCCATCTAGTACACCAAACACGGGCCATGTAGTACACCAAACATGGGCCATGTAGTACATCAAACACGGGCCATGTAGTACACCAAACATGGGCCATGTAGTACATCAAACATGGGCCATGTAGTACATCAAACATGGGCCATGTAGTACATCAAACATGGGCCATGTAATACACTAAACATGGGCCATGTAGTACACCAAACACGGGCCATGTAGTACATCAAACACGGGCCATGTGGTACACCAAACACGGGCCATGTAGTACACCAAAACACGGGCCATGTAGTACATCAAACATGGGCCATGTAGTACATCAAACATGGGCCATGTAGTACACCAAACACGGGCCATGTAGTACATCAAACACGGGCCATGTAGTACACCAAACACGGGCCATGTAGTACATCAAACACGGGCCATGTGGTACACCAAACACGGGCCATGTAGTACACCAAAACACGGACCGTCTTTTACACCAAAAGGCACAATGTCACCCCATTTTTTAAGTGGAAGAAAAATGCGATCTTGTCAAATACCTAAACAACAAGGGCAGTAACTGGTGCTCTCTGTCTTGGCTGCATTCAGTGCCTAGACGGCCGTACACGTAAAACACTAGCCCAGTGTCTAATCCACGACAAGCCCACATGTCTGTGTTTAGCCTACTTGTGTGGTATTTTGACAGACCCAGTGACACACATACACACACAAACATATATACACACTTTCAAATAGTATTTGTATAAAGCCCACATATCTGTATAAAACCCGCTGTCCGCATAAAGCCCACTGTATAAAACCCGATGTCCACATAAAGCCCACTGTATAAAACCCGCTGTCCGCATAAAGCCCACTTGTCTATATAGAACCCTCGTGTGGCATGTAATTACTGAGTCAATCTGAAAGTCACCAGACATGTTTTATTGTAAGGTCACCAGCAGATGACCTCCACCATCAGGTGACGTCACTCCAGACTAAAATAGATAGCGACACGGTTGACCCAGAAATTAGGGGCGTTTCGTTGTAACACAAAGCTGGCCAACAGAAAGTTATAACACAAAGCTGGCCAACAGAAAGGTATAACACAAAGCTGGCCAACAGAAAGGTATAACACAAAGCTGGCCAACAGACATTTATAACACAAAGCTGGCCAACAGAAAGTTATAACACAAAGCTGGCCAACAGAAAGTTATAACACAAAGCTGGCCAACAGAAAGTTATAACACAAAGCTGGCCAACAGAAAGCTGGCCAACATAACCACCCAACCCCCACACCAACTCTTGATTCCCAAATGATCGACCAGTGACCAGTTTAAAAATCTATCAGGTCACTGCCTCCATCGCAATGGCTGAGACAAGGATCTGCCTGTATATATCTATAATCTAGCTAGGATTCCACGGAGAGTTGTTTCATCTTGTTTCAAGACCCGCTACACAGGGAATAGTGTATGCTGTCTATTTTCTTAGTTTGCAAATATTCAAATTCCTAGTAGTATATATTTGGTAAGCCAATATTCGAAGTCCTACTATACATTTAGTTGGCCAATATTCAAGTCATGCTATACATTTAGTAGGTAGTCCAAACTGGCGAAAAAGTGCGTTTTAGGGTCAGTTTTTGCGGTTTTCAAAAAAAAAATTTCACTACTTCTAGTTGTCCTATAAGAATAAAAATTATATGTCAATAAAGTTTAAGTCTTTATCTGTCGTAATCTGGTATTTTTATATCTGTAACACATGTCTGAATGTGTTTTATATTTGTTTGAAAAGTATCAGTTACGTCAACAAATTTCACCGTTTTGCGTGTACCGATCGACCCCACACTGTTTTATTTGGTCGCGGCTTCGCGACGAAGCATCGTAGAAGCATAATCTTAATGTCATTTTAAAGATCGAATTCTAGGCTATCGTTTGATGTATAAATTGAAAAAATAACTTGTTTATTTCATTTAAAAAATACAGATTTTAAACTTTAAATGACGATATATACACGGAAACAAACTAATTCTGTTTCAATTTTTACACCGATGTAAAGTTCAGTTTTATAACTACTTTGTGTTGTAAATTCAAGTATTTCTGATTTACGGTCGCGAAGCCGTACCCCAAATAAACATATAACCCTCGAGTCGACTTTCAGCCCCGAGTAAGTTGCTCGCCGAACGGTTTTAAAGGTTGACGACCGATGATGCTAAACGGATTTTACCCTTGCTAGAGCCTTCAAACAAGTTGTAAGTATCATTTTTAAAGTTTCATTTCCATTTTAATAAATGAATTTTAAGTTTGAATGTCAGTTTGGTTTAATTAGTACACGTTATTAATGTAAATTTGAACGCTTCAAGTCCACGGTTTTAGCGTGTGAACTACGCTTGTACACAGGGTGTGTTTAGACGTGAAGCTATTTAATTCAGGACATTCTAGGGACTTAAAATATGGATGCACTTAACTATTAGATGCTAGTGTTTACTAATTCTTTAAAATCTATTGACTGGGATCAATGATAGGGTCGTATTACTACAGTTTATCTGGACTATCACGTCAAAATTATGAATCGACAAATTCAAAATGGCCACCAGACTATCTTGGTTACTATGTGGACGAACTCAATTATTTACAGGGAACGAAGGTTAAATACTTATAAAATATTAATGAAACACAAAAGAAATGTATAATTATAATAACTATACATTTTTATCGATTTATTTAAAACAAAAGACACTAAATTTTAAGGACTAATTTAATTTTTTTTATTTTCTATTGTGTGCTCTGATTCTGATTACCCTGCTAAATAATGTGAAATGGTCTGCGCCAGTCTCCGTAATAAAATGTAACAGATCAATTTTTAGATGGTGGTGCAATTTATTAAGATTCTACATGTTGTGACTTAGTTTTAAATGTTATATTAGTTGTAAGTGTAAGTAGTACTAGTAGTATTTCTCATTATTTATTTATTTTATATGCATATAATAGTAACAATGAAGGACAGTTAAGTTGTCCTATAGGATGTTGAGAACCACAGTATGGCATCTTCATTATTGGATATCTCAACCAGTGTGGCACAAGCAACGAATATTTCAAATTTCATTCAGTAGAATTACTCTTAAAAATATATATAAAGTATAAATTACTTTTAACAAAAAGGTGTTTTCAGGCTTTTTCATATGTTTCCAGTTATAGTCATAGGACAAATAGTAGGCCTACACAATAGGCTGGTAGTAAATTTAATTCTATTTTATTAATCACTAAATCAATTGTTTATTCCATAGCTGGAGACATTTACAGTGGCCTATCCAGAACTTTCCTTACAAGGGAAGGGAAGAAGGCCAAGACCCCACTCCCCCCTACAATTCCCAAAACATATTACTTACTCTTGATGCTCCACAAGATCAAGGTTGAGGGAAACAAGACGTACAAAGATGTGGAGTTGTAGTTTTAAAAACTGTTCCCCCAAAGCAGTTATCAACCGTATAGGTTTGAAAAGAAACAAAAGCATGTGGCATCAACTGCTGCATCACTTGTAGGCATCACGTCTTTATTAAACTACATTACATTACATTTACTCTACTAAATTTTGATTCTGTTTCTCCTGCACTAGATAACTGTGGTATTTTTTAAAATAATATTTTAACTCATGTGATTTTTGAAAATAATTAACACATTTTTCCACGTTGATGTTACCAACACAATAGTTTTAGAGTTATTCCAAAGCAAAAAAAAAAAAAAAATTGAATTTTTTTTTTTTTTATGAAAATAAAAGTGACCAAAACGCATTTTTGTCATTTTCAATTATTTTTTTACCTTAGAAAGACTCATTTTAGATGACTGAAAAAAATTGGGCATATATATTACAAACTTTGCAGCAACTTTACCAATTTCTACACTTCTATGTTATTTAGTTTAAAAAATATGGGTTCTCAAAAATGGCACTTTTTGAAAATCAGTTTTTTACCAAATTTTGCTTTTTTAAAAATCGCATAACTTTTTTATTTATTGAGATATTTTTATAAAATTTGTGGCATAGACCTTACAATTAAAAGTTCTTTCATGACATACTCACTCCAGAAGTCTGCAATCAATAGTTAATTTCAGTTTGGACTACCTACATTTAGTTGGCCAATATTCGAAGTAATGCTATACATTTAGTTGGCCAATATTCAAGTCATGCTATACATCTATTCGGCCAATATTCGAAGTCCTGCTATACATTTGATACAATATTCGAAGTCCTGCTATACATTTGATACAATATTCGAAGGCCCGCTATACATCTAGTCGGCCAATATTTGAAGTCATGCTACAGTCGGCCAATATTTGAAGTCCTGCTACACTTCTAGTCAGCCAACAGCCTATACAGTTTCTCGTCCACATCTATCAAGATCTGATGTAAATGAAATCAGCTGTGCGTCCGGTCTCCTCATAAAGAAAAAAGTTTGACAGAGCAATCTTTTAAAGGGAGATAATGTATGGCATACATGTGAAACAGGATAGATAACTCGGGTCTACGTGCCTAGACTATCAGCACATTATCAAGCCGTTTCCATTGATCACTATATGAGGGATTGGAAAAGTTCATCAAAGGCAGGACTTCATCGATATCGATTATAATGTACTGTACCTGTTTCACACGATCTACCCCCCCCCCCCCCCACTGGAAACATCGATGAAAGAACGACTGCAGGCCATCCCTGAATTGTTTATATGCCACCCAACCCCCCTAGAGTCGTCTGCTTTGATTAAAATAAACGCAAATGTCAACTGAAAAGATGTTGCAGATTAGCTGCGTGCCGTCCACATTAAATATAGGCCTACTGCACCAGCAATGTTCACGTCAGATTATAAACAAGTACACAGCGTTAATACAAAACTAATTAGCTATGACCTTGTTCAAATCAAAGGTCAGCTAAATACTAACTAGGTCAGCAAGGTCGCTTTCTAAGCCAGGCTAGAGTGACTAAAAAAACGCTGAAAAATTATTTTTAAATTATGATTTAAATCAACAATCTGATTGATAGTAAAAAAAAATAAATATACACGTCAAAACAAAATGATTTTAAAAAATAAAATAATTCGCTTTAAAATTTATTTTAAGTTCAAGGTCGTATTTTATTCTAATCAAAGGGACGCAACAGAGAAAAACAATCCGTACAACCATTGTCGAGTTATTGCCCTTTGCAGTAGCAGTTCTTGGCGACACCACAACATAAATTTCGCCTCAAGTAAATGTTTATCAAGTAGATTTATATTTCGTTTTAAAATTGCACACTCTCCAACGATTTTTAAGCTTTCATGTATGAATGTTTATCTTATTTTGAGTTTTTAAATAAATTCACACCATCACAGCCATCAGAGAAAAACATTTAACTTACATGTTAGCCGTTTGAACTTAGTCCCTTTCTACTTAATATGCATGCACGACCAGATAACGTTTTAGACAAGCGTATCGGGCTCTGGTGATGAATGTCCATGCACAATTTGCATATTTGCTCGCGCTTTGATCGTAGCCTCAAACCCTGACAGCTAGTGGAGCAAAAATTTTGTCAACCTCTCCCAGCTCACGGTCTCTCCCCCACCCCAGCCCCCACCCCCACACCCCACCCCTTCGCTTTGCAACCAGTGGGGTTGGCTCGACCACGAGACGTAGTAAACACCGTGTTTACCACGGCAGCGTGGGCTATTTTTAGAAACCGTGACCTCATTGAGGCCGTCTTAAAATCAATAAATAATAACAACAATGCGACGGTCACGTGACCTGATTATAATAAAGACAATTGAATAATAGGGCAATGTCACGGTTGAGGGGTGGGGGAGGGGGTCGGTGCACATGCGGGTTTGCTCTTTGTTGTACGTCTGCACGCGTTTATTTTTACCCAGTCATGTGACCAGATGTGCTCAAAACGTAAACAAACAAAACTAGGTCACGCGGATAACAAGAAAATTATTGGCAACAAAGGACGGTTTCGTTGTTTTGTCTTGTCAGGGATCTAAGGGCCAAAAGTGAGGGGTGAGGGAGGGAGGGGCGGGATGACGGTGGAGCCTGTACAGGTAGAGAAAAGCGGACCAAGGGAGACAATGCAATGATTTCACAAACAACAAAAAGTGTCAGGTAGTCGAGCGTTATTCGCCCTTGACATGAATTTAAAGTGGAGCTTTACGATTTAAAAGAAAATTAGAGCATTAGATATCGCAGCCAAGGTTTATATAAACATCAGTCACGGCCTGAGTTGTTTTATAACTCAAACCACATGTGGCTAGTTGCTACCACAACAACATGATACTGCTGTTATCACGAGACACGTGTGGCTGGTGGGTATCCACATGTGGAGAGAAAAACTCCACTAGAAAAACGAACTAACTGTGACATTGAGATAAACAAAGCTTTAAAGCTGAGGAAACGGCGGGTCGATATTTAGATCGTTTTTTTTTATCTAACTTGACAACTTATGCTTCTGACATGGGGAAGGGAGGGGGGTGAAAGTAAAAGAAAAAGGGGTGAGGGTGGGGGTTGTTCTAACAGAGAGGTTTCAAAGGCAGTCACAAGCGAATTGACAGGTGTGTTCAACACAAACAAGCCAGCCATGCATACAAATAGATGTACTATTTAGATAAAGGTATAGGAGAGTCGTTAAAACCACCGTTGCATCATAAATTCATGAGGCTATTTATAGCTGCTTAGTCATGTGACAGTAGTACCGACGTGACTGTTTGACACAGTGCTACGTGACGATCACGATAAACAGCTAACGTTGTCATAATAGAATCATACTTTTCTGTGTGTCCGTGTGTGTGTTGTGGGGAGGGGGGGGGGCTTTAGAGGTGGAGGTAAATACTAAGGAAGAATGGGTGTGTGTGTGTGGGGGGGGGGGGGGGCTTTAGAGGTGGAGGTAAATACTAAGGAAGAATGGAAATATTTGACATACCAGTTAGGCAGCCATGATGTGCTTTCTTGTGGCTGGTAAATGAAAGTTTTATACTGTACCCGGACTTAATTCGGTTGTAATGATATCACGTCACAATAAACACTAATCCTAACTCGAGACATAGTCACGATGTTACAGTAAGAATCGCAATACATGTTCTACAGTTCTCTTAAACCAGAGCATCACAACATATTTTGATCACTTTTAATTTAGATGATTTCGCATGGTAAGCGTGTCTGTCCGGTGTTCATTACGTGACATGTGGCCTAGTCATTAAGGGACCAACACACGGGGACGAGTCATTAAATGACCAACACACGTTACACACGTAGCCTAGTCATTAAGGGACCAACACACTTGACCTAGCCATTAAATGACCAACACACGTGACCTATTCATTAATTGACCAACACACATGGACTAGTCATTAATTGACCAAAACACGTAGACTAGTCATTAATTGACCATGAAAGTGATGAGTGGTGAAAAACGTTTCTCTCGAGTGCAAAGTTCACGTGATCATTGTTTACAAACGCCACTAAACGTTCACGTTTTTCTCACTCCAGCACTGATGGGCGTCCAGGGTCAATAGCTTTGTTTACATTCTGTCTCGTGGGTTACGGCCCTTTGGTGGGGAAATCTTGGCCAGGCCAAAGTAATGTTGATATGTGGCCAGTGTAGGTTGTAATGTTGATATATGGCCAGTGTAGGTTCTAATGTTGATATATGGCCAGTGTAGGTTCTAATGTTGATATATGGCCAGTGTAGGTTCTAATGTTGATATGGCCAGTGTAGGTTCTAATGTTGATATATGGCCAGTGTAGGTTCTAATGTTGATATATGGCCAGGGTAGGTTCTAATGTTGATATATGGCCAGTGTAGGTTCTAATGTTGATATATGGCCAGGGTAGGTTCTAATGTTGATATATGGCCAGTGTAAGTTCTAATTTTGATATATGGCCAGTGTAGGTTCTAATGTTGATATATGGCCAGGGTAGGTTCACAGGTTCTAATGTTGATATATGGCCAGGGTAGGTTCTAATGTTGATATATGGCCAGTGTAGGTTCTAATGTTGATATATGGCCAGGGTAGGTTCTAATGTTGATATATGGCCAGTGTAGGTTCTAATGTTGATATATGGCCAGTGTAGGTTCTAATGTTGATATATGGCCAGTGTAGGTTCTAATGTTGATATATGTCCAGTGTAGGTTCTAATGTTGATATATGTCCAGTGTAGGTTCTAATGTTGATATATGGCCAGTGTAGGTTCTAATGTTGATATATGGCCAGTGTAGGTTCTAATGTTGATATATGGCCAGTGTAGGTTCTAATGTTGATATATGGCCAGTGTAGGTTCTAATGTTGATATATGGCCAGTGTAGGTTCTAATGTTGATATATGGCCAGGGTAGGTTCTAATGTTGATATATGGCCAGTGTAGGTTCTAATGTTGATATATGGCCAGTGTAGGTTCTAATGTTGATATATGGCCAGTGTAGGTTCTAATGTTGATATGGCCAGTGTAGGTTCTAATGTTGATATATGGCCAGTGTAGGTTCTAATGTTGATATATGGCCAGGGTAGGTTCTAATGTTGATATATGGCCAGTGTAGGTTCTAATGTTGATATATGGCCAGGGTAGGTTCTAATGTTGATATATGGCCAGTGTAAGTTCTAATTTTGATATATGGCCAGTGTAGGTTCTAATGTTGATATATGGCCAGGGTAGGTTCACAGGTTCTAATGTTGATATATGGCCAGGGTAGGTTCTAATGTTGATATATGGCCAGTGTAGGTTCTAATGTTGATATATGGCCAGGGTAGGTTCTAATGTTGATATATGGCCAGTGTAGGTTCTAATGTTGATATATGGCCAGGGTAGGTTCTAATGTTGATATATGGCCAGTGTAGGTTCTAATGTTGATATATGGCCAGGGTAGGTTCTAATGTTGATATATGGCTAGGGTAGGTTCTAATGTTGATATATGGCCAGTGTAGGTTCTAATGTTGATATATGGCCAGGGTAGGTTCTAATGTTGATATATGGCCAGTGTAGGTTCTAATGTTGATATATGGCCAGTGTAGGTTCTAATGTTGATATATGGCCAGGGTAGGTTCTAATGTTGATATATGGCCAGTGTAGGTTCTAATGTTGATATATGGCCTGGGTAGGTTCTAATGTTGATATATGGCTAGGGTAGGTTCTAATGTTGATATATGGCCAGTGTAGGTTCTAATGTTGATATATGGCCAGTGTAGGTTCTAATGTTGATATATGGCCAGGGTAGGTTTTAATGTTGATATATGGCTAGGGTAGGCTGTAATGTTGATATATGGCTAGGGTAGGTTCTAATGTTGATATATGGCCAGTGTAGGTTCTAATGTTGATATATGGCCAGTGTAGGTTCTAATGTTGATATATGGCCAGGGTAGGTTCTAATGTTGATATATGGCTAGGGTAGGCTGTAATGTTGATATATGGCTAGGGTAGGCTGTAATGTTGACATATGCCAAAGGGGCTTCTAATGTTGATATATGGCCAGGATAGTTTTTAATGTTGATATATGGCTAGGGTAATATAATGTGGATATATAGACAGGGTAATGTAATGTTGATATATAGACAGGGTAATGTAATGTTATATACCCAGGGTAATGTAATGTTGATATAGCCAGGGTAATGTAATGTTGATATAGCCAGGGTAATGTAATGTTATATAGCCAGGGTAATGTAATGTTATATAGCCAGGGTAATGTAATGTTATATAGCCAGGGTAATGTAATGTTATATAGTCAGGGTAATGTGCTGTTGATATATAGCCAGGTAATGAAATGTTACATGGCAGCAGAATGAAAACAGAAGAATGAGTGTAGAATCGTTTTAAATTGTTTATCGACCTTTCTAACCAGGACACGACAAAACAACGAAGCGTCATGGGTTTTGGGTAATCATTCTAGCCTAGATGACGTCACGCTGGGTAGCTTTACAAAGGTAGCCTTTCACAGGTAGCACTCAGTGTGCCTTAAAGTGAGGTAGTGGCGTAGTGTTGAGGTAGGGGTGAGCAGAGGCGAACAAAAGAAACTGTGTGGAGTGGGGAGACAGGTGCAGATGTATGTTTATATACGGCTGGGGTGGAGGGGGAGGGGTGGGTAGATAGGTTGTGGACGTGAGATAGACAGAAGAAGGAAGTAAACAGTTACAGGAGGTATAAATTGGGCGGGGCTGCTACCGATGTGTTTTTATCCGAGGTGCTACTGACCGAGAAACTAGGTTATGGAGGACGATTTAAGTGTGTTAAGTTAATTAGCATGCAGTGACGTCATAACGTATGCTGCATTTCTGTGAATCGATTTGTTTTTTGGCACATATTAGTGACGGGTGATATGCAAGCATACAATGTTAACAAAAAGTAAACATGATAAAAATAAGCATAATCTACTTACATTTAGCTTTGTGGTATGTTAAATTCACGTAGAAATACAAAGTAAGGAGTAGCAAAGGCAGTTGATGTGTCGATGTTTACATCGATTATCTTCTGTCTGATAGGTTTACTTTTATTTCTACAAAATTAAGTGCAAGAACGGTGGCCAAATAGAATATCTCAGTGAGGCTGTCGGGTGAATTAACTGTTATTGCTGAAATACACGGCGCTACGCATTAATTAATTCACCACAGTGAAAAGAGGTCAAACGCAATCATCGGGGGCAAGGTAGGTCAAGCTAGGAAGAGTTATCGTTATTTCAAGTTGATTAGATCGCGAGCGACTACTGAACAGACGAGAGGGGGGGGGGGGGGGGGTTGTGTGGCGTAGTACGCGGGTAGGTTCAACGACTGGTGGATGGGCTGGGGTAGGTTTGTGATGGGCCGGAGTAGGTTTGTGCAGAGGCGTAGCGAGGGTGGGGGCGGGGGAGTGCGAACCGCACCGGGTGACACCATTTAGGGGGGGGGGGTGACACCAAGGCAAAAAATAGCAAAATATGTAGAGAAAAATGATAATTCCAGTTAATTACCAAGTGATTAATTCGAGTGTTAAATTTACGAGGTGCAAATCGAAAATGGTGGTTATATGTGTAGGCGGGTAGGGTATATGTGAAGTCCGATAATCGCATGCGTAGCTTGGTTTGTAGGATGTAATAAGATTGATTGCACGAGTCATGACTCCAGGAATGACTGTAAAACACTTGACTGATTCCATCAATTCACTCAGCATGAAGTCAGTCTGTCAACCATAGGCGTATCTCGTATTTTGGTTTAGGTAGGATAGATGCATGTACACATACAGCATACTAATACAAGACATAGCCATATCACTTTCATCAGACAGGACAGCAGCAGTACATACATACACACAGGAACAGTACATACATACACACAGGAGCAGTACATACATACACACAGGAGCAGTACATACATACACACAGGAGCAGTACATACATACACACAGGAGCAGTACATACATACACACACAGTAGCAGTACATACATACACACACACACAGGAGCAGTACATACATACACACAGGAGCAGTACATACATACACACAGGAACAGTACATACACACACACAGGAAAGTACATACATACATACAGGAGCAGTACATACATACACACACAGTCGCAGTACATACATACACACAGGAGCAGTACATACATACACACAGGAACAGTTTAGGTATTGTGGAATGTTTGTAGAATATTAAAATACATAACGGGCAAAATATTTTTAACCCAAAGTATCTTTGAGAGGCCTACATTGTACCCAATATTGGGGGGGGGGGAGGATAGTAAAGAACCGCCTGTATTGTCAAGTAAAAGCCCCCACCCAACAGTCTGATTTAGTACCTTAACACTTCCTCTATATCAGCGGTTCCCAACCTTTTTCGAGTGGCGACCCCCTTTTATAAAAAGTAAGTGACCCGCGACCCCCATAGAATTAAAAAGCCGAAATTAGTATGGAAATTAAAAAGCACTAAAATAAGATTATCTAGTAGACTTTCAATTTGAACTACTCTTGATAACTGTTTTAATACCATGAGTAAAATTGCATACTATTCACTAAACCTTCGTGGTTAAGTTTTTAATTTAAAAATAAATTTGTTAACGCCAACCTATGTCATAATAATTATCTTAATTTTGTTTTTAATCGAAGAATAGTGTTGAAAATATATTCTCGAAAAGTCAATCAATTTTACGTTTGGGTATGAATGGTGAATACTACAGCAAAATTGTGTCTGCAGTTTTTCATCTTACTCGGAATCAATCTGCAAATCAAAGAATTCATTTTGTAATTCATCGGGAATGCTGGCAACATCAAGGGAAGAAAAGAATGGATAATGCGTAAATGCAGATTCTTCTTTTTTTCAGCTCAGAGAAATAGCGATGCAGTTCGTTTTCAATAGATTCAAGATGCCCAGAAATTTCTTCTTTCAAACTTTTAATTATCTTACAATTAGATTCATCTACCACACTGCAGAGTTTCTCAAATTTACAATATTTTCGCCGATTTTGCAGCTTTGATAAAAATGCCCCGAGATTGTCATGGAAAGTGATAATATTCGTTCATTTTCCCTGAAGCTTCAGGTTACGCTTATGTTGATGTTTGAACACATCTGCTAGGTATGATACTCTCTCTAACCACTCTATGTCGTTTTAAGTATACCAAAAAGTATTGTTTCCTTTGCACTTCCAAGAACAATTTGATTTCAGATTTCAATTCAAAAACACAATTTACAACATTTCGTTTGACAGCCAATGTACTGTAGTGTAGAAGAGCAGAACCTCTATATTAAAGTTTTTGCTCAGTTCTTTGAAGGCTCCAGATTTTATATAATTTACGACTTATACTTGCAATGGACTCTTCATGTTGTGACCTACTTAGGTCGAGTCAGGTTCCATTTTTATTTTGACATTGTATAATTCCTTATAGGGAGTGATGGTGCAACACCTGGGGTTTTTCCACTGACTTATTAAGGTGTCTAGGACCTAGAAATTTTCCATTAAGATCTGATTGAATGATTCTGATCAGATGACTATCCCAACCAATGGCTACATGAGTTGAGGATGACCTCCCCTGTGGCAGAAGTCTTTAATTGCACCGCACACTCGCCACACGTGGCAGTTTACCTTGATCAGGCCGTCTACCTTGATCAAACAGTCTATTAAGACCAAGCCGTCCATATTGTCCGGCAATAGATTCTGACCATTTGAACGTGAGAGAACTTAAGTCCTGTGTGTGCCTTGCTTTCTTAAGTTGATTTAGTCTTCTAGTATAATATTACTTGTCGCCAAGTAATTCTTGAAGCTATAGCAGTGTTGTGTGGCCTGTGGCTATTTTTAGGCAGTGTTGAAATCTGTGATAGTGTTTTTTCCTACACTTTGTAAGTTGGGTTTTGATATTTTATACATTAAATATTTTATCTAGTTTAACCTTGTGTTCTGCCACAACTGTGTTCGCTTATTAAAGGTTGTATGCAGATTGGATGAGTGTTAATTACAATAGTATCACTAGTTTTCCCTAGACATCGAATTCGAGCCCTAGTGTGTCGTTGTGTTAGTGTTCATCCATTTAGGCCGTAAGGCATTTGCATATAACCCCGAAAAAAGAATCCGGGGACGTTCACCTTCTATCTGGCTGATAGATAGGTAAACGTTACAATGTCGATTGGTTAGGGCAGTGGTTAGGGAGCTAAATCTTTTCTGTTTTCTGAAAGCCCGATTTTGAGCTAAACATAGATGGCGCACCATCCGTACAAACCCCCACAGCCGTTCTAACCCATTTTAATCATCCAGTTTCAAAAAAAGGTATTTATTTTCTCATTCTATGTTCATAAAAGAGCAACTCTTCCGCATGCATATAGACACAGACCAGCAACTGCGAACACGAATTCATGTCTGTTGATTTATCAAACTTGAAAAGCAAACAATGGTGAAAGCTTAATTTCAATAAAAATGTGTTATTTAACATTTACGTACATGCAGCGTCTGATGAGATTTTCTCCTATTGTTTTTTTTTTTTTTTGCTTGGCATTTTCTATGGCGATTTCATTTGATGCTTGCACTAATGCTGGTGAAAACCTCCTGTTCAATCAAGTCTCTGGCGTTTGCAACTAGATTCTTACCGACGAAAGAACTCCATATATTTTTTGGTGTGTTCCGAATGACTTGTCTCAAATGACGCTTTAGTTTTGAAGATTTCATAGATTCGTGACTGAGAACAGCTTTGTACAGTGCGCTTTGTTTCTTCTCTATTACATTTCCAGTGATGTTAATGAGGTGCGCGGACCTTTGACCACAGGTGCTTTGACCATAGGGGGTTTGACCATAGGGGGTTTGACCATAGGTGGTTTGACCATAGGGGGTTTGACCACATGTGTTTTCTCAGCAGAGGGTCTTTGGTCACAGGTGGTCTATCAACGGGTGTTTGATCACAAGCGCTGTGTCCGGCTTTGATCATAGGTGTGATACAATTAACACGATTTTATACATGTTTCCTGATAGTACGTTAATAGAAATTTACGTGTATTTAAAAAAAACCAAGAACTATATTTTAGTCTCCACATAAAGGCTGGTGCTAGACCTCATACATTTATTTTAAATATAAATGAAACACAAATAATGCGACATATAACAAGTTTCACAAATAAATAATGTAGAAGTACTTGAAAATACATAGCATATATAAAGGATAAAAAATGATACAAAACTTGCCAACAATATAGTCAAAGATGTAATACATAAAATGGTTAACTAAATGACAGATGTGCTATAGCACGCACATATGTCAGTACATCTGATCATATAATTTAGCAACTTTTAAAATAAATCCTTACCATATATGGACAGCATTGGACAAACCACCTGAGATCAAAGACCCTATGTGGACAAAACACCTGAGATCAAAGACCCTATGTGGACAAAACACCTGAGATCAAAGACCCTATGTGGACAAAACACCTGAGATCAAAGACCCTATGTGGACAAAACACCTATGATCAAAGCCGGACACAGCGCTTGTAATCAAACACCAGTTGATAGACCACCTGTGATCAAAGACCCTCTGCTGAGAAAACACATGTGGTCAAACCCCCTATGATCTAACCCCCTATGGTCAAAGCCCCTATGGTCAAAGCTCCGCTGTGGTCAAACCCTCTATGGTCAAAGCACCTGTGGTCAAAGGTCCTAGGACCGTTAATGAAGCCGAATTTCAAAAATTCTTCTAAATATTTATGTTTTATTTCAAATTACTAAGGTTTAGTATACCAGTTGGCGACCCCCCAGAAAGACCTTCGCGACCCCCAGGGGGGTCGCGACCCCCAGGTTGGGAACCCGTGCTCTATATCAATACAAAATGCCACAGGTCCTGTCATAAATTACCAGTAACTGGTGCTTGGACTTTAGCGAGTGTCAGAATATCCCATAATACGTCACTAATGGACCCTAACGGGAATCACGTGGTACTACCGAAATATACATACACGTTATTGCGTTATCTGTAGTGGACTATGGGAAATGGTAGATTATGATGTCGGAACTATCTTGTTTACAGTAATAAAGATTTGTATAATAATTTGTTAACGTCCCTCTCAAAACACTTTAAAATCCAAACATTATTTGATACACACATTAAAACCTACTTGCAAAGTAGACGCTAAAAGCATCATAATGTGTAGAGAGTTCAACCCAACACAAGTATAATTTAAGTGTAGGTCTGCTTATAAGGCCATACATAAGTTAATTATAGAGGCTATATAAATTGACATTAATACTTCCTGAAAGACTTAACACTATATGATTATGAACAAAATGTGATGACAATTTGAGCCTAGTCTGGAGTTGTCTGTCCTTATTTGGTATCTGAGGTCTATATCATCAACAGGAGTTGGACTAATATAATTATATAGGCCTATGCCTACTGGACACTACTGGTGGGTCTATTTATTTATAATACTATTAGTACTTTAAACCATTAGGGTTAGTTGACTGTAATTTAGGGGCATACATTATTAATAATGATGTAGTGTGTAGCCTAATCAAATATAATACCAAAAGGCCTAGGACCTAGAAGTAAGAGCCTAATAAAGTAATTATGAACTATCTTTTAACTAAATCAACCATGAAATAGTGTGTAGACTCTAAACCATAATTCTGTAGACACCAACACCTTACCTGCCAATAAAGTCCAGGGTTGTCTAGATGTAAACACCTCTAACCTACACACCTTGACAGAATTACTATAGCACACTCCGGAGAAAGCGAGCGAGTTGGGAAACACGACACACTTTGTCGTAGCTCCACGAAGCGTAAAGTCACACGTTAGCACGCCAAGGTCGGACCTAGCACACTTACTTTCTGTGCCAACCTCGCAGAAGTCGGTTCAAGAAATGTACAATCGGGTATTCCCTGTACAGTATGGCGTAGTCTAACACATTAGAACCTTTGGGTGTCTGTCTTGTGGGGCGTCAGTTACGAGGACAACACGGGGCAGAAAGCGTGGAACACAGGCGAGACTACACACCGGAGCAGCCTGAGTGAAACTAGGGCAAACATGCTCTTTGTCAGGCTGGACCGAGTAACTTCCCTTGGTTTAAGGTGGTTAATCTTTTATTTAACAAGGACTATTTTTAGATCAACAACTTACCACACCCAGCCCACACCCCTGTGTTTTAATTTTTTTTAAAATAATCAACATAACTAACAATAACACCGAATATTAATATTCTAAATAATGACCACGTGTTAAACTATCTTGTGTTGTTTAGGCTGACGATTAGACCTACAGTTTTAAAAAATCGATTAAATGAAAAGTGAAATTATGTTCTGTAAAAGTGTAACGTTTATGTTCTGCGACCGGCTTTATGTAAAATAACATAACAAATATTTGTCTCTTTTTAATTAAAGTACCACTAGTCGACTGGTAAAAAACGCACAAGAGAAAATTGGGACTAACCTTTGACCCGAGTTGACATGTTTACATACGAAAAATGTGAAACTATTGGCCTAAGTAGGACGAGTGCTGCCCAGCTAGCTATGGAGGGTGAGTAATCCACTTGAAACAAAGAGGGAATTTGAGAGTAGTTGCCCCTGACCAATCGAAAGAAGGCCACCGTTTAATCGATAAAATTGTTAACTTCAAGCCGGGCAGAGGCGTAGCAAGGGGGTGGAGGTGGGGGCTCCTTGTACCTAGGGAAATAAAGCTGTCTGTACAGTCGGACATTTTGTCAATATGCACACACTATACTTGACACTGAACCAACGTTGGCAGTTATTTTCTAGGGAGAAAATTGGCGACAAGAAAAAGTGGCGGTACAGTTAGTGGCGGTATAGTTAGTGGCGGTACAGTTAGTGGCGGTACAGTTAGTGGCGGTACAGTTGGTGGCGGTACAGTTGATGGTGGTACAGTTAGTGGCGGCACAGTTAGTTGCGAGTAGAAACAGTGGCGGCACAGTTAGTGGCGGTACAGTTAGTGGCGGTACAGTTAGTGGGGACTAGAGACAGTGGCGGTACAGCTAGTGGCGGTACAGCTAGTGGCGGTACAGTTAGTAGCGACAAGAGACCGTGGCGGCACTTATTTAAAACACCCAGCGAGTGGAGGCACCCAACCTGAAACACAGATAAATGCAGGGAGGTGTGTGGAGGTCAAAGGTTATCGTGAGTAGACGGGTACAGATAGATTCATCCGCTGCCACGGTCAGACCCACCGATTGGTCATCCGCTGAGGGTCAAGACTGCACCCCTGGGAATCACAGTGAATGATGGGTTGGGCGTGGTGATGAGGGGGGGGGGGCAGCTCTCTAGGGAGTCTGTGAGTGGCAGGGCGTGTACCGGCTAGTTTGGTACGACGGGCCAATAATGAGAGGCTGGGGAATCTGTCATTTGGTGTGGGTGGGGGGTGGTGGGTAAGAGAGGGGAGGCTATTTGGGGTTCTATAATTTAGGGTTGGAGAAAACAATTCGGTTAGTTATCCTAATTAATGGACGTTAATGGGGTTAATGAGATGTCTGTCTGATGATGCGGTTAGTTCCGGTGATGCGGCGTGGAGAAATGCAAAGTTGAACACGTCGCGGGGGACATACCACCCCGGGACACAACACCCCGTAACACACCACCCCCCCCCCCTCCCATGACACACCACCCCCCTCCCATGACACACCACCCCCCTCCCATGACACAACCCCATGACACACCACCCCCCCCTCCCATGACACAACCCCGTAACACACCACCCCCCCTCCCATAACACACCACCCCCCTCCCATGACACACCACCCCCCTCCCATAACACACCACCCCCCTCCCATGACACACCACCCCCCCTCCCATAACACACCACCCCCCCTCCCATGACACAACCCCATGACACACCACCCCCCCTCCCATGACACAACCCCGTAACACACCACCCCCCTCCCATAACACACCACCCCCCTCCCATAACACACCACCCCCCTCCCATAACACACCACCCCCCTCCCATGACACACCACCCCCCTCCCATAACACACCACCCCCCTGCCATGACACACCACCCCCCTCCCATAACACACCACCCCCCCTGCCATGACACACCACCCCCCTCCCATAACACACCACCCCCCTGCCATGACACACCACCCCCCTCCCATAACACACCACCCCCCTGCCATGACACACCACCCCCCTCCCATAACACACCACCCCCCTGCCATGACACACCACCCCCCTCCCATAACACACCACCCCCCCTGCCATGACACACCACCCCCCTCCCATAACACACCACCCCCCTCCCATGACACACCACCCCCCCTGCCATGACACACCACCCCCCCTCCCATAACACACCACCCCCCCTCCCATAACACACCACCCCCCTCCCATGACACAACCCCGGGACACAACACCCCTAGGCACATAGACCCCCCCCCCCCCCCCCGCGACACTTAGGAACCGTGGAGCAGCAACAGGCGGCACCAGACGGACAACTGACCGGCACCATTGCCGGACACAGGGGAATCAATTCCAGCCGTCAACAATGTTTACGGTATCGTCTTATCTTTACGATCTCCGACTGTTGGAGGTCAGTAGGTCAGGAGAAGTCACGGGGTCATTGCAGGTCAGCAGATCTCACTCGGCCTGGGCGGGAAAAGTCATTACGGGACAACTTTAGTTGGACGTTAAGACACGATTAAGTAGACAATAAAATGCAGACATAATAAAGATCTTAATCATAAAACGTCCATCAATTAGGATAATTAATCGAGTTGCTTTCTCTAAATTATGTAACGCAAAATAACCTCCCCCTCTATGCCCCCACCCTTAACCACCTAATAAGATTCACTAACCACGGGGTTGGTAATTTTGTCATTGCTCAGAATTATGCAGCATTGTTTTCGGAAAGACATGTTTTAAATAGACATGTTTTCAGCATTATATAGCTGTTCTCTTAAAATATAGCTGCATTCTCAGCAATATACAGCAATGTTTCCAGCAATATCCAACCGTGTTTTCAGCATTAAATAGTTGTATTTACAGCAACATGCAGCCATAATTCCAGCATTATACAGTCATGTTTTCAGCAATATACAATCATGTTTTCAGCAATATACAGTCATGTTTCCAGCTATATACAACCATGTTTCCAGCCATAAACAACCAGCCCACAAAACAAGCACCAGAAACCTCCCAGATTTGACGTAAGCCTACCAGCTGTCACTTACAGGTAAACATACACAGGTAAACAAAGGTTTCTGCTAGCACTCTACGGGAGTGTGGCTCTGGAGTCCTCCACACATTCCATACACGCACACACACTCACACAATCCACTCACACACTCACACAATCCACTCACACACACACATTCCACTCACACACACACATTCCACTCACACCCACACATTACATTCACAAACACACACATTTCTTTAACACAATGATTTAATAATCTTTTTTATTACGTTACAAATATAAGTAAAAAAACGTGGACTGAAAGATCTAAAACTGCCAGTGACTCTAAGATCTAAAACTGTCAGTGACTCTAAGATCTAAAACTGCCAGTGACTCTAAGATCTAAGACTGTCAGTGACTCTAAGATCTAACAGTCAGTGACTCTAAGATCTAAAACTGTCAGTGACTCTAAGATCTAAAACTGCCAGTGACTCTAAGATCTAAAACTGTCAGTGACTCTAAGATCTAACGTCAGTGACTCTAAGATCTAAAACTGTCAGTGACTCTAAGACTGTCAGTGACTCTAATATCTAAGACTGTCAGTAACTCTAAGATCTAACCGTCAGTGACTCTAAGATCTAACAGTCAGTGACTCTAAGATCTAAAACTGTCAGTGACTCTAAGATCTAAAACTGTCTGTGACTCTAAGATCTAAAACTGTCAGTGACTCTAAGATCTAACCGTCAGTGACTCTAAGATCTAACCGTCAGTGACTCTAAGATCTAAAACTGTCAGTGACTCTAAGATCTAAAACTGTCAGTGACTCTAAGACTAAGACTGTCAGTGACTCTAAGATCTAACTGTCAGTGACTCTAAGATCTAAAACTGTCAGTGACTCTAAGATCTAAAACTGTCAGTGACTCTAAGATCTAAAACTGTCAGTGACTCTAAGATCTAAAACTGCCAGTGACTCTAAGATCTAAAACTGCCAGTGACTCTAAGATCTAAACGTCAGTGACTCTAAGATCTAAAACTGCCAGTGACTCTAAGATCTAACCCTGCCAGTGACTCTAAGATCTAACCCTGTCAGTGACTCTAAGATCTAACCGTCAGTGACTCTAAGATCTAACCCCACACGTCACCCACACAACCTAAAGTACATCCACCGTTCCCCACCCCTTAATCACCTGAGACTTGTGGTAATTCCTCAAGAATATCACGCTAATGTTTTTCTCGGCCTGACTTAGCCTAGAACTTAGCCTAGAACCCCCCCCCCCCCCCACATGTCAGGGTTCTAGATCAACAACCCCGACCGTCATTTCGCCACTATCACGACCTTAGCTGTCACGTGGGTCCCGTCATTTCGACTCTAGAGAACATTTTGTCAGAAGTAGTTGGTGCTCCGGCTTATAAGACCTCGGTGTAACATAGAGAACATTTTGTCAGAAGTAGTTGGTGCTCCGGCTTATAAGACTTTAACCGCGGTGTAACGTAGAGAACATTTTGTCAGAAGTAGTTGGTGCTCCGGCTTATAAGATTTTAACCGCGGTGTAACGTACTTAAGTGTCATTTATCTTGGACGTGACATTTTAAAAAAACGACATGTCATGTGAACATTGACAAATAGTTTTGGGCCACTGGTCAATACATGTGTTTTGGGCCACTGGTCAATACATGTGTTCTGGGCCACTAGTCAATGTGTTCTGGGCCACTGGTCAATACATGTGTTTTGGTCCACTGGTCAATACATGTGTTCTGGGCCACTGGTCAATACATGTGTTCTGGCCACTGGTCAATACATGTGTTTTGGCCACTGGTCAATACATGTGCTCTGGGCCACTGGTCAATACATGTGTTCTGGCCACTTGTCAATACATGTATTGGGCCACTGGTCAATGTGTTCTGGGCCACTGGTCAATACATGTGTTGTGGGCCACATGTGTTTTGAAAGCCAGCCATTGAGCAAAAGTTGAAACAGCGGCCTAGCTCAATGAGCTGCTTCACGGAGCTCATCATGCCATCGTAAGTGGTACCGCTCGCTAACATTGATTTGCAGTTGTGCTAAGTGCAATGTAATTATACTTTGTGGAGGGGGGTGGGGTGAGAGGGGGTGGGGTGAGAGGGGAGCAGACGCTCAGAGCTGGAGGACGTGCAGTCAGGGAGAAAATAAATCTATTTTTAGCCAGCAGTTGTCGGTCGAGCCACGAAACAAAAGATGTTCTATCCGCATGAGTGAACATTTTGACGAGAGTTATCTTGTAAGAGTCACTTCCCCTGGCGAGTGAAGGAGGAAATTCATGGGTTTTGTTGGGACCACAGCAGACGTCAGGAACTGTCTTCAACGGCAGTCTAGCGGCAGATACAGTAGCCGGCAGATACACGTAGCCGGCAGATACACGTAGCCGGCAGATACACGTAGCAGATGGGAGCAAAAGATTGGGAGATATTTGATATTAGGGCGGGGGGGGGGGGGGGGGCGAAGAATCGAAACACATCATATTGTATTTACTCTAGCAATTTGGGGCCTAGTTCTTTCCTCCTGCCATCGATTGGTTAAGTTAGATGTGGTTAGAGTTATGGATCGTGTGTTGTTGTAACGAGGCCTAAGTGATCTCTTTAACAGAACCAGTCGTGGTACGGAGCAAACACAGCGTGACGTCACAAGGGGAATGTACCCTGTCATCAACAGGTAGACGGAAAGCGCGGGAAGGGAAGATAATTAAAAGCTAATTAAAAAGATGATTAAAAATAATAAACTTACAAAGCCATAACTAGCGCCGTCCCTTCTGCCAATACAACAAAACGGCTCCAGGATCTCAGCTCAGCTGGCTCCTAAAATACACGCGATCGTTGGCTCACAGACTGCTACAGTTGGCTCACAGTTGGCCTACAATTGGCTCACAGTTGGCTACAGTTGGCCCACAGTTGGCTCACAAACGGCTACAGTTGGCTCACAGTTAGCTACAGTTGGCCCGCAGTTGGCTCACAGTTGGCCCGAAGTTGGCCCACAGACAGCTAACAGACGGCCAGAGCCAGATCACTCATTCATCTCTGTATACTGGAACAGATCTCCTCAAAACTTCACCAGAGAGGAGAGGGCAGGGTGCAGTGATCGATGCCAGGATGCCAAGTTTTAAACGGGTCCTTGAATTATTTATCACCAGGACGGAACTCCCGCCTTAACTTGCCCTGGTCTAACCCACTTGTAACCGTAGCACGTTCCTGCACTGTTGACGTCACCGGAAGTACCTGGCCGGGGTCTTGTCGTGGTCAGCTCATCTATCTACGTCACGTGACGCTAGTCCCCCAGGTGAGATGATGACAGCCCGCGGGGTTAGGTAGAAAACACCTGTACAGAACACCTGTACTGAACACAGCAGCCTAGCTGGTAAACTTAACGCAACGATCGTCTGCTAGAGTTGTTACTTCTGTACCGATCAGCTTGCGAATGTTACGTAACACCTAGCTAACGTGAATACTGCGTACAGGCCACAATGCACAGTTGTCATATACACATTTGTTATATACACATTTGTCCTATACACATTATATACACATTTCCTATACACACGTGTAGATCAATCCGTAGCGTCAGTCCCCAATGCTTATCTTTCCCGTGAAACAGAGCACTCTAGACTAAAGTCTAACCAAGTACGACAACCGCAGCAACACCACGCCAGCTTGGTGGAGTACAGCGAGGGGAGACAAGCCTGGCTAAACGCTGCTACATCATACACACAGCGCCTCAACACCCAGGGGATGGGGTCACGGGTCAACGCCTTACGGTTTGAAATGACACCGACACCTTGGTTATTCTGTTAAATTAGGCTTTAAGAAAACATTGTGAACGAAATACGAGGGGGGGGGGGGGGAGTGGATGGAACAGGTAATCGATTATCCAGTGATGTAAGCAGACGGAGATCTGGCTCAGCAGACGACATTCGTTTATTTATAGAAGTATGGCGTCCATTTTAAGGACAGAATCCATCCGTTAATAGAAGATTGGCATTCATTCAAGGAATGAAATCCATCCGTTAACAAATGAATGTCGCCCATTCTAGGAATGAAATCTATCCGTTTTATACAAAACTTGCATCCGTTCTAAAATGGAATCTACTACTAACATAACAACGGATGTTCATAATTCTGGTCATAAGTCTATCCAATGTAGTTGGGACGAAGCTACAACAGCCAATGTACTTAGCGTCACTCTACGTCTGCTGCTCCACGCAATAATTGTGTGCAGACTTGACGGACAGACGATCAAATACTTTCTGATGGCCAGTTCTGGTCTGGCACCACCCCCCAGAGGCGTAGCGACTCTTCCCGGCGCCCGGGGACAAACCTACGATTTGCACCCCTCCTCAATCTTTCAATTTATTTTTCCAACCCATTTTGGCGCCCCCTAAGGTCGGCGCCCAGAACATTTGTCCCCCCCCTCGCTACGCCTCTGCCCCCACCCCCACCGGGACAGAAGCCTCAAAGAGACACTAGCAACAGTCAGTGCCCCCACCCCCACCCCACCGGACAGAAGCCTAAAATAAACCCACTAGCTTCAGTCAGATTTCATGAAGGCAAGTCCAAATGTTGCATGAGGTGGACTATTTTTGAACACGTTTAGAAGGTTGGGATTTTTAAAAGCCGGGCTGGATTATCGGGTATTTGGTGCCGTTATGGATTACTGGGAGTATGGAGCCGGAAAACACACGTCAACACTGTCTAGAATAAAAAGTAACCTGCAGAAAGCTTCGGACAAAAGGATGGGTCAGGGTGGGGGTGGGGTGGGGGGACTCTGCAAATCCCCAATCCACTGTGGGGAAATCCATGATTAAAATATTTTTTTCTGTTTGTCTTCACGAAATCCCGTCATTACGTGACTGTCACATGAAGCCCGTAGCACGGACACCGCATCACGTGACTTGATATTGATCTACAAAGGAAACATTTTCAAGAAACCTCAGTAAACATGGACATTAGGACGTCTGGATATCTGGAGATTTGGACATTTTGACGTCAAGCACATAGCACCAAAACACCTCTGTAAACATAGGGATGTATTTATCTGGCCGGTTTGAAATTCAAAGATCTTGATACATGGACATTTGGTACAATCCCATAATGCCAGGGGGCATTAGTACCCATGGACTTTTGGCACATAATGTAAGGGGCATTAGTACACATGGACATTTGGCACATAATGCCATAGGGCATTAGTACCCATGGGCATTAGGCACATAATGCCAGGGGCATTAGTATCCATGGGCATAATTGTTGTATGGCACAGTTCATCCATCTTCTCACTGTCTAGAGTACTCTTAGTGTTGACGTGTGTCGGACACACAGACACACAACAGCTACACAAGATAAGACACAAGACAAGACACATGGTAATAGACACACACCAACAGACACAGATTAACAGACACACGAGAAGAGACACACCGTAAAAAGACACATCAACAACAGACTCGCAGAAGAGAGACACTGACAACAGAATCCAGTACAACAGACAAGCAGACAACATTGGAACCGTTTATTCCGGTCCCAGTACTCCCCCCCCCCCTGAGTAGATACAGTGCACAGAATAATAATGACTTGCTACTGACGAATGTAGCCTATTGTAGCTGCTCTCAAAGACCATCTCATGACGTATGCAGAGGTTCATTGTTGTTTGTTTCTAGTCTTGTAATGGGGGTGTGGGTATGGGGGGGGGGGGGGGCGCATTTTTGTTTACTGTACTACGTTATTTTTTTAAAGTACAGTTCTGGAGTCTGATTCTGTAATGTGCGTACAGTTGGAGTTTCATATAGTCTTCTGTAATGTGCGTACAATAAGATTTGTACATTCATATAGTCTTCTGTAATGTGCGTACAGTTGGAGTTGTATATTCATATAGTCTTCTGTAATGTGCGTACAGTTGGAGTTGTACATTCATATAGTCTTCTGTAATGTGCGTACAATTGAAGTTGTACATTCATATAGTCTTCTGTAATGTGCGTACAATTGAAGTTGTACATTCATATAGTCTTCTGTAATGTGCGTAATTTTGAAGTTGTACATTCATATAGTCTTCTGTAATGTGCGTACAGTTGGAGTTTCATATAGTCTTCTGTAATGTGCGTACAGTTGGAGTTGTACATTCATATAGTCTTCTGTAATGTGCGTAATTTTGAAGTTGTACATTCATATAGTCTTCTGTAATGTGCGTAATTTTGAAGTTGTACATTCATATAGTCTTCTGTAATGTGCGTACAATTGAAGTTGTACATTCATATAGTCTTCTGTAATGTGCGTACAATTGAAGTTGTACATTCATATAGTCTTCTGTAATGTGCGTAATTTTGAAGTTGTACATTCATATAGTCTTCTGTAATGTGCGTACAGTTGGAGTTGTACATTCATAATATAGTCTTCGTTTTGGATAAGATAATGTTCTAAATACATCAGGCAACTAGAAACTGGCTGCAGCTAGAATAAAATACTTAAAAAATACTTTTTAAAAAACCACGTTTTTCTTGTGGACTAAAAAGTAGAAAATAACTATTTTCATACATTTGATGACAAAAAACGTGGGTACGTTCACCATCAAATTTCCCGACCCATCTGCCCGACCCACGTTTTTTGTCATCAAATGTATGAAAATAGTTATTTTCTACTTTTTAGTCCACAAGAAAAACGTGGTTTTTTAAAAAGTATTTTTTAAGTATTTTATTTTCTCCTTTTTAGTCCGTTGCTACACATGAAAAACGTGGTTTTTAAAAAAGTGTTTATAAATACACGGACTAAAAAAATCTTGAGCGACCAGGATTCGAACCTGGGTTGTCGCGGCCACAACGCGAAGTACTAACCACTATACGATCACGGCCAGCGCGCTCACATCGATTGGGGCCGAAGTAACTGTGTCAACAAGCCTCCAGTCTTGTCGGTATCTTTAGAAATCATGTCCTCAATTTTATGGTCCTTTGGGCGTAATTAAATTAAGCTAATTACGGTCTCTAATTGCTAGTTTTTATGATTGCATCTGAAATTGTTAGGCGAAAGTAACCTGCATGCCAAATTTCAGATCTATAGAGCAATCAGAAGTGGGCTAATTTTCGATGTCAATTTTAACAACAAACACATCCACGCGAAGCTGAGTTAATAAAAACGTGTTAAAAATCGACTATAATCACATGCCAAAGTGCCACTACCAACACGCCAAAGTGCCACTACCCACATTTCAAAGTGCCACTACCCAAATATCAGAGTGCCACTACCCACATTTCAAAGTGCCGCTACCCAAATATCAGAGTGCCACTACCCAAATATCAGAGTGCCACTACCCACATGCCAAAGTGCCACTACCCACATTTCAAAGTGCCACTACCCATATGTCAGAGCGACACTATGGTATCTTGCCATAAAAACACCCCTCCCCTTCACACTCAAAAGTGCTCACTAATTATAAATCAGTAGACCTGGGAACAGTACAAAAGGATGTAAATAACGGCAATCACGTGATCGCTGATGAGATGATTGGCCTTGATCTGTCAACAGGTCTAGCTAAGGGGAGAAAACTACGTGTGACGTCACAAGTCCTAGCATTAAAAAATAAATTCTGGAACATTTTTCTACAATACTGCCAACAAAGGTAAGGTTGGGAGATTGCGTAAGGCTGGAAAGAGAAATTTAGGGGGGGGGGGGGGTTAGAGCTATAGAGAACAATGAGAAAAATAATAACCATGAATCAGAAGAGAACTAACAGTGACAAAGGACGTTGGGGAAAAAAAGAAAGAAAGAGAGAGAGAGAGATAAGGACACACACACACACGGAAAGAGAAAAAGAAAGAGAGAGAGAGAGGGGAGTACAAAACCTTATGCTGGCAAGTTTGTTCTATCCACTGTAAGACGAACAAATGTTTGATTGGCTGAGATCGAACTATCGATCTTATGAGAGCCGATAGATCGATATAGCTGAACTGTTTGATCGACTTTCTATAAAAGGAACACTTGGTTGGTAAATAAAGCTATCAAATGTGGTCTATGTGTGTGTTTATGCGTGTGTGGTGTGTGTGGGGGGAGGGACATTACCACAGGGGTCTACTGGAAAATGGTGGGCCCTAAGTTTAAACAGGGGCCTCTACACTGTACTGGGCCCCTAAACTCTAAACAAGGGCCCCATGCTATAAGATACAATAGTGCATTGAGGTAGCAGCAACCAAAACATGAAATTACCCTAAAAATTGCAAGACCTTTGTGCACAAAAGAAACAACAACAAAATCTCTGATATTCATCGGGACGCTACTTGTAATAGATTGAAATAATTGTGAGGTCAAGGGAACTCACTCTTCTGTATTAGTTATATTTATAATATTGTTATCTTGAGTGATGTCCCTTGTGTACTTCCTTCCGTCCTCTCTGTGTGTTACCATCGTGATGTAGTTAGACCCATTAAATGTGTTATATACAACCACAGGCTTCTGTCGTCAATCTATTATAACTGGCGACGAAGGATAAACATCTACTAGAAAGAGCACCTACTTACGCAAAAAAGAGGTTTGCTAGAGCTTATTAGCTAATTATTTCTAGAATTATGGCGCTGTATGGCCAAATAAAAGAATTTGATGCGAATGATGAAATCATTCAAGATTACCTAGAGAGGTTAAGCTTTTACCTAGAAGCAAACAACGTGACGATAGAAGCCAAAAAGAGAGCTGTTTTGTTAACAGTCATAGGGCCTCAACAATTTAGGCTACTAAAAGACTTATGCACACCAGCTGGTCTAACTACCAAGAGCTTTAACGAGCTGAGCAAATTGCTAACAGACCACCATGCGCCTACCCCATCAAAGTTTCTATGTCGAGCTAGATTTGACAGTAGGACTCGTCAACCAAACGAGTCAATATCAGAATATGTTGCTGCTTTACGTCATTTAAGTAGATTTTGTGAATTCGGCGATACGCTGTCTGACAGACTATGTGAAAAGTTTGTGACAGGTGTAAACAGCCCTGATATTCAAAGAAAGTTGCTGCTCGAGTCAGATCTAAAATTGGAAAAAGCAATACAACTTGCAATGTCATTCCAGCAGTCATCAGATGCGGCGAGATCTTTAGCACCTTCAGAGATCCATGCAGTAAACAGCAGGTTAGTCAATAAACATCAACCCCATCAGAGCATTCCAACTTATGCTAAACAGCCTGCTCGTTCAAATCCTAGATCTAAATCTAGTAATAATTATCAAAAATGTCATCGATGCAAAGGTCCCCATGCATCTCATCGGTGCAAGTTCAAGTCTGCAACTTGTTATAAGTGCGGTAAGCAAGGTCACATTGCCAAGGCCTGCTTTGCAAAGTCTTCGTCTGTTGCTAAATCTAGCCAGTCAAGACAGTACCGCAACCAAAGGCAGCACTATGTTAACTCTCACCAAGACTACCTAACCCAACCAATGAACCACTCTACCTGTGAAAATTCTCAAACTGATTCGCAACCGGATTTCAACCTGTTCTCTGTGAAATCAATAAGTCATGCTCCCATCAATGTACTAGTTAATATCAACGGTAAGAGCATCAGCTTCCAACTTGACACTGGAGCATCACTAACAGTCATCACAAAGAAAGATTTTGACGCTGTCACAGGAGGATCAGTGCCTCTACAGCCATGTCACACGTGTCTAACAACATACACTGGTGACAATGTTCCGGTAATAGGAGAGTGTATGGTTCATGTAAGTTATAATGGTCAAAGTGTTAAACTTCCTCTTCTTGTGGTTGAAGGAAATGGACCGCCATTACTAGGTAGGAACTGGTTAAGTGATCTTAAGTTAAATTGGGAGAGTATTTGTTCATTGAAGAATGTAAAAGAATCTAGTCTTACTTCACTAGATAAAGTTATATCTGAAAATAAATGTGTTTTTGGTAACTCAGGTTTACTAAATGATAGAACAGTGAAGTTAAGCATTAAAGATACAAATCCAAGATACTGCAAAGCTAGAGTTCCACCTTATGCAATGAGGAATAAAATTGAAAATGAGCTAAGTAGATTGGAATCTAATGGCATCATAAAGAAGGTAGACTATTCCGATTGGGCGACACCCATTGTGCCAGTGTTAAAGAAGGATGGTTCTATAAGAATTTGTGGAGATTATAAAACTACACTGAATAAGCAAATAGAGCTAAATAGGTACCCTATACCTAACATTGAGGAAATTTCTTTGAATTTGGCAGGAGGAGACAAATTCACTGAATTAGATTTTAGTCATGCTTACACTCAACTAGAACTGCATCCAGATTCAAAAGTCTATACGACAATAAACACACATAAAGGACTCTACCAATATGAAAGACTATGTTTTGGCATATCATCTAGCCCTGGAATTTTCCAAGCTGTCATGGACAGTATTTTTAAGGACATTCCAAATGTTTGTGTGTACTTTGACAATGTGTACATAACTGGTAAGAATGACACTGAACATCTTAAAACACTTGATAAAGTATTGAAAATTGTTGGTGAAAAAGGTTTAAAGATAAACAAAGATAAATGTCAATTCATGCTGACAGAAATTAGTTTTCTTGGTTATATATTGAGCAAACAAGGCATCAGACCTCAACCTGAGAAAACAAAAGCCATTAAAGAAGCACCCAAACCTGAAAATACCCAACAACTAAGAGCTTTTTTGGGCTTGATAAATTACTATGCAAAGTTCATAGGAAATCTGTCTGGTAAACTATCACCACTGTACAAGCTGCTGCAGAAAAATGCAACTTGGCACTGGGGTAAACAACAAGAAGCTGCTTTTAATACAGCAAAAGAAGCTTTGTCTTCTGACACCTTACTAACTCACTATGACCCAGGGAAAAGACTTATATTAACATGTGATGCTTCACCAGATGGTGTAGGAGCAGTCTTGTCCCACATGGATGAGAAGGGTGACAGACCCATTGCTTTTGCCAGTAGATCTTTGAACCAGGCTGAGAAAAATTATTCTCAGTTAGATAGGGAAGGCTTAGGCATCATTTTTGGTGTTAAGAAATTTCATAAGTTTCTGTTTGGTAGGAAGTTCACCATCTTTACAGATCATAAACCATTGCTAGGTTTATTTGGAGAAAACAAAACCCTACCTGAGCATGCCTCACCAAGAATTCAAAGATGGGCTATCACACTAACTGCATACAATTATGAATTGAAATACAAACCTGGATCTGAGAATAGTGCAGATAGTCTTAGTAGATTACCTTTAAAAAACCAAAGCCTGAGCTATGTACCAGAAGATGTATTTGTTCTCTTCACTATCATGGATAACTCCAATATAAATGTGAATGATATTAAAAGAGAAACACAAAAAGATGAGTGCTTAATAAAAGTATATGAGTACTGTAAGAATGGTTGGCCTGAAGAGTCTGTGAATGATGACTTAAGGCCATATTAAATAAGAAATAAAAACCTTTGTGAAAATAATATAAAAGATGGAGAAGATGCAGTCCATTATCAGTCAGAGTTGCCTAAACAAAGTATTTGTAACTTAATAAATGATTATGGTGATATGGCAATTTCAAATGTTTTAAAGAGAATACATTAGTAAGAAGGAATGTGATCATCAAACAACTTTGCTAACATCATTAGCACTTACAGAAACTAAAAGGGTAACATCAAAAGAAGAAAAAGAGTTTTGCCATTTAATACACCCACTTCAAATACTGGATCACAGTTGCAAAGTGATATGGTCCAGAATATTACTCATAAACAGTATTTTTGGTTACCAGGAAAGCACTATCAGATTACCTGAGAAAATTGATCAATCAAAGAAATCTATGTCAATTAAGGATCTGAATAATAGCATAATACTTTCAGATGCCAATTCAAAAATAGTTCCATTAAATCATGACAAACATTCATTGAAAGAGAATTTGGTGTTAATGAGAATGTGTATCTAAGAAATTATGGGAGAAAGGAAAAATGGATACCAGGTCAAATTGTTCAATGTACAGGACCTGTGTCTTATAAAGTAAAAACAAATGATGGACTTATTGTCCGTAGACATGCAGACCAGTTAAAAATAACTTGTGCAGATAATAAGTGTGAATCTGTCAATCCCACCAAATCTGAACAGTTCACACCAACTCAGTTTGTTCCACAACCAAGTTCTGTTGATATGAGTGAACCAAGTTGTCTGGAGTCAGAAAATGTAAATTCTGGAGTTAATGATTTAAATCCTAGACCTCCTGAGATAGAGAATCCAAATGGTCAGAATATTGAGTCACCAAATCAAAGGCCACTGAGAAGGTCAAACAGGACAATCAAAGTCCCAAATAAGTTAGACCTATGATTTTAAAGGTCAAAAGGACTTTGACATCATTGTTTTGTATTTTGATTATGTTGTAGCATATTGTGCATTGTTTGTAAGGATGTAATCTACCATAGTGTTCATGTTACAATATAATTGGTGATTTTAGGATACTATCAATTGTTCTATTGAGAGATGTGTTATTGTGTTCTAAGGGTAAAGGGATGTAATAGATTGAAATAATTGTGAGGTCAAGGGAACTCACTCTTCTGTATTAGTTATATTTATAATATTGTTATCTTGAGTGATGTCCCTTGTGTACTTCCTTCCGTCCTCTCTGTGTGTTACCATCGTGATGTAGTTAGACCCATTAAATGTGTTATATACAACCACAGGCTTCTGTCGTCAATCTATTATACTACTAAACGTTGAAGTTTGTAAAACACCAACTGATTAACCATTAATCTTAACTTTCCTTTTGACAAAATCCAATATTTACAGGCAATCTATCTGTGTACAAGAGCGTTGAGAAATAAATAAAAAATGAATTAGTTCGTGACGGGCACCTAATCACCTAATGTTGGATATTTTGTTGACTTTTTGCGAAATGAACCACTGGGGCCCTATAATGATGGGCCCCTACAACGATGGGTCCCTATAACGATGGGCCCCTATAACGATGGGCCCCTATAACGATGGGTCCCTATAACGATGGGCCCCCTTTCAACGACTGGCCCCAGAACAATGGCTGTGGGCATCAGACTGCTCCACCACGGCCCCTGCACATCGCTACATTCTAAATGTGATAAAACTACAAAAAACATCGGCTCTAGAAAAAACTGGATGCAATGTTCTCGCTGATTGGCTAATAAAACATACGTTTTTTTTTAAAGGCAACGATTGATTGGATGATAAAGAAGTTTTGTTTTTAAGAAGATCTGGCATGGGCAGTTTTGAGGGTGCCTGCAAAAAGTGGGAGCAGTGTGTGGCAGGGATGCTGTGGGGTGTGGCAAATGGCAGACAGGGAGGTTGGCAGTTGACAGGGGCGGTGTGGGTGTGGTAGGTGTGGTAGAGACTGTTTAGTTGGCAAAGATACCTCTATCCCCTGCCACAACTCATCCCCCACCCCATATATATATATATATATATATATATATATATATATATATATATATATATATATATATATATATATATGTAACGAGTCCCCGAGTCTATCCTGCCGACAACGCCAAATGTAACGAGTCTCCGGCTACCCTGCCGACAACGCCAAATGTGACCTTCCCGAGTCTAACCACTCATTCCACACAACATTGACCACAGCATAGATACTCGAAGATGCAGGTTCATTATTGATCCTTGTATTACATGAATCAAAGAATGTTTCACAATAATATAATGAATCAAGAGAGATGTTTCACAATAATAGTCTGAATCAACGGACCCCCAACCGTCCTCACTAGGCTTCATCTAACTGAATACACATGTCTAACGTCCTTCTTAACACAATATAACCAACTTGATACTGCCACACAGACTCACTGAGCGAGAGAGAGACTGACTTTCTGAGAGACCTCGAGCTCAGCCGTCGCCTTCCTTATATCCCCTTCATAATCGTACTCATATTCGGTCCTATCATAATCGTAATTGTAATCGATTCTAATCGTTACATCAGACTGTTAATTACGCCGCTTCTGTCGTACAGTCCGATTTTAATAAGCCACCTGCATCCTGTCACATCAAAGTTGACAGACCGTCTTTCGTATCGCTTCCCGAGATACTACGCCTTGGCATCAGCCAACACCTGCACTGTGACGTCAGACTGTAACACGTTATGTCTCTTGGTAACTTCCCCTAGTTACATCCACCCCTGCCTTTTTTTGTGTGTTATCAACCACAAACAACGCTTGGCAGGTGCAGTCCTTCAAAGTCCATCGCACCACCGTAAAAAAAAATCCATTGTTCCACTCACTGTCAATATCGTCACATTCGTATAAGATTGACAGTTATCCCTATTTCACATATCCAATGTGTCTACATCATCTTCCTCAGACACAAAACAGTTCTAGAATTCACATCCACCTTTTTTCGTTTGGTGCCTTCACCAGTTCACTTTTATGACTTTTTGAACAGTCTGTTTTCATACCAGCGCGACCATGAAAGAATTGATGGTTGCTGACAAAAAATTTCGTATTCTTTCTGTTTCTCAAACTTCTCCGCGGACCACTTATCTGATGGTCTACTGTCTCTCTGCTTTTGGAGGGACCGGGATCCTCCTTGTTGCCGGTATCCTCCCCTTGTGTGTCGCTGTTGTTCTGTTGATGGTGACATGGTTCCGGGATGGGTATGTGAATTTCCGTTATAGTTTCCGGTTCCCTAATTGTCTTGGATTTCCTTGTGTGTAACTGCTCTTCTTGACTATGACAATATTTCTTTAATTGAGCAATATTCGCCCACCGATCCGGTTTGGTGTGATCGATGGATCTTATCTTAAAGGGGCCACCTGCTACTTTAGGCATCTCCACGACTTGCCATATCTCCTGTCCCCATAGGTCGTGGATTTTGTTTCTGCCTAACGGGTGGCTACGCAGTAATACCCTGTCGTTCAGTTTGAGTGGCGGGTCCTTTGTCTGTACCGGCGGTTCCCTTCGCCGTGCTTCATGTTCTAGTCTTTCCTGTACTACCCTGTACATTTCTCTAATTCGTCTCATATGTTCATTCACATATTCCAGTGCAGTGTATGAGCCAGTCATACTCTCCTTTTTTCCTAGGAACAAGTCAAGGGGGAGTCGAGCCTCCCGTCCGAACAGCAACATGTATGGCGAAAAGCCGGTTGTGGCATGGGGTGTGCAGTTGTATAGATATACCAACTCTGGGAGAAAATCAGGCCAACGTTTTTTCTGTTCAGGTTCTAGAGTACGCAGCAAATCATGCATGCTGCGGTTGAACCGCTCGCACTGTCCGTTTCCTTTCGGATTAAATGTGGTTGTTCTAGATTTGTTGATCCCGTAGTGGCTGCACAGTTGGTTAATTACTTCTGACTCGAAGGCCCTTCCTTGGTCAGAGTGTAATTGTCTTGGTATGCCATATTTGATGAACCAATGTTCTATTAAGACCTTTGCCACTGTTTTGGCGGTCTGATCTCGTGTGGGCACCGCCACAGTCCATTTGGTGAAAACATCAGTCATTACCAACACATGTTCCGTCCCATCCGATGATTGCTCCAACGACGTAAAGTCCATAGCCACAATCTCTAGTGGTTTTGTCGCTAATAGGTGTCCCGATGGCTGTCTCATTTTGACAACTGGCATTTTCGCATGCTGACACCTCACACAAGCCTCACAATGGCGTTTGACCTCCATTTCCATATTGGGCCAGTAACACCTCCGTCGTAATATTTTGTGCGTCCTGTCCTGACCCTGGTGTCCTGCCCTGTCATGTGCCAACCTTAGCACTTCTTCTCGTAATTGTCCAGGCACCACCACCTGGTGTATTGTCCCATCAATTTGGTCATGAATTCTCCGCATGAGAACACCATCCTTTATACTGAGACGGTCCCACTGACTCAGTATTTTCTTTGTTTCTCGACCAAATTGTTCTCTTTCCCTTCTTCCTGGGAATTTTTGTTCCTGGACGTGTTTCAACAGCGGCTGTAAGCCACTATCCGTTCTCTGGGCATTTCTTATCTCTTTGTGATTAAGGCAACTAAAATCACCAATGTCCCTATGTCCGGGCTCTGTGGAAATGTGCTCCACCCCGGTCTGTCCGTTCTGCCTCACTTGCACCCCGTGAGGGATATCTGTTGACGCTCTGACCTCACATATTCCTGTCAGCGTTTCTTCCTCATCGCCCGGTCTCTCGTAAGGATTCCTTGATAAGGCGTCCGCATTGCCATTGGACCGCCCCGGGCGAAATTTTATCTCCAGGTCAAAGAGTGCCAATTCTGCTGCCCATCGCTGTTCGATGGATCCCAACTTTGCTGTCTTTAGGTGACTCAGGGGGTTATTGTCAGTGTATACCACACATTTAGCACCTAATAGATAGTCCCTGAATTTTTCCGTCACAGCCCATTTTAATGTCAAAAGTTCTAGTTTCATGGCGCTGTAATTTGTCATGTTCTTCTCTGATTCCTTCAGAGCTCGACTGGCATAAGCAATAACCCTGAAGCCTTGCTTTTGTTGTTGTGATAGCACAGCTCCCAGACCTTTAGAGCTGGCGTCAATTTCTAGCCGAAATGGTTTGTCAAAGTCTGCGTATCCTAATATCGGCGCCTCTGTCAAAGCCTTTTTCAATAGCTTAAACGAGTTCAGGCATTCATCAGTCCATAATTCACCTATCAGTTGTGTTTTACCTTTCTTTTTCTCCTTACTGTGTTTCTTTGTCATTTTGTTTACCAAGTCATGCAATGGTGCGGCAATTTTTGCAAAACCAGGCACAAATTTTCTATAATAGGAAGCAAAGCCCAAGAATGATCTGACCTCTACTGTAGTTGTTGGCTGTTTCCATTCTTTAACAGCTGCAATTTTATCTGGGTCAGTGGCGATGCCATCCGACGAAATCACGTAACCCAAAAAATGTACCGATTTCAGACCGAAGCAGCATTTGTCTGGGTTCAGCTTTACTCCTATCTCCCTAAGACGGAGAAACACTTGTTCTAATCTTTCTAGATGGTCCTCCCAAGTTTTTGAATAAACTAGTATATCATCCAAGTACACCAACATTATTTGAAATAGAAAGTCACTCATAGCACTCTGCATTACTCGCTGGAATGTAGCAGGTGCATTAGTTAGACCAAACGGCATACGGGTCCACTCGTACAGTCCCAGTGGAGAAATAAATGCAGTCTTATGTTGATCGTTGGGGTGCATGGCCACTTGGTGGTAGCCACTAGCCAAATCCAAGGTAGAAAAAAATCTTGCTCCCCCCAACGCATCAAGACATTCATCAATACGAGGCAAGGGGAATGCATCCCTTCTTGTGATATTGTTCAATTTCCGGTAATCACAACACAGTCTTATCTCCCCTGACTTCTTTTTTACCACTACTATCGGTGCCGCATACGGGCTCGTGCTGGTTGTAATAATTCCCTTTTTTAGTAGATCGTTCAGGTGTGCCTTCACCGCAGAGTAGTGACTCGGTGGTAATCTTCGATAAGGTTGCGCCACCGGCTTGTCTTGTAGTAAGGGTATCTGGTGTTTTATTACTTCCGTGTAACCCAAATCACCCTCGTACGAGGCAAATATATCCCTGTACTTATTCAACAATTCATTTAGTTTTGGGTCCTCAGTTTCCAGGAATGTATATGATCGGCCATCCTCTTTCTTCACCTCGGCCGTCACATTGACCGACCTAACTGTTACTTCATTACTGCTGGTATTGCTCAGTTCGATGCACTGTGCCGACCTTTGTACCTCGACGTTCTGTGGTACTCCTACCAGAGTATTAGGCGGTATAAAAATTTCCTCATCCAAAACATTTGCCACTAATCCTTGAACTAGTCCATTTTCCGCTGATGTGTATGTCCGCAGTAACACGACGCCTGCCCTCAGTGCGGCGCCACATGGTTCTATCATCACATCACCATTCACGCTTCTATCACCAATTTGTAATGTGATTGCCTTGACCGTGTTTGCCGGGACTGATATCCTTCCTCTGGTCTTGGCAAACCTGGCCAACTTGGATCCCCGACCTGGTGTGGTCGATCCGACAATATTTGTAAGAAATTCTGGCAACTGGCCAAGAATATTCATGCCCAACAGGCAAGGTATATTTGACACATTTGTCTCTAGGTTGTGTTTCGTAACGAACACCCCAACCTGCTTCAACCTATGTCCCGCCACCACGACATCCGCCAGAAAATAACCACAGTAAGGAATGGTTAGTCCATTAGCTGCCGTCAGGCGCATGCATGTGTCAGACCTCAACCTATGGTCTTTTCCTTTCATCCATTTGGTGTAAAAATTTTCCGTGATTGTCGTCACCTGGGAGCCTGTATCCACAATTGCCTTCACCGCGATGTCCCCAATCGTAATCACCATTTCGGGACAGACTCCCATCATTTTGCTTCTTGGGCCATAACCTCGCCCCTCTGTAGCCTGGCCCTGCCTTACAGAGGACGACCGTTTCCCTGGCAGTACCGTGCCATATGTCCGGGTTGTGAACAGGACAAGCAAATTGGTCGACCGTCAGCCGTCCACCGGAGTGATGGACCGGCGGGTCGCGGCCGTCCAACCTGTCTCTGTTTTGTCCCGTTCTTTTCCTGATTCTCAGCTGTTGACCTGCTTTCTAACCTCTCCAATCTTTGGTCAACCTTATCCAGGTGGGCCAACAGTTGAGCCATCATGGTTTCCACCGTGCCGGTCCCCGTGGGTGGGGATTGTTTCTGTTCCGGCACCGAGACTTTGTCCACCGAACAGTTCGATTGGTCCTCATCCTCGGACCTGCGGATCGCTGAGTTCCTAACCTGAAGGAAGGTCAACTGCGGGTCTTTGTGGGCCTCCTCTTTCAACTCTCTCCTTAAGATCGGGGTTGCTAGCCCCTCGATGAACTGGTCCCTCAGTAGGCGTACATCAATGTCAGGTGTTTTGCCCTTTACCGAATCAAAGGCCCTGTTTATTCGGTGTGAATACTCCATCACACTCTCCGCCATTCTCTGCTTTACGCCTACGAACCCCGATAGCAGTTGCGATCCCGACCGTCTCTCCCCAAAGGTCTCCATAATTAGATCCAGCACCTTATCTGGATCTGATTGGACGGTTTTATCGTGGCATTTGACCTCTGCCCTAACCGTCTCTCCTATACTGCCCATCAGCAGTCTTAATCTTTCCTCTGGTGACATGTTTCTCGAGGCCCAGGCCGCTTTGACCTCCTCACTGAACCTGTTGGTTAAAGTTGGATCACCGTCCCCGTAAAATTTGTTAATGTGGGACTCTCTGGGCAGGACCACAATATGGGTCTGCTTCTCGTCCAGAGTAGACATTTTATTCCTTTAGTAAAAAAAAAAAAAGAGTTCTTTCTTACCGTGTGTGTATGAAAAAATTTTCCTCGTTCCTCAATTTTCACTGTTCCTGAATGTCCGAATTCACACACACACTAAACACAGTTATGAACTAGGTTGACTATGGGTGCCTAACGCGGCAAGTCTCGTTGAATTCATCCTGTCCGCAGCGCCAAATGTAACGAGTCCCCGAGTCTATCCTGCCGACAACGCCAAATGTAACGAGTCTCCGGCTACCCTGCCGACAACGCCAAATGTGACCTTCCCGAGTCTAACCACTCATTCCACACAACATTGACCACAGCATAGATACTCGAAGATGCAGGTTCATTATTGATCCTTGTATTACATGAATCAAAGAATGTTTCACAATAATATAATGAATCAAGAGAGATGTTTCACAATAATAGTCTGAATCAACGGACCCCCAACCGTCCTCACTAGGCTTCATCTAACTGAATACACATGTCTAACGTCCTTCTTAACACAATATAACCAACTTGATACTGCCACACAGACTCACTGAGCGAGAGAGAGACTGACTTTCTGAGAGACCTCGAGCTCAGCCGTCGCCTTCCTTATATCCCCTTCATAATCGTACTCATATTCGGTCCTATCATAATCGTAATTGAAATCGATTCTAATCGTTACATCAGACTGTTAATTACGCCGCTTCTGTCGTACAGTCCGATTTTAATAAGCCACCTGCATCCTGTCACATCAAAGTTGACAGACCGTCTTTCGTATCGCTTCCCGAGATACTACGCCTTGGCATCAGCCAACACCTGCACTGTGACGTCAGACTGTAACACGTTATGTCTCTTGGTAACTTCCCCTAGTTACATATATATATATATATATATATATATATATATATATATATATATATATAGTCCATGTTTGCCCACTGTACCAACAGGCCACTGTACCAACCGGAAATCGTACCGTCATGTCACAACTCCGCGGGGCCAGACTTGGACGTCAATGAAAACTTGCAGACAGAGAGAACCAAACCAGACCATGAGCCCACACTTGGGAGAAAAAATGTGAACTAAAGTTACTTTCATGTAGACAGTCTGGTCAACTGGAAATTTGAGACACGTCAATTTGATGTGGACAGTCTGGTCAACTGGAAATTTGAGACACGTCAATTTGATGTGGACAGTCTGGTCAACTGGAAATTTGAGACACGTCAATTTGATGTGGACAGTCTGGTCAACTGGAAATTTGAGACACGTCAATTTGATGTGGACAGTCTGGTCAACTGGAAATTTGAGACACGTCAATTTGATGTGGACAGTCTGGTCAACTGGAAATTTGAGACACGTCAATTTGATGTAGACAGTCTGGTCAACTGGAAATTTGAGACACGTCAATTTGATGTAGACAGTCTGGTCAACTGGAAATTTGAACCGTGAGCAGGGAAGTCTGTGGCAGCAATCGATAGTTGTGGTGCTAGACAGGCACTTTGTTAGCTCGTACACAACCTAAGTTACTTCCCTTAGTCAGGCACTAGATGACTTCCCTTTTAAGACAGACAAAACATAAGTTACTTCCCTTACTCAGGCCTCCCTTGTAAGACAGACAAAACATAAGTTACTTCCCTTACTCAGGCACTAGGTGGCATCCCTTAGACAAAACATAAGTTACTTCCCTTAGTCAGGCTTTTGATAAGCTCCCATGCTAGACGGCCATGCTACACGGACGAAACAGAATGTAACGCTCTAAGGCAGGAAGTTGAAATCGATTTTAATCAAGAAATGGTCGAGAAGTAAATGCTTGAATCACGATTTTAAAAAAATAGATCCTTTGAATAGATTAACAAAAAATAAACATTTAAGCGGTTAGTTTTAGTTTTATTGGAGTAAAGAAAACGTGCTAGAACGACAGATAGAAATATTGGACGCTATAAAGATAGAAATATTGGACGCTAGAAAGATAGAAATATTGGACGCTAGAAAGATAGAAATATTGGACGCTAGAAAGATAGAAATATTGGACGCTAGAAAGATAGAAATATTGGACGCTAGAAAGATAGAAATAATCTACTTAATGAAAGAAACGTCTGAGTGGTACGTCTCAAGGTTGACCTAATAGTGTCCAGAGGCCGACATATCTCCAGATAGACATGTTGGTGGTAGATAACTTGTGTATGACAAACAAGGGTTAGGGAAGAAAAAAATCAAACTTTAATCAAACCTAGTCAAGCCATGCACCAGCCACCAGAGCATAAAATGCAAACTCCATTATTGTGTCAAAATAACACACAAAAAAATCCCAACAAATTATTTTTTTTTTATTTTGTCACAATAAAGCAAAAAGCTATTTTATAAATAGTTTTTTTTATTGTCATTGGCCTCTCAAAATAAAAAAAAAAACCCACAAAATATTTGCTAGCTCAGATTATATATTCAGAAAGCAAAAAAAATTAAAAAAATAAAAAAAAAAAAATAAAAAAATAAAAAAAAAACATCAACTGTCTTTCCCAAAATAAATTGTCAGGATTATCCATGTTGACAAGATAGTATTGTAAAGATGACGAGGGCGGGGATTGCGGGTTTTAGTCAGCGGGGAGGGGTGGTAGAGATTAAAACAGGCTCTCTCTGGAACCTGTGGTCGATGTGGGGAGACTGTCCGACATTTGTCTGTTGATGGATCACTAGATTGTCAGACATTTGTCTGTTGATCGAAGTCTGGAATCACAAGACTGGCAGACATTTGTCTGGGATCACGGATGCTTTATGAATGCTTTGTTGAGGCGAGCTTTCTTAGGTAATGGACGGCCAGTTATTGGACGGTCAGTTATTGCGCAACCGTGAAGGGGAGGTCACTTATTGCGCAACCGTTATTACACAACTGTAAATAAACGGTCGTGTATAGGACGGTCAGTTATTGGACGGACAGGACAACATATATAGTTTATCTACAGCCGTGGCCTGTAGGCCTATTACATGGAGAGTTGAGTTGATGTTTTGTGTTGTGATTGCTGGCAGCTAGCGTTAGACAGTTTCTGTTGTTCGATGACGTAATACGCGTTGTGATTGTTGAACATAGGCTGATATCTGTGTGTGGGGGTGGGGGCTGTGTGGGGGTGGTTGTGTGAGGGATGGGTGCTGTGTGGGGGTGGTTGTGTGAGGGTGAGGATGTGTGATTAGTTGAAAAGGTGGTAAGTGTGTAAATGAGTGTGTGTGTGTGGGGGGGGGGGGGGTAAGTGAAGATTATATAACCAGTCGCAGACGTGCAGAGAGTATATTTTTAATTGGAAGGAGAATCACGTCAATTGTGGATAATGGGTGATGTGGTGAGGTGGGGGTTAGGTGGCTGGGAATAGTGGGGAGCGGGGGGGGGGGAAGAACATGAGAGCAGGAATTACCCGGATGAAAGAAATGGCTGCAGGGTGCGAGGTATTTGGAGAGAGAGAGAGAGAGAGAGAGAAAATGGTGACGAGTACCGGAGGAGGCAAAGGAGGGAGAAACATTGAGAGTGGTAGGGTTGGGGTGGCAGGGAGACATGCGGTGTGGGGGGAGGAGGAGACAGAGGTGGGGTAGAAACGGTTGTGTTTGCTACTCACTCCAACCTGTGTTTACACGCTGCTCGGGATTTGAGCTCAATCAATAGGTGGGGGGGGGGGGGGGGGGGGGGCTGGAACACGACAAGGTCAAGGTCAGCCCAAGGTTTTTGTTCTAAGATAGATTGACTCACGTCAAGATGACATACACGTCAAGATGTCACTGACGTTAAGATGACATGCTCGTCAAGATGACATACACGTCAAGATGTCACTGACGTCAAGATGACATAATCGTCAAGATGCCATACACGTCAAGATGACATACACGTCAAGATGACATACACGTCAAGATGTCATACACGTCATGATGCCATACACGTCAAGATGTCATACACGTCAAGATGACATACACGTCAAGATGGCATACACGTCAAGATGACATACACGTCAATATGTCACTGACGTCAAGATGACATACACGTCAAGATGGCATACACGTCAAGATGACATACACGTCAATATGTCACTGACGTCAAGATGACATACACGTCAAGATGACATACACATCAAGATGACATACACGTCAAGATGACATACACGTCAAGATGACATACACGTCAAAATAACATACACGCTAAGATGACATACACGTTAAGATGTCGACATCATATTACCCATATCCTCCTACCACTGAAATAGCCACAGCTTATATAATGCTAAATCCTTCCAACCAATCACAACAAACCTGTACTTCTCTCTCTCCTGTGTGTGTGGGCCTAACGTGTAGTGTCTGATTACTTTTAAACATTGTTGGCGTCATCTCAAGTTTTTTAACAACTTAGCGACATTTGAGTCTGTTCAAGTAGAGGATCTAGATCTATGCAATACAGCATGGTATCATTGGGATAGAGAGACAACCATACAATTCCCCGAATAAACTACAGAAGGGGCGTCAATATTGCGTGCGAGGCTAGCTAAAATGTGCACGTCGTCGATCAATTGTTTTTGTGTTAGATATGGCCCAAGGGCTTCATTAAATTAATAATATATTTTAAAAAATTGGTCCAGTTGTTATTTTTTCTTCCTTTTAAAATATTTTTTCATTAGAATATTTTTTAGGCCCCCACTTGAAGATGTCCTTAGGCTAAAGCTAGTTAAGCTTCTAATAATTAAATCCATAGGACCATAATGCGTGGCTGAGCCGTCGAGTTAAAAACTTGGGCTGATTTTCTCCTCTGTAAGTGCAACAACAGAAGGGAGGTAATCCATCATTTATTTTTTGGTGAGGAGTGGTAATTCATTGATTGTTTCCCCTGTATTATTTAATCTTCGTTTTTTTTTTTTAAATTCAGGAATGCTGACAGCTTTTAAGATCGTTAAAAATTAATGGCAACATTTTTTCCCCCAGTCTTCGAAGGAATTTGTTTATTATGGTGAACTTTTGATAACCAAGCTTGTAAATAGACTGTCATTAGTTAAATAGTATTTATATGTATAAATAACCTATACACTTTTATTGCAGTGGGCAGACCTTTTTAAAATACAGAAGTTATAGACTTGCGATTTACTCAAATAAATGTGTGAAACAAACAGAGATGACTTGCTGGTCGAGTGGTTAACACGTCTGGCTGTGTGGTCTAGCTGCCCAGGTTCAAGAACAACTCGCATTTTGGTCACATACCTTAAGAAGTTGATGTGGTGTTGAGAAGTTGATGTGGTATTGAGAAGTTGATGTGGTGTTGAGAACATCTTTAAACACGGCGTCGGTGACATTGTTAGGGATGTATATGTTGTACTTTAATATTTCTTTTCAATAACGACGAACCCTTACTTTAGCTGTGTGGTGTATGGTATCGCGTGTAAGATTACTGTAATTGTGTGGTGTATGGTATGGCATGTAAGATTACTGTAATTGTGTAGTGTATGGTATCGCATGTTACATTACTGTAACTGTGTGATGTATTGTATCGCATGTACGATTACTTTAACTTGTGTGATAAATAGGTATCGAAAGTTCGATTTTTAAAAGTATTCTCTAACGACACGGTATCGAATCTTTCTAGCCCAGTTTATTACAATTTAAAAAGCTCGTAAACTCATTTAAAATATGAGACGTCACATTAGCATAAGCTAATGAGGCAGGCTGCTAGTTTATGTGCAGCTTATTGCCTACAACCTAGGTCGCCCTCGCATTAGAACTGGCCGTTCTAACCTTGCCGTAGCTCTACGTTTATCCCGTCAGTGACACACTTGTCCAATCGCTGATAAGAAATTTAATTTATTCTCTGCTCTACAGGACTAGCAAACAAAGGCCGATAACTCTGTGACGTAATCACAAGACAACAAATGTGAGAGTGAACTTTCCTTACTGGCTGTTAACATAAGTGTACGGTTTGTGCGTTATTTAAAAAGTCATCAGTCAAAAAGTCATCAGTCAGACTTTAACAAACTGGGGTTTGCTTTTAACAAACATGGGCCAAATTTTGGTTATCTATGCCAGTAGTGACGTCACGTTTGTCTAGATATTAAGATATTAATTTATAAACAGCAACATAAGAGAAAGGTTGGGGGGGGGGGGTGTAGAAGAACTCTGGACAGGAAAATAATGTTAACATTTCAAAATGTTGTTTCTAATAGAGCAGGGAGGTAGTGAAGCAACGACATAGTTCGCAAGGGGGGGGGGGGGGGGTGGGTGGGGGAGGCAGTTAATCATTTTGGTGTTAGTATGTGCGTATACAAACAGTTTATTTCATCTTGAAAGAGAAGCAGCGCTAGTAGACCCCGGACCCTCACGGAAATACATTTGTATCTAGATCTGCAATAGCACAATTTTATTTATTTTGTATGTGGCTATTACACACCCTAATTTGAACACCATTGGTTTAGTGGTGTTTTACTGTTGTTACTATAAATTTGAGCAGTTGTGGTTAGAGTGATACATTAGGTGAGGGAGGGGTGGGCTGGAGTAAACAGTTTATGGGGGAGGGCTAAATGAAATTGTGTCACAAGTACCAGGTAACCAGAGACCAAGGCCCAACAGACTCACGCTGAGCATGCTTCACGTGCATAACACGGTCTAACAGTTACGTAATAACATCTGATCGAACGGTGATGTATTAACCTCTGATCGAACTAAATCAGCAGCAATGATTGCCATACTTAAAGATATTACAAGAAACAGTTTTTACATTGGATACACTTAATGATGTTTCAACCGCTTATCAATTTAACATGTCATCAAAGATGAAATAAGGTCAAGTATGTCATTTTATATGTGGTAATCAAACACAACTTTTTAATTGATTTTTTGAATAATCGCCAAATCCATTTTACATAGATATCTAAGATTTTGATTTGCGAACATTATGTTTCTAGATTTTCACTTAAAAAAAATAAACACTAGGAACATTGTTACCACACGTAAACAACCGCCCACATACATGATGAAACACATCACGTGGGTTCTATTTATAGAAGTAAGATGGAGGCTAATTGTATAAACCTGATTGATCCATTTCATTTAGTCCTGGGTGGAAGCTTAGATCTATTGAGATCCCGGTCTGAAAAAGTGAGTTGTCACACAGGAGGCGATCACGTGAGGAGGACAGAAGCAATCAACTATTGATGGGGTTCTGGGGGGGGGGGGGATCGATAGCGTCCTCTCCAGTCAATGACGCAATGCCAGCATGGAGCGCCAGGGTGGGGGTGGGTTGAGGAGGCGTCGTGAATTCTTTAAATGAATGAACTAATTAACACATGCTCGTCCTGGAAAGTTCAATTGTATCCAGAAAAGATAAGTATCATACATGGTAGGCATACACTATCCAACACGCTTTTAGCACACATACTATGCATGTGCTACTTCAAGATAACACCAGTTACATACTACACACTAACTACACACATCACCAAACGCCCAACTACTACAATTATCTTAATCACACGTATGGCACTTTCCTGACACCACTAGCTACAGACTGACACACAGACTGACACACAGACTGACCCAAGACACTGTCATTCTGACACGATCGGTACCCTGTCAGACACGAGGGGTGCCCTGTCATACACTAGGGGTGCCCTGTCATACACTAGGGGTGCCCTGTCATACACTAGGGGTGCCCTGTCAAACACTAGGGGTGCCCTGTCATACAATAAGGGTGCCCTGTCATACACTAGGGGTGCCCTGTCATACAATAAGGGTGCCCTGTCATACACTAGGGGTGCCCTGTCAGACACGAGGGGTGCCCTGTCACGTGACACTACGTTACTCACCCACGGGCAGGTTTACATCCACAACACGTGCAGACATGCTTTACTTACCTGAAATAGGAAGAAAAAACAGGAGGTTAAAACATTGTTAAGTGGGGAGTAAATGTAGGAATGGCAGCAGTTAGTTATATGACAACAGCAATATACGTAACTTATATCAGTAGAGGAAAATGACATCAGTAGCGGTAAATGACATCAGTAGCGGTAAATGACATCAGTAGAGGTAAATGATATCAGTAGAGGTAAATGATATCAGTAGAGGTAAATAAAGTTAGTAGAGGTAAATTACATCAGTAGAGGTAAATAAAATTAGTAGAGGTAAATTACATCAGTAGAGGTAAATGACATTAGTAGAGGTAAGTGACATCAGTAGAGGTAAATAACATCAGTAGAAGTAGATGACATTAGTAGAAGTAAATGCCATCAGTAGAAGTAAATGACATCAGTACACGTTAAGCCGTTCAATGACAGCAGTAGATAATGATGTCAACGATATAGCAGCAGTGAACGATACTGTCGACAATATGACAGTAATGGAGGTATGACAGCAATACTGAGATCGTGAGAAAAGTACAAAGATTATAACGGAATCAGAAAGACAATGACAGAAGAAAGATCATGACAACAATACAAAGATCATGACAGTATCAAAAGATCGTGGGAGCAGTACGAAGATTATGACGGCCATACAAAGATCATGACAATAGTACAAGGATCATGACAGCATTACACAGATTATGACTACAGTAAAAATAGCACAGCAGACGTGTCAATCTAGGACAAATTTAGACTGTAAGTATTCTAGACAAAATTGTATCGTAAAGACATAACATGTTTAACTGTACCACCCTAATACTCAATACGGGTATCATGTGACTGTATCTCATAACAAGAGCTATGAAACAGAAGATCAACTTAAGCTCAAATAGCCTGGCAAGAACAGACGAATAAACTTTGTTGGGTCCGGAGAGTTTTTTCAGCTGTTCCGTGTTGACACTAGGTAGATGGTGTGGGTGCTCAATTAGGTCGCCCATAGACGTGGATTGATCGACTTCTCATGTAATCATTACCCTACGTGACTGTCATTACATTCAAGACGTATTTCAACAAAAAACCGACAAGCAACCGAAAAAAACCGCAGCCAGGTGTTTCGTACACACAGCGCCTACTAATGTCTGTTAGGCAACAAGGGCTGCACTCGTATGTTAGTTTTTTGGTCGAGTTTGGGGGGATACATGGGGATAAAGGTGCACTCGATGTGACGTCAGCACACGAGTTGTCGACGTGTACACAAGTTTGTATAACACAGATGTGTAAAGTACATATTGTGTACAAGAGCGACAGCCAAAACTGTGCGTTGGCCAATCTAGATGTGACGTCAGCAACCGTAAGAGGGGTAATTGAAATGTCCTAATAGGCGATTCCAATAGGGTGGAAGGGGCGAGGTGGATTTTAAGTGGAGAATTACTACTCCTATAATAGGGTTGATTTGCTGCCCCTATAATAGTGTGGAATTACTGCCCCTATAATAGTGTGGAATTACTGCCCCTAAAATGTATAGTGTGGAGGTACTGCCCTGCCCCTTTAATAGTGTGGGATTATGGCCCTTAAAGTAGTGTAGAGTTGCTGCCCCTAAAATGTATAGTGTGGAGGTACTGCCCTGCCCCTTTAATAGTGTGGGATTATGGCCCTTAAAGTAGTGTGGAGTTACTGCCCCTAAAATGTATAGTGTGGAGGTACTGCCCTGCCCCTTTAATAGTGTGGGATTATGGCCCTTAAAGTAGTGTGGAGTTACTGCCCCTAAAATGTATAGTGTGGAGGTACTGCCCTGCCCCTTTAATAGTGTGGGATTATGGCCCTTAAAGTAGTGTGGAGTTACTGCCCCTATAATGTATAGTGTGGAGGTACTGCCCTGCCCCTTTAATAGTGTGGGATTATGGCCCTTAAAGTAGTGTGGAGTTACTGCCCCTATAATGTATAGTGTGGAGGTACTGCCCTGCCCCTTTAATAGTGTGGGATTATGGCCCTTAAAGTAGTGTGGAGTTACTGCCCCTATAATGTATAGTGTGGAGGTACTGCCCTGCCCCTATAATAGTGTGGGATTATGGCCCTTATAATAGTGTGGAGTTACTGCCCCTATCATGTATAGTGTGGAGGTACTGCCCTGCCCCTATAATAGTGTGGGATTATGGCCCTTATAATAGTGTGGAGTTACTGCCCCTATCATGTATAGTGCGGAGTAGCTGCCCCTATAATGTAAAGTATGGAATTGCTGCCCCTATAATGTATAGTGTGGAGTAGCGACCCCTATAATAATGTATAGTGTGGAGTAGCGACCCCTATAATAATGTATAGTGTGGAGTAGCGACCCCTATAATAATGTATAGTGTGGAGTAGCGACCCCTATAATAATGTATAGTGTGGAGTAGCGAACCCTATAATAATGTATAGTGTGGAGTAGCGACCCCTATAATAATGTATAGTGTGGAGTAGCGACCCCTATAATAATGTATAGTGTGGAGTAGCGACCCCTATAATAATGTATAGTGTGGAGTAGCGACCCCTATAATAATGTATAGTGTGGAGTAGCGTCCCCTATAATAATGTATAGTGTGGAGTAGCGACCCCTATAATAATGTATAGTGTGGAGTAGCGACCCCTATAATAATGTATAGTGTGGAGTAGCGACCCCTATAATAATGTATAGTGTGGAGTAGCGACCCCTATAATAATGTATAGTGTGGAGTAGCTGCCCCTATAATGTATAGTGTGGAGTTGCTGCCCCTATATTAGTGTGGAGTTGCTGCCCCTATAATACTGTAGAGTTGCTGCCCCTATAATGTATAGTGTGGAGGTACTGCCCTGCCCCTTTAATAGTGTGGGATTATGGCTCTTAAAGTAGTGTGGAGTTACTGCCCCTAAAATGTATAGTGTGGAGGTACTGCCCTGCCCCTTTAATAGTGTGGGATTATGGCCCTTAAAGTAGTGTGGAGTTACTGCCCCTATAATGTATAGTGTGGAGGTACTGCCCTGCCCCTTTAATAGTGTGGGATTATGGCCCTTAAAGTAGTGTGGAGTTACTGCCCCTATAATGTATAGTGTGGAGGTACTGCCCTGCCCCTTTAATAGTGTGGGATTATGGCCCTTAAAGTAGTGTGGAGTTACTGCCCCTATAATGTATAGTGTGGAGGTACTGCCCTGCCCCTTTAATAGTGTGGGATTATGGCCCTTAAAGTAGTGTGGAGTTACTGCCCCTATAATGTATAGTGTGGAGGTACTGCCCTGCCCCTTTAATAGTGTGGGATTATGGCCCTTAAAGTAGTGTGGAGTTACTGCCCCTATAATGTATAGTGTGGAGGTACTGCCCTGCCCCTTTAATAGTGTGGGATTATGGCCCTTAAAGTAGTGTGGAGTTACTGCCCCTATAATGTATAGTGTGGAGGTACTGCCCTGCCCCTTTAATAGTGTGGGATTATGGCCCTTAAAGTAGTGTGGAGTTACTGCCCCTATAATGTATAGTGTGGAGGTACTGCCCTGCCCCTATAATAGTGTGGGATTATGGCCCTTATAATAGTGTGGAGTTACTGCCCCTATCATGTATAGTGTGGAGGTACTGCCCTGCCCCTATAATAGTGTGGGATTATGGCCCTTATAATAGTGTGGAGTTACTGCCCCTATCATGTATAGTGCGGAGTAGCTGCCCCTATAATGTAAAGTATGGAATTGCTGCCCCTATAATGTATAGTGTGGAGTAGCGACCCCTATAATAATGTATAGTGTGGAGTAGCGACCCCTATAATAATGTATAGTGTGGAGTAGCGAACCCTATAATAATGTATAGTGTGGAGTAGCGAACCCTATAATAATGTATAGTGTGGAGTAGCGACCCCTATAATAATGTATAGTGTGGAGTAGCGACCCCTATAATAATGTATAGTGTGGAGTAGCGACCCCTATAATAATGTATAGTGTGGAGTAGCGACCCCTATAATAATGTATAGTGTGGAGTAGCGACCCCTATAATAATGTATAGTGTGGAGTAGCGACCCCTATAATAATGTATAGTGTGGAGTAGCGACCCCTATAATAATGTATAGTGTGGAGTAGCGACCCCTATAATAATGTATAGTGTGGAGTAGCTGCCCCTATAATGTATAGTGTGGAGTTGCTGCCCCTATATTAGTGTGGAGTTGCTGCCCCTATAATACTGTAGAGTTGCTGCCCCTATAATGTATAGTGTGGAGGTACTGCTCTCCCCTATAAGAGTGTGAAGATATTGGTACTAATGATGTGATATTTTGATTGATTTTCTTGGTGTGTGAAATTAATGTGAGACCCACTGGTCTAACTAAAACTCAGGGACTTGACCCACACTAAAACAAGGGACATACGTTGAGAACCAAAACCTGAGGAGTACATCTTGTGCTTTTGTCAACAGTAAAGTTATCCTTTCAAACATGGCAGTCCAGGAGTTCACATGTTTCTGTGACCTCACCCTAGGGTGGAGTACTAGGGTCATCACTATACCGAGCTGCCTTAAGTTTCCCTAACATCAGTGAGATAGGGTTGATCAGGGACATACTACTACACTCTAGCGTAGGATCCGAACTCGATACTTTCAGGTTAGACGTTGTATGCTCCACCACCGGACCACGCCATACCATTTCTGCTTTTCCCTTATGGAATCAAATATTTAACACACACGCTTATGGGATTGAGAATCATCATAAATATTTATTGTGTGCATATGACAAAATGTGGCCTAACATTTTGACATGCCGCAATCTCAGTCCCTGACATACTGACATTCTATGTCATGACGCAATCTTACTGCCTGACATTTTGACATTCTATGTCATGACGCAATCTTACTGCCTGACATTTTGACATTCAATGTTATGAAGAAATCTTACTGCCAAAGCATTTTTGTTTTTAGCTACTTATCTAAAAATACGCCAAGCTATAAAATTGATGTCAACCTAACAATGTTGGAATTTTAGTTTTTATTTTCTGATGAACTTTTAGAGCTTCGGGTTTTCCAATAGTTAAAAATAGATCTGTGCAGGGTGAGTTAAAACACTTGTCTAGAAAAACAACTGTATAAAACTATAAATAGTAACACGACACAAAACATCGCGTTATTGTTCACAAGAAGCTATAAATAACTCATAGACTTTGATGGATGGGTACGTTGTTGTTGTTGCGTCAGGGTTGGAGTCAGGAACAAGGTGAGGGTTGGAGTCAGGAATAAGGTGAGGGTTGGAGTCAGTGGTGAGGGTTGGAGTCAGGAATAAGGTGAGGGTTGGAGTCAGGAATAAGGTGAGGGTTGGAGTCAGTGGTGAGGGTTGGAGTCAGGAATAAGGTGAGGGTTGGAGTCAGGAATAAGGTGAGGGTTGGAGTCAGGAATAAGGTGAGGGTTGGAGTCAGTGGTGAGGGTTGGAGTCAGGAATAAGGTGAGGTTGGAGTCAGTGGTGAGGGTTGGAGTCAGTGGTGAGGGTTGGAGTCAGTGGTGAGGGTTGGAGTCAGGAATAAGGTGAGGGTTGGAGTCAGGAATAAGGTGAGGGTTGGAGTCAGGAATAAGGTGAGGGTTGGAGTCAGGAATAAGGTCAGGGTTGGAGTCAGGAATAAGGTGAGGGTTGGAGTCAGTGGTGAGGGTTGGAGTCAGGAATAAGGTGAGGGTTGGAGTCAGTGGTGTGGGTTGGAGTCAGGAATAAGGTGAGGGTTGGAGTCAGGAATAAGGTGAGGGTTGGAGTCAGGAATAAGGTGAGGGTTGGAGTCAGGAATAAGGTGAGGGTTGGAGTCAGGAATAAGGTGAGGGTTGGAGTCAGGTGAGGGTTGGAGTCAGGAATAAGGTGAGGGTTGGAGTCAGGAATAAGGTGAGGGTTGGAGTCAGGTGAGGGTTGGAGTCAGGAATAAGGTGAGGGTTGGAGTCAGGAATAAGGTGAGGGTTGGAGTCAGTGGTGAGGGTTGGAGTCAGGAATAAGGTGAGGGTTGGAGTCAGGAACAAGGTGAGGATTGGAGTCAGGAATAAGGTGAGGGTTGGAGTCAGTGGTGTGGGTTGGAGTCAGGAACAAGGTGAGGGTTGGAGTCAGGAATAAGGTGAGGGTTGGAGTCAGGAATAAGGTGAGGGTTGGAGTCAGGAATAAGGTCAGGGTTGGAGTCAGGAATAAGGTGAGGGTTGGAGTCAGTGGTGAGGGTTGGAGTCAGGAATAAGGTGAGGGTTGGAGTCAGTGGTGTGGGTTGGAGTCAGGAATAAGGTGAGGGTTGGAGTCAGGAATAAGGTGAGGGTTGGAGTCAGGAATAAGGTGAGGGTTGGAGTCAGGAATAAGGTGAGGGTTGGAGTCAGGAATAAGGTGAGGGTTGGAGTCAGGTGAGGGTTGGAGTCAGGAATAAGGTGAGGGTTGGAGTCAGGAATAAGGTGAGGGTTGGAGTCAGGTGAGGGTTGGAGTCAGGAATAAGGTGAGGGTTGGAGTCAGGAATAAGGTGAGGGTTGGAGTCAGGAATAAGGTGAGGGTTGGAGTCAGTGGTGAGGGTTGGAGTCAGGAATAAGGTGAGGGTTGGAGTCAGGAACAAGGTGAGGGTTGGAGTCAGGAATAAGGTGAGGGTTGGAGTCAGTGGTGTGGGTTGGAGTCAGGAACAAGGTGAGGGTTGGAGTCAGGAATAAGGTGAGGGTTGGAGTCAGGAATAAGGTGAGGGTTGGAGTCAGGTGAGGGTTGGAGTAAGGTGAGGGTTGGAGTCAGGAATAAGGTGAGGGTTGGAGTCAGGAACAAGGTGAGGGTTGGAGTCAGGAATAAGGTGAGGGTTGGAGTCAGGAATAAGGTGAGGGTTGGAGTCAGGAATAAGGTTAGGGTTGGAGTCAGTGGTGAGGGTTGGAGTCAGGAATAAGGTGAGGGTTGGAGTCAGGAATAAGGTGAGGGTTGGAGTCAGGTGAGGGTTGGAGTCAGGAATAAGGTGAGGGTTGGAGTCAGGAATAAGGTGAGGGTTGGAGTCAGTGGTGAGGGTTGGAGTCAGTTGTGAGGGTTGGAGTCAGTGGTGAGGGTTGGAGTCAGTGGTGAGGGTTGGAGTCAGTGGTGAGGGTTGGAGTCAGTGGTGAGGGTTGGAGTCAGTGGTGAGGGTTGGAGTCAGTGGTGAGGGTTGGAGTCAGGAATAAGGTGAGGGTTGGAGTCAGTGGTGAGGGTTGGAGTCAGTGGTGAGGGTTGGAGTCAGTGGTGAGGGTTGGAGTCAGTGGTGAGGGTTGGAGTCAGGAATAAGGTGAGGGTTGGAGTCAGGAATAAGGTGAGGGTTGGAGTCAGTGGTGAGGGTTGGAGTCAGTGGTGAGGGTTGGAGTCAGTGGTGAGGGTTGGAGTCAGTGGTGAGGGTTGGAGTCAGGAATAAGGTTAGGGTTGGAGTCAGTGGTGAGGGTTGGAGTCAGGAATAAGGTCAGGGTTGGAGTCAGGAATAAGGTGAAGGTTGGAGTCAGGAATAAGGTGAGGGTTGGAGTCAGTGGTGAGGGTTGGAGTCAGTGGTGAGGGTTGGAGTCAGGAATAAGGTGAGGGTTGGAGTCAGGAATAAGGTGAGGGTTGGAGTCAGTGGTGAGGGTTGGAGTCAGTGGTGAGGGTTGGAGTCAGTGGTGAGGGTTGGAGTCAGGAATAAGGTCAGGGTTGGAGTCAGGAATAAGGTGAGGGTTGGAGTCAGGAATAAGGTGAGGGTTGGAGTCAGGAATAAGGTGAGGGTTGGAGTCAGGAATAAGGTGAGGGTTGGAGTCAGGAATAAGGTGAGGGTTGGAGTCAGGAATAAGGTCAGGGTTGGAGTCAGGAATAAGGTGAGGGTTGGAGTCAGGAATAAGGTGAGGGTTGGAGTCAGGAATAAGGTGAGGGTTGGAGTCAGGAATAAGGTGAGGGTTGGAGTCAGGAATAAGGTGAGGGTTGGAGTCAGGTGAGGGTTGGAGTCAGTGGTGAGGGTTGGAGTCAGTGGTGAGGGTTGGAGTCAGTGGTGAGGGTTGGAGTCAGTGGTGAGGGTTGGAGTCAGTGGTGAGGGTTGGAGTCAGTGGTGAGGGTTGGAGTCAGTGGTGAGGGTTGGAGTCAGTGGTGAGGGTTGGAGTCAGTGGTGAGGGTTGGAGTCAGGAATAAGGTGAGGGTTGGAGTCAGGAATAAGTTGAGGGTTGGAGTCAGTGGTGAGGGTTGGAGTCAGGAATAAGGTGAGGGTTGGAGTCAGGAATAAGGTGAGGGTTGGAGTCAGGAATAAGGTGAGGGTTGGAGTCAGGTGAGGGTTGGAGTCAGGAATAAGGTGAGGGTTGGAGTCAGGTGAGGGTTGGAGTCAGGAATAAGGTGAGGGTTGGAGTCAGGTGAGGGTTGGAGTCAGGAATAAGGTGAGGGTTGGAGTCAGTGGTGAGGGTTGGAGTCAGTGGTGAGGGTTGGAGTCAGTGGTGAGGGTTGGAGTCAGTGGTGAGGGTTGGAGTCAGTGGTGAGGGTTGGAGTCAGGAATAAGGTGAGGGTTGGAGTCAGGAATAAGGTGAGGGTTGGAGTCAGTGGTTAGGGTTGGAGTCAGGAATAAGGTCAGGGTTGGAGTCAGGAATAAGGTGAGGTTGGAGTCAGTGGTGAGGGTTGGAGTCAGTGGTGAGGGTTGGAGTCAGTGGTGAGGGTTGGAGACAGGAATAAGGTGAGGGTTGGAGTCAGGAATAAGGTGAGGGTTGGAGTCAGTGGTGAGGGTTGGAGTCAGGAATAAGGTGAGGGTTGGAGTCAGGAATAAGGTGAGGGTTGGAGTCAGTGTTGAGGGTTGGAGTCAGTGGTGAGGGCTGGAGTCAGTGGTGAGGGTTGGAGTCAGGAATAAGGTGAGGGTTGGAGTCAGGAATAAGGTGAGGGTTGGATTCAGTGGTGAGGGTTGGAGTCAGGAATAAGGTCAGGGTTGGAGTCAGTGGTGAGGGTTGGAGTCAGGAATAAGGTGAGGGTTGGAGTCAGGAATAAGGTGAGGGTTGGAGTCAGGAATAAGGTCAGGGTTGGAGTCAGGTGAGGGTTGGAGTCAGGAATAAGGTGAGGGTTGGAGTCAGGTGAGGGTTGGAGTCAGGAATAAGGTGAGGGTTGGAGTCAGGAATAAGGTGAGGGTTGGAGTCAGGAATAAGGTGAGGGTTGGAGTCAGTGGTGAGGGTTGGAGTCAGTGGTGAGGGTAGGATTCAGTAATAAGGTGAGGGTTGGAGTCAGGAATAAGGTGAGGGTTGGAGTCAGGAATAAGGTCAGGGTTGGAGTCAGGAATAAGGTCAGGGTTGGAGTCAGGAATAAGGAGAGGGTTGGAGTCAGTGGTGAGGGTTGGAGTCAGTGTTGAGGGTTGGAGTCAGTGGTGAGAGTTGGAGTCAGGAATAAGGTGAGGGTTGGAGTCAGGAATAAGGTGAGGGTTGGAGTCAGTGGTGTGGGTTGGAGTCAGGAATAAGGTCAGGGTTGGAGTCAGGAATAAGGTGAGGGTTAGAGTCAGTGGTGAGGGTTGGAGTCAGTGGTGAGGGTTGGAGTCAGTGGTGAGGGTTGGAGTCAGGAGTAAGGTGAGGGTTGGAGTCAGGAATAAGGTCAGGGTTGGAGTCAGTGGTGAGGGTTGGAGTCAGGAATAAGGTGAGGGTTGGAGTCAGGAATAAGGTGAGGGTTGGAGTCAGGAATAAGGTGAGGGTTGGAGTCAGGAATAAGGTGAGGGTTGGAGTCAGGAATAAGGTGAGGGTTGGAGTCAGTGGTGAGGGTTGGAGTCAGTGGTGAGGGTTGGAGTCAGTGGTGAGGGTTGGAGTCAGGAATAAGGTGAGGGTTGGAGTCAGGAATAAGGTGAGGGTTGGAGTCAGGAATAAGGTGAGGGTTGGAGTCAGGAATAAGGTGAGGGTTGGAGTCAGGTGAGGGTTGGAGTCAGGAATAAGGTGAGGGTTGGAGTCAGGAATAAGGTGAGGGTTGGAGTCAGGAATAAGGTGAGGGTTGGAGTCAGGAATAAGGTGAGGGTTGGAGTCAGGTGAGGGTTGGAGTCAGTGGTGAGGGTTGGAGTCAGGAATAAGGTGAGGGTTGGAGTCAGGAATAAGGTGATGGTTGGAGTCAGGAATAAGGTGATGGTTGGAGTCAGTGGTGAGGGTTGGAGTCAGGAATAAGGTGAGGGTTGGAGTCAGGTGAGGGTTGGAGTCAGTGGTGAGGGTTGGAGTCAGTGGTGAGGGTTGGAGTCAGTGGTGAGGGTTGGAGTCAGTGGTGAGGGTTGGAGTCAGGAATAAGGTGAGGGTTGGAGTCAGGAATAAGGTGAGGGTTGGAGTCAGGTGAGGGTTGGAGTCAGGAATAAGGTGAGGGTTGGAGTCAGGAATAAGGTGAGGGTTGGAGTCAGGAATAAGGTGAGGGTTGGAGTCAGTGGTGAGGGTTGGAGTCAGGAATAAGGTGAGGGTTGGAGTCAGGAATAAGGTGAGGGTTGGAGTCAGGAATAAGGTGAGGGTTGGAGTCAGGAATAAGGTGAGGGTTGGAGTCAGGTGAGGGTTGGAGTCAGTGGTGAGGGTTGGAGTCAGGAATAAGGTGAGGGTTGGAGTCAGGAATAAGGTGATGGTTGGAGTCAGGAATAAGGTGATGGTTGGAGTCAGTGGTGAGGGTTGGAGTCAGGAATAAGGTGAGGGTTGGAGTCAGGTGAGGGTTGGAGTCAGTGGTGAGGGTTGGAGTCAGTGGTGAGGGTTGGAGTCAGTGGTGAGGGTTGGAGTCAGTGGTGAGGGTTGGAGTCAGGAATAAGGTGAGGGTTGGAGTCAGGAATAAGGTGAGGGTTGGAGTCAGTGGTGAGGGTTGGAGTCAGGAATAAGGTGAGGGTTGGAGTCAGGTGAGGGTTGGGGTCAGGAATAAGGTGAGGGTTGGAGTCAGTGGTGAGGGTTGGAGTCAGTGGTGAGGGTTGGAGTCAGTGGTGAGGGTTGGAGTCAGTGGTGATGGTTGGAGTCAGTGGTGAGGGTTGGAGTCAGGAATAAGGTGAGGGTTGGAGTCAGTGGTGAGGGTTGGAGTCAGGAATAAGGTGAGGGTTGGAGTCAGTGGTGAGGGTTGGAGTCAGGAATAAGGTCAGGGTTGGAGTCAGGAATAAGGTGAGGGTTGGAGTCAGGAATAAGGTGAGGGTTGGAGTCAGGAATAAGGTGAGGGTTGGAGTCAGGTGAGGGTTGGAGTCAGTGGTGAGGGTTGGAGTCAGTGGTGAGGGTTGGAGTCAGTGGTGAGGGTTGGAGTCAGTGGTGAGGGTTGGAGTCAGTGGTGAGGGTTGGAGTCAGGTGAGGGTTGGAGTCAGTGGTGAGGGTTGGAGTCAGGAATAAGGTGAGGGTTGGAGTCAGGAATAAGGTGATGGTTGGAGTCAGGAATAAGGTGATGGTTGGAGTCAGTGGTGAGGGTTGGAGTCAGGAATAAGGTGAGGGTTGGAGTCAGGTGAGGGTTGGAGTCAGTGGTGAGGGTTGGAGTCAGTGGTGAGGGTTGGAGTCAGTGGTGAGGGTTGGAGTCAGTGGTGAGGGTTGGAGTCAGGAATAAGGTGAGGGTTGGAGTCAGGAATAAGGTGAGGGTTGGAGTCAGTGGTGAGGGTTGGAGTCAGGAATAAGGTGAGGGTTGGAGTCAGGTGAGGGTTGGAGTCAGGAATAAGGTGAGGGTTGGAGTCAGGTGAGGGTTGGGGTCAGGAATAAGGTGAGGGTTGGAGTCAGTGGTGAGGGTTGGAGTCAGTGGTGAGGGTTGGAGTCAGTGGTGAGGGTTGGAGTCAGTGGTGAGGGTTGGAGTCAGGAATAAGGTGAGGGTTGGAGTCAGTGGTGAGGGTTGGAGTCAGTGGTGAGGGTTGGAGTCAGTGGTGAGGGTTGGAGTCAGTGGTGAGGGTTGGAGTCAGGAATAAGGTGAGGGTTGGAGTCAGTGGTGAGGGTTGGAGTCAGTGGTGAGGGTTGGATTCAGTAATAAGGTGAGGGTTGGAGTCAGATAGTAAGGGTTGGAGTCAGGAATGCTGTCAAGAATGGAGTCAAGAATTAAAGGATAATTACAGTCATAAACATATGAGGATTGGAGTCATGAGTGAAATGGGGATTGGAGTCATGAATGAAGGATTGGAGCTAGGATTGGGATCACGAAGTGAGGGTTAGTGTCAAGATCGGGGTTAGACTTAGTTCATGTTGTCTCTAGAACTTAAGCTCCACTGTTGTCTCAGAAACCTGACAAGGCGCAATTCATTCATTAAAAAAAAATTTGAAATTTAAACCTTAACAGCAACACGGAAATATGTGCCTGGCTGTGTGTGTATATTATTGTATGTGTGTGAATGTATGTGTGTGTAGAGATTATAAAACATGCATGGAATACCTTAAACAAAAAAAAATTATCCTATATTTAACTTCGACTCAGATTACGTATCTAATGCCCTTATTCCTTCAAGGACACGAGTTTATCAGATTGAAATATCGGATTACCGAACCTTAAACGGGGAGAGAACTCGAATATTTATGTACAAGTATTCTATCCAAATGTCGGTGACGTGTGATGGATTTTACACACAACACATGAGTATAAATGTGTAATAACTGTGTCAGCACACATGTTGAGTGATGTATATGGTGTGCTGTATGTTGTATGATGATGTGTACTGATAATACAGGCTGTGTGAAAGTGAAGTGGGGTGTGTTGGCACGGCTTAAGCGTGTTGTGATGTGTGCTAGATAAAACATGTGGACTAACATTGAAAAGTATTTCGTACAGTCTAGATCAGTGCAACCGCCCTCCAACCCCCACCCCCAGTGGTTTGATTGTAACGGTTGGATGAGCTTAACGCGACAGCGGAAATGGCGAGGTGTGAAATGGGATATAGTTCAAGGTCACGGCAAGGTTATTCGATGCTCTATTTCACCTGGTGCTAATTAGCATTTAATGTTAATTAAAAACTTATGCTGATCCCCTAACTTTAACTAGGTAGCTGCTCTATGTATATACTGTGTATGTGGCTATGGAATGTGTGTAGTGTGTTATCAGTGTGATGTGTGGATATGGTATGTATGTAGTGTGTCAGTATGGTGTGTGGCTGTAGTATGTGTGTAGTGTGTTAGTGTGGTGTGTAGCTGTAGTATGTGTGTAGTGTACTGTTTACTCTGTGTATGTATGATGTTGTGGCATTTTTTAAAATATATATAACACAAAAGCTCTGTCCATGCGCTACTATCTTCCAGTCCCCCCCTCCCCGCCCAATAACGCCCAGTCCCCGTTTTGTCCCCGCCCAATAACGCCCAGTCCCCGTTTTGCTAAGCTAAACCACTGGCTACCTTAGCTAAACTAAACCACTGGCTACCTTAGCTAAACTAAACCACTGGCTACCTTAAGCTAGACACTGGCTACCTTAGCTAAACGAAACCACAGGCTACCTTAAGATAGACTAAACCACTGGCTACCTTAAGCTAGACACTGGCTACCTTAAGCTAGACACTGGCTACCTTAAGCTAGACACTGGCTACCTTAGCTAAACTAAACCACTGGCTACCTTAAGCTAGCCACAGGCTACCTTAAGCTAGACACTGGCTACCTTAAGCTAGACACTGGCTACCTTAGCTAAACTAAACCACTGGCTACCTTAAGCTAGCCACAGGCTACCTTAAGCTAGACACTGGCTACCTTAAGCTAGACACTGGCTACCTTAGCCACAGGCTACCTTAGACACAGGCTACCTTAAGCTAGACACTGGCTACCTTAAGCTAGACACTGGCTACCTTAGCTAAACTAAACCACTGGCTACCTTAAGCTAGCCACAGGCTACCTTAAGCTAGACACTGGCTACCTTAAGCTAGACACTGGCTACCTTAGCCACAGGCTACCTTAGACACAGGCTACCTTAAGCTAGACACTGGCTACCTTAAGCTAGACACTGGCTACCTTAGCCACAGGCTACCTTAGACACAGGCTACCTTAAGCTAGACACTGGCTACCTTAAGCTAGCCACAGGCTACCTTAGCCACTGGCTACCTTAGACACAGGCTACCTTAGCCACAGGCTACCTTAGACACAGGCTACCTTAAGCTAGACACTGGCTACCTTAAGCTAGACACTGGCTACCTTAGCCACAGGCTACCTTAGACACAGGCTACCTTAAACTAGCTACTGGCTACCTTAAACTAGCCACAGGCTACCTTAGACACTGGCTACCTTAAGCTAGACACTGGCTACCTTAAACTAGCTACAGGCTACCTTAGCCACTGGCTACCTTAAGCTAGCCACAGGCTACCTTAGCCACTGGCTACCTTAAGCTAGCCACAGGCTACCTTAGACACTGGCTACTTTAAGCTAGACACTGGCTACCTTAAACTAGCCACAGGCTACCTTAAGCTAGACACTGGCTACCTTAAACTAGCCACAGGCTACCTTAGCCACTGGCTACCTTAAACTAGCCACAGGCTACCTTAGACACAGGCTACCTTAGACACTGGCTACCTTAAACTAGCCACTGGCTACCTTAGCCACAGGCTACCTACCGCAGGTCTGGCTGGCATGGAGACCCTCCTCTCCCTGTGTTTCTGCTTCAAGATCTGCTCCTGGTGGAAATCCACGGGCGTGTCGGTGTCGGGGATGGAGTAGAGTGGAGGGGGCGTCTGCCCCATGGCGTACGACTTGCGCCTGACGCGCCACCCCTGACTCATCTTCAGCGTTTAATCCGTCACAACACACGACTCAAAATTCCCGGGTCCTCACAGAACAACACCCCACACAGCGTTCCACACACTAGCCCACACAGAGACCCACACAGAATTCAGAAAGTTATCCCTGTAGCGAATGTTCTCCATCACGCGTAACCATAGCAACCATTGTATCCTTAGGTAAATTTGAGCACATCATTGAAACACAACAAAATCACATCGTTTATTCAGAGGTCAAGGTTGAAATAAATTCAAGTTCCAGACTCCTATATGCATGATGCAACAGACAAGAATTGTTTAAACTATTTGATTGTAAAATCCAGCATAAGAAATATCAAACAAAACCCTGCATAAGAAATATTAAACACATGTCAAGCCAACGGGAGATAACTCACAATTTTTTTTATCTGATTTGAAAACCAACCCAATTTATCGCTGTAAAACAGAATCAATGACGGTTGAATAAAACATGACTGCACTTTGTGATCTGTCGTACTCGACCCTACATGTCGGTACACTACGACACGACGGCCGACACGACGGCCGACACGACGTGTACATCCATGTCGGTTAGCGCCAGACGACAACTACACCGGCCGACAGGTGGCGTCTTTATGGCAGGAAGTGTCGGGGTAAGTCACGTGACGCGTCACCAGAAGACCAGGTACGGGCTGATTTCTGCTGGCACAATACTGGTACAGCTAGAGTGCTGGCACAGTCAGTGGTGGCACAGTCGTAGTGTTGGTACAGTGGCACAGTCAGCATTGGTACAGTCATAGCGCTGGCACAGTCATAGCGCTGATACATATATATTCCTGGTACAGTAATGGCACTGTATAGTACTAGTACAACTGTACCTATTGGCACAGTCACGAGGTGCCGACCTAATCCGTGCTTCACAGACGGCACAGCCAACAGACTGTACCGTCAGGACACAGATTATCGTCAGGACAAGATCACGTGACCTCTAGAGAACACAAGTCAGGTTCTGGTGTCACTGTCAGTGTGGCATGGGGAGGTATGGAGGGGGTGGGGGGTGGGGGGAGAGATTAGACCAGCGACACAATAGGTGTGTCTTGAAGCTGTCCCACTGATGCCACACTCGTGTCTAGCCAATCAGCTGATAAGTAGAACACGCGGGGCTATTTTTAGTACACACGTGGTTGTACAACTTCTGGTCAACTTTTGTTTACAACCTACGTGAGACTTGCGCAGCTTGCAAAAAATGTTGAAAATGACGTCATCAATATTTGCGAGCTATGTAAGCCAAAAGATTGGCGTCTGTTGGTTTTTTTGTTTACTCGCCTAGGGCAGATGGCCAAGTCAGTCAGCGTGGTCTACACGGGGGAGGGTGAGCGGCTATTTACAGTAGAGCTCGCTCGCACACACACTTACACACACGCATACTTACACTTACACTCACGTACACTCACTCACACACACATTTACACTCACATTAACACTCACACACAACCACACGTGCATCCACACAAATGCAGACTCTCACACACATTCCCACATGTACACCTAACAACCCCCCTCTCCCCTCACATACAAACTTTCTCTCTCCCAGTTAACCTGGGGTAGCTATGGTCAAGACAACCAGGTCTGTGTTACATCAACCTCATATTGATACCATCCACATCAACCTTATATTGCTACCCTCAACATCAACCTAGTACAATACCCCATGAACCTTATGTTTATCACCTACATACAGGGCTACCCTGACCTTACATGACGTCATCCCATCACACACACACATATATATATATATTTCTCTGCGGCCATTCAAGCGGAACGAGTCGTGGACCAGAACAATGGCACCGTCACGTGACTCTAGATCTGGAACCTTCCAGCCAAACAACATCAACAGCGTCGTAAATTTAAGCCGAGCAAAACATGTCTTACGTCACAGCATCTTTTAACATCACGATGTCAGGGCAATGTCACACACATCAACAACATCACAGGACAATGACACACACATCAACAACATCATGATGTCAGGACATCACGATGTCAGGACAATGTCTCACACATCAACAACATCACGATGTCAGGACTATGTCTCACTCACACATCAACAACATCACGATGTCAGGACAATGTCACACACATCAACAACATCACAGCACAATGTCACACACATCAACAACATCACGATGTCATGAAGATGTCACACACATCAACAACATCATAGATAAGTGAAAAACAACATACGTTAAACCAGTTTCTAAAAATAGCATGGACGTACTGGAGATGCTAAATATGTCATTACACCAATGATGGTTATGTCTAAAATAATTGTGCCAAGATTATACAAGATTTACAAAGCAGATAATTGTATTAAGTAGAGGATTATAAACACGATGGAACAATGTCGTAAAGCGAGAGACAGTCAGACAGACAGACACATCACACAGAAGAGACGGTGCCATAAAGAAATAAATAATTCCGTCAGACGAACCAGCAGAGTTCCAGTCACCAAATAGTTCGACACCCCTGCACTGTCTCAAAGTACTCCACCAGAGCCACTTACTCATTGAGGCAAGTCCTGTCCGTATTTTTGTTTAAGGTCTTAAAACCGTATATTTTAAAATTAGCTTTTCACACATGCCCGATATATACGGAGACGGTTTTATTGCCAGGAGTTGTGGGAAATAAAACTAAAATTAGCAACAAATAAAATCCAAACTGTCAATCTGAAACTTTAAACTTGGCCAGATTTTAACAAGTGGCCAAAGCTTGACATGGCCAGATTTTAACAAATTTTTAACAAACATCAGACCAAAACTTGAGATGGCCAGATTTTTAACAAACGTCAGACTAAAGCTTGAAGTGGCCAGATTTTTAACAAACGTCAGACTAAAGCTTGAAGTGGCCAGATTTTTAACAAACGTCAGACTAAAGCTTGATGTGGCCAGATTTTTAACAAACGTCAGACTAAAGCTTGATGTGGCCAGATTTTTAACAAACGTCAGACTAAAGCTTGACGTGGCCAGATTTTTAACAAACGTCAGACTAAAGCTTGACGTGGCCAGATTTTTAACAAACGTCAGACTGAAGCTTGACGCCGACAGTAGGAAGCTCGTCTGTCCTGACCCTAATTAACTTGACCTCGCATGTCACAACGAACCTAATTAGCATTGAAAGTTAATTAGATGCATTTTCTGTACGTGCAATTAGTCAAAATAAATTCTTCTTTCAGCGAAAGTGCTCTGTCAAATTGTTCTGTCTAAATGTGTTATATAAAACTATTCAATGTATAACAAAATAAATGTCGTAAATAACTATAGCTCTATACACCATTACCAGTATAGACCCTCGATTATTCTGTATAAAAGCAACACCGTTATTTATGAACTTCCTGTAGACAATTATAACAAGCTGTTTCTATAACAGCTATAAACAGCCTACAGCTCTAGATAGTTAAACACAATAACGATAAGTTTAACGCTGACCCGCTAAAGTTTAACGCTGACCCCCTAAAGTTTAACGCCGACCCCCTAAAATTTAACGCCGACCCCCTACAATTTAACGCTGACCCCTAGAGTTTAACGCTGACCCCCTAAAATTTAACGCCGACCCCCTAAAATTTAACGCTGACCCCTAGAGTTTAACGTTGACCCCCTAAAGTTTAACGCTGACCCTTAAAGTTTAACGCTGACCCCCCAAAGTTCAACGCCCCAATGAACGGATCCCTAGTAGTGATGTCAGCTAGTGAAGCAGGCCTAGGACAAACGAACTTCCAGTCCAAGGGAAGGGGGGGGGGGCGGGCAGGTATGTCCAGCCACGCCCATCCCACACATCCACTTCCGGTATAAGACATGCCCGGAAGTTGATCGAGAAAATAACTGTCAGAAATGTTGCTTAGACACCGTCACGTGACTATGTTGGCAACAAGTCACGTGGTATGGGTCATGTGATGAGGATGGAAGGGGGGAGGTGGTTACTGTCAGTGTTATGAGTAATGTCAGTTGTGTCTAGCTGCGCCGTCTGTTTCTTTTATAATGTCATGCGAGACTTATTTATAATGTCAGTTAAATCAATGTCATACTTTAAATCGTGTCAGTAATACAAAACCCACAGTAATGTCAGGTTTAATGATAAGGTTTTTCACAAAGATAGAACATTTTTTAAAAGTGAGTCTAGCAACGATTTCGAACAGATTTAAGGAAAGGAAACACGTGTATTCAAATGTCAAGTAGCAGCACATGACATGAGATGTCATCATGTGTCACGAATGACATCAGGGGGGTCAGAAGTACCACGTGATATCACTAGTAGGTCAAGTCAGCTCTACACCAGCCGACTTGTCTTTCCCTAACGAAAGTCAGAGCTCACACGAGTACGGGATTCGAACTCGAAACTTTCGGGTTTGACAGCAAAATGCTCTACCATCCGACCATGCCGTCCAACACTTGACATCAATGGGTCAGACTATCACGTGACATATGTGGGCCAGACGTCAACAGCTCGATTTACAATACAGTTGCCATGGCAACGAAAATCTTCATAATACGTTTCCACAATCCTGTCATCAAACTAAGTCAATCCTTGCTTAGTGACCGGGTTTAGCTTCATTCAAATACAACAGGTCACACATTTAGTTTAAAAAAAAACAGGTCACTAAACTCTATCAACAGAGGTCACTAAACCCCAGCTTCTACCAACAGAGGTCACTAAACCCCAGCTTCTACCAACAGAGGTCACTAAACCCCAGCAACTACCCCATCAACTTCTCACACGGAAACACGGTTGAGAGATTTTCTAAGGCCCATCAGATTCTGTCAAGGCATGCAGTGACGTCATGCCGCTCATTCAAAAACTTGAAATAACCGGAGCAGTCTTTTTAAGTCTTTTCTAGCCGTATTCTCAGATGATATTTTAATGTCAGTCTTTCCAGATCGCGTTCATAGTTTAGAAAATGTCAGTCTTTTCAGATCGCGTTCTTAGTTTAGAAAATGTCAGTCTTTTCAGATCGCGTTCTTAGTTTAGAAAATGTCAATCTTTTCAGATTGTGCATTTGGTTTAGAAAATGTCAGTCTTTCCAGGTTGTGTACTTGATTTAGTAATTGTCATTTTTTCGAGTCGTGTTTTATGTTTAGTAATTGTCAGATTTACATAAATTGTAGCGACATTTTGTACGGTAGATGTTTTGCGTTTTGTATATGTAATGTTGTGTATGTATTTTGACATCATGTTGCTAGTTGGTGAATTTCAAATTTTTTGGAAGTTTTGGTTTCTTGTCGGCACGGTAATGGACACTGTGGTTTGTGATGTTTATGGGATGTGGTGTGATGTTTATGTGATGTGATGTTTATGTGATGTGATTTTTATGGATGTGATTTTTATGGGATGTGATGTTTATGGATGTGATGTTTATGGGATGGTATGTTTATGGATGTGATGTTTATGGGATGTGATGTTTATGGGATGGATGTTTATAGCATATGCTAATACAGAATGATCATTTTATGATATTACAACTGGGAGTATGTTAATGTGGGTTATGGTACGTGTAGATGTGTCGTATGTGTCGTATGTGTTGTATGTAAATGTGTAGTTTCCAATCAAAAGGGGCTGTGTTAGCCTGCCATATGTGTAGCTGTACAGTGTTAGCCTGCCATATGTGTAGCTGTACAGTGTTAGCCCCCCATATGTGTAACTGTACAGTGTTAGCCCCCCATATGTGTAACTGTACAGTGTTAGCCCCCCATATGTGTAGCTGTACAGTGTTAGCCCCCCATATGTGTAGCTGTACAGTGTTAGCCCCCCATATGTGTAGCTGTACAGTGTTAGCCATCCATATGTGTAGCTGTACAGTGTTAGCCCCCCATATGTGTAGCTGTTTATTCTACAAATACACCCCGCCACAGAGAGTAAGTAAACAAACCGTAAACCTGGCCTTAGTTTTTTTCTAATCCGATGTTTTTGGTGTGGGTTTTTTTTTACAGGGACACAATGCCAATAATCGATGGATCGATCTAATCTTACTGATCTATAATTGGAATAATCTAGTTTTTATATCGATTACTGTCAAATACCGTGTAGGCTTTACTAGGAAATCTATAATTGAAATAATCAAGTTTTTATATCGATTAATGTCAAATACCGTGTAGGCTTAGCTAAGAAATCTATAATTAGCATTAGCGCATAACTCGCACTATAAGAAGAAATGTTCTGTTGCGAAAATCTACTGGTAAAGTTACTAGTGAAATTAAAAATGGTTCAACATTGCGAGCTATTCATTTTTATTGAAAAGTATCGTTCAGAGTTTTCTGATTAAAAATAAAGTTAGAGGATACAAGTTAAAAGTGACATTAGGAGGTGGGGAAAAATGGGGTAGAGGGGGTATAATTGGGTAGGGGTCGGGAATAATTGGGTAGGGGGTCGGGAATAATTGGGTAGGGGGTCGGGAGTAATTGGGTAGGGGGTCGGGAATAATTGGGTAGGGGGTCGGGAATAATTGGGTAGGGGGTCGGGAATAATTGGGTAGGGGGTCGGGAATAATTAGCTAGATGGTGATAATGGAATAGGGGCTGGGAGATCATTGGATCAAGGGTGGGGAATAATTGCGTGGGGTGGTGGAATCATTGGGTGTCACAGTACCACTAAAATAACACCACTCATATAATGCCACTAATATAATACCACTAATACAATGCCACTATCATAATGCCACAAACATATACCACTAACGATAGCCTAACTGCAACCATATTCGCCATGAACTAACTGACTTAAGCAAGACTCGAGCAAGGAAATCAACACTGTCAAATCTCATAAAAAGAATCTCCATAAAAATCATTCAGGTTGACGCAATCAAAAACTAAACACACAGATCGAGTCTATGTTGAGTTGCCCGGTAAAACAACAACACAAAAAATATTCATCATATCCACAAACATATTGCCTGAAACATTGTGTCACAGCACCAAGTTTTTCACACTACACCATATGTAGCACCACATTAAGTATGACCACACCACGTAACGCACCACAAATAGCTTCATCACACGAGAAAATGCCGCACAACCATCTGAAGTACCATCGTAAGATGGTGTTGTAAAACTTGTCGCGTTCTTCGGCCTAGAGATAGCCATCTGCAGATATCAGATAGGGTATAACATTCACAGGAATGTTGATCTTTAAGATAGCAGTCTACCAGTAACAATCTTGTGACGTCAGTTCATGCCAATAACAAACTCGAGACGTCTTACACCTATCTAGAGACGTCTTACGTCTATCTAGAGACGTCTTACACCTATCTAGAGACGTCTTACACCTATCTAGAGACGTCTTACACCTATCTAAAGACGTCTTACACCTATCTAGAGACGTCTTACACCTATCTAGAGACGTCTTACACCTATCTAGAGACGTCTTACACCTATCTAGAGACGTCTAGCACCTATCTAGCAATACCAAACGAAAGAAGGATTTGAATGTGACGTCTGTCCGTGTTTAAGTAAGATAAAACCGAAATCTTCTAAAGAAATTAAAGTGCTTAGATTATGAGCTAGATTTATTTACAAAATGAAACTTAGGTCTTCATATAAGAAGAGCCAGTCAATAAATTAGTCATCTAATTGGTTTTTCTGAGAGAAATCTTTTCGTTTTAAAGATCTGGTTTCCAGTGAAATAAGTGTAAAAAAAATAATCTATTTTCAAAGATCAGGTTCAATATTTTAACCGTTGCTATAGCAACAAGGCGTGAATGTGTACAGTGTGTGCACACTCAAATGTTTGTACTGTAAATCTTGTGTTGACGGGTTTAGGGCAAATATTTTAGAAGGTTTACAGTACAGCGTCGATGCGATTAGTTCAGTATATAAACCTACGTTAGATGGGACCACCACTCTTTACCTACCACAACTGACTACTCACACCACTACCAAACACTATACACTACTACCACACAGCACTACCATACACCTGTACCCACACACCACTACACCACCACTACCCCATCACTCCCCACACCACTTCCACACACCACTACCCCAGGGGTCGGCAACCTTTTGAAGCGGAAGAGCCAAAAGTTACAATTTTCAATATTTTACTTGTTTTAAAGAGCCACTAACATTATTTTATTTCAAATATTTTATTTTTTTATTAAGATTATTAGTATTTGTTCAAGGGGCTGGAGAGCCGCATCTTGATATCAAAAGAGCCGCATGCGGCTCGCGAGCCGCATGCGGCTCGCGAGCCGCAGGTTGCCGACCCCTGCACTACCCCCACCAAAACATCTACCCCTACCCCTCCCACACCACTACCAAACACTACACACTATTACCACACAGCACTACCATACACCTGTACCCACACACCACTACCCACACCACTACCCACACCACTACCCACACCACTTCCACACACCACTACTACACACTACTACCACACAGCACTACCATACACCTGTACCCACACACCACTACCCACACCAAAACATCTACCCCTACCACTACCCCCTCCACTACCCCATAAACCCTACCACAACCGTACACCACTACCCCCACTACCACCACTAACCAAACACCACAACCACACTAAAGAGAACCTAAGCCCATAGAGTCCATGTCCCTATCCTATTGTCCCTGTCCCCATAATGTCTACCCCACCAATGTCTCCCCCCCCACCAATGTCAACCTACAACAACAGCGACCAGAGATTAGCGACCAGAGATTAGCGCCAACAATAGTGACTTATGTAAGTCAAGAACAATGCCGTCTTTCTACACTACCACACTGTTGACGTGGTGGCGTAGACATCTGTGGACAACAGCAGGACATCGCTAGAGGACATGGCAGTTTCAAGTCCTCTCTCTACATCAGGACATCCTTAGAGGACATGGGAGTTTTAAGTCCTCTACATCAGGACATCGTTAGAGTACATTGAGGTTCTACGATAACAAAATACACAAACACTTATGAGATAAATAAGCAACACAACTGGCCTACATAACTAACATTTCACAAGTACAAGACTGGTGCAATTATATCGTGACCTTATTATACCATAACACAATTGCCAACGAGTTTTTTAAAACAACATCTTGACTATATTTTTCATTCGATTACCCCACCCCCATGTTGCGATAACCCTCCCCTCCCTCTCACAGTTGGTGAGCAGTGATCGACAGTTGGTGAGCAGTAACCGAGTTGGTGAGCAGTGATCAAACGTTCAGTGCATCAGTGTGAGCATGTTTTATGCTCACCGTTAGCATATTTCGACACGAGTCTATAAATAGAAACGCAGAAGCGTGACAGGTACAAGCAGCCGTTAATTCCATTCTTCCAATCTATAAATAGCACCCAAGTCGGGAAACGTGTGCGCTCATCACGTCACACGTGAGAACTCATTACGTGACGTCAGCGCAGGTGAGTTTTCAAACAATTTCCTGACACAGTTTTTTATAACAAGTTCAGTACGGCTAGGACAAATTTCTGCAGCTCTCTCTCCCCCCCCCCCCCACATTTCCCCACCCCAAAGAGATGGCGTCATGGTCCAGTGACCACATAGACGGCTTCACGGCCCAATGACCACACGCTATCAAGGAAATCTAAGTCAGACCCTGACCTTGACCGCGGTTGTGTGAGCACGTTATGTCAAAGCTACTCTGATGCACGTGTAAACTTCAAAGGTAAGACCAGGCAGGCGGCTGACAGAATCAGTTGCACAACCTGGCAACCCACACCAGACTCGTCAGGTACCTGGCCAGATGACAACTAGCATCGGTAGGTAAATGTAGAAAGCAGAACCCATGGCGCAGTGCCAGTGGGTTTGTTCAATGTTGATACAGACCCGAGGGGTGTGGGGGGGGGGGGTAATATTAGTAATATTACGCGATTTTTAAAACCTTAAATATAGGGCACATTAAAACCCCACACAAAAACAATTAAATAAATTATAGGCCGTCGTTAGCTGTAATTAGGGGGAGGTAACGCTGGGCAAACACTCATAAACTCTCGTGAGAGGAGGGTCATTAAAACAAATGTTTTCTTACAGAATAAACTTTCAAGGTCAACCACAATTTCCTCCGAAAGTCAAGAGGTACCTCCCATAAATCTTAACCAACACAATGGATATCTTAACTACTTGTCGTAAAATGGTAGCCTAAATCTGATTGGCTAGTTGGGTTGACCTATTGACCTATGTGATACATGGCTAAAGTGAAGGTGAACCACTTAGTTCGAAAGTTCGAGAAATTTCGCACAGAGAAGAAATTATTAAAGCTTTAGATAGCACCATGAACAACCGTTTAAAACATTAGTTGATTTCTGTTATTTTTTAACATATTCAGACCGGCCATAGATTTGACCAAATTCAGACCGGCTAAAGACAAACACAACTAAACGACTAAAGCCTCAAACATTAAACTCCAGACTTGAGAGACAGACAGACAGACAGACAGACAGACAGACAGACGGACGGACGGACGGACGGACGGACGGACGGACGGACGGACAGACAGACAGACAGACAGACAGACAGACAGACAGACAGACAAAGTGTAATAGCTGGCCAAGAATTTGTGGCCACAGTTCAAGAATTTTCAAACTAATTTAAATGAAGTCGGCCAGTATTTTCTGGCTGATTGCATTTAATTTTTGGCCATTTTATCCAAAGTTTGGCTCCACTTTTGTCAAAGTTTGCCTCTATTTTGGTACGTCTACAACATAAATTACACAAGCTTAAAAAAATGTTCAAATTCAATCGGCTGTTGGACGCAACATGAAATTCTCACTCAGCAGACTCTATTGACTCAGTGAATCAAACACAAATACATAAAACATGTGCTCAGTGAAACTAACACAAATACATAAAACATGTGCTCAGTGAATCAAACACAAATACATAAAACATGTGCTCAGTGAATCAAACACAAATACATAATACATGTTTTCCCGTCTTGGCAAGTATTGTGGAAGTCTCTGACACAAGTTGCTTTTCCTGTTGTGAAAGGAATTCTCTCCCCTGTTGTGAAAGGAATTCTCTCCCCTGTTGTGAAAGGAATTCTCTCCCTTTGCCCCAGTCTGTCCCTCTGGTCAGTCGTAATGAAGCTAAAAATAGCACCCTCGTGCTAATGGAACACAACTGCCCCCCCCCCTTCTAAAGGTGTCTGGGAGGATCAATGGCAGTGCCAGCCCGTAGGTGGGGGACAACAGAACTGTCAAGTTATTATAGAGGGGTGGGTGTGTGGGGTGGGTAGTGTGTGGGGTGGGGACCTTGTGTGTGGGGTGGGGCTGGAGTGGGGGTGGGATACTAAGGTAGATGTTAGAAAAGATAAGTGTAGTGATGTCTATAATGTCAACGTGATTATTTTAAGGGGTTGGAAGATTTTATAGAGTAACACGGTGACCCCCCCCCCCGGCAAGGTCAAATAACAATGTGACCCCATGTCAAGGTCAAGTAACAATGTGACCCCCCCGTGTAAAGGTCAAACAACAATGTGACACCGTGTCGAGGTCAAGTAACAAAGTGACCCCGCGGCAAGGCCAAATAACAAAGTGACCCCGCGGCAAGGCCAAATAACAATGTGATCCCCGTGTCAAGGTCTAGAAACAAAGTGATCCCTGTGTCAAGGTCATGTAACAAAATGTTCAGGGTCAAGTTCAAACAACAAAGTTAACCGGAGACAAGTATACCAACAGCAGGGGAGATACCAGCTATATGTCTGCAGCCAGCCAGCAATAGCAACAACACATAACGTGTTTTTAATGTTTACTGTAGACAGCAAGTCACCCCACATATCACAAAAACCTACGTTTGTTGAGTGATCTAAAAATAGAACGTTATCAAAGAAACCTACGTTTGTTGAGTGAGCTAAAAATAGAACGTTATTAAAGAAACCTACGTTTGTCCAGTGATCTAAAAATAGAACGTTATCAAAGAAACCTACGTTTGTTGAGTGATCTA